>NC_073308.1:6038116-6338116 GCF_027595985.1 Sorex araneus | reverse complement strand
GGCCTTCTCTGGTTGAATGATCAGCTCAGATCCGGTATTCTACTTTCTGCGGCCTGTGAAACCTTCAAGAACTCTCCTTCCATGTTTCTTATGGACTCATCTAAATCTGACTTCTCGGGTGCTGATTTCTTCGTCTCTGTATGCACTCTGGCTTTTGTCATTCTGTGTCAAAGCTGAGAGAGTAAGATTTATGAAATTGGTATTTTTTTCTGTTGTAATAATCATATGATTATTCTACTGATCCCCAAGGAGCAAGCACCCAGTCATCAAGACAAATATTTGCTGCTCAGTTAGACTCTTTACTGATCAACTATGACTTTTTTTTGTTTTATGTTTTGGCCATTCCCAGCCATGCTCAGGGGTTACTCCTGTCTCTGCTCTCCGAAATTTTCTGGATGGTGCCTTGGGGACCGTATGGGATGCTGGGAATTGAACCTGGGTTGACTGCATAAAAGGCAAGCACCCTCTCCACTAGACCATCTCTCCAGCCCCTCAACTATGACTTGGGGTGTATTCCCATACCTTTATCCCGTCCTGCCCATATAAAGAGAGAGGACTTTTTCTCTCTACCTCTCTCAGGTGCTAATGCTTTTGTTACTGTCAAGATGACGAATAAATTCCTCCAAAAATCAGGTCTTCATCTGAATGTACCCTTCCTCCACCTACCCACTAATTCTTTTGCTTATTAACTCTTAGTCTCATATTGTTGAAGCTGGCAGATGTCTAAGGATAGGTTAATGGATTTGCCAGAGTATATGTCAGTGTGCAATGTTGAGAAAATCTGGAAGATAATTTTGCTTTGTTTTGTTTGGGGTGACACTTGGTGATGCTCAGGGGTTATTCTTGGTTCTGTGCTCAGGAAATCATTCCTGGTGGTGCTTGGGAAACCAAATGGGATGCTGGCGATGGAACCCAGGTCATCCGTGTGCAAGGCAAGTCCCGTACCTACTGTACTATCTCTTGGGCCCCTGAAATAACATTGGAGCTCCCAAAATTGGGGAAAATAACTCTTATTAGATGTCTATTTTGCCTTCATTTACTCCCTTCAACTTCCAATTCTATTTAGGGAACCATACAAAGTTTCTGACTGCTTGAAGGTCAAGTATAACATTTGTACAATTGGGTTTTTTTTTGAGGGGTAGTGGGGCCAAATCCATAAATGTTCAGGGGTTACTTCTATCTCTGTGCTCAGGGATCACTCCTGGTAGTAACTGAGGATTGTCTGGGAAGCGAGGGATCCAACCCAGGTCTGCCGTATGCAAGACAGGTGCGCTAGCTGCTAGACTATCTCTCCAACCAACCTTTGCTGAAGAATTCAAAGTGCTTTTGGTGGAGGTGAAGTTTAGAGGGGGAGTTAAGGGAAGTGAAGAAGAAGCATGGACTTGCAGAGAGTCCCAGACCGGGAACACATGATCTAGGCATTAGGCACATTTAACACTTTTAGTTTTGCTATTCCTCACCTAAAAAAATATATAATTATTTGGTTTAGTTTTTCTCTAAATAAAATCATTGCAGATGGAGTAGCGTGGTTACAATGGTACCGATGCTATTGGTTTCCATGTACAAAGTGAACTTCACCTAGACCACTGCCCAAGTGCCGAGACACCACAGTCTGTACATCGCCTCTAGCCTGACTCTACTCCTGCCACCCCCCACATCTCCAGGTTTGTTGTTCATCTTATGAAAGGTGATTAGTAAATGATTGTTATGCCCACTTTTGCGAAGAGAATTATTGCAAAGGGACTTGCTAAAAGTTGATTTTAACAATAACACTATCTTTGTGTAAGAAGCAAAGTGATCTGATGTGCCCAATTTCTGATAGCGAATCTGATTCATACTATCCTGGCGTGAAAACACATTTTTGGGTGGTGCGTGTGTGTGTGTGTGTGTGTGTGTGTGCGCGCGCGCGCGCGCGCGCGTAAGCACATGTGCATGCGTGCTTGCGCCATTCTCAGTAGTGCCCAAGAAATACTCCCAGCAGTGCTTGGGAACCTGTTTTGCAGGGAGTTGAACCCACACAGCCCACATGAAAAGCATGTGATACAACCTATTGATCTATTTTCCTAGGCCCCTAAAAGCACGTTTTGGAAGTTATCAAGCTAAAGTCAGTAAAGTTACTATGTGGAAAGATACTTAAGAGCACCTGAGTGCTTTGTAGATGGAAGGGTTAAAATTCAAAATAGGCTCAGAAGTGGGGTTGGTCTAAGAATCCATGAGCCCATCCATCTTTAGAAGGACTGAGTGGCAACCTCTGCTTAGAAAACCAGAAATTCTCAGGCTCTAAGCAAAACTTTCATAAGACAGTATGACTTGTACTCACCTATAAATTACAAAAGCACATGCAATAAAGTAGCGACACCTGTCCTATGAAGAAAAGGGCACTTGAGATCTGTTGTATATAAAATCTGTTTACAAACTGCATTCTGTGGCTGAGCTCTCATCTGGAGGACCAGCACCTTGGTCAGAGTGTGGCCCTCATTTGTGACCATTAATGTTACCTCCCTTCCCCACTTCTATCCCTTTCTGCCATTCCTCTTAAGTCTTCAGGTCATCCATATACTACTAAGGTAATGATGTTATTGAGATTCTGACTTTTACCAAGGGAAATCATTCTTAGAAATATAGGAATTTGAACTCTGAATAAAAATAATGCAACTACATAATCAGTTTAAAATGGACCATCAGTGATTAAAATTAAAATGAAACAATTAAAGAGCTATGAGCAGGCTATTTAGACTTACCTCTGTGTTTACTATTGTTAGGATATTCACTGTCACAATTTAGTTTGAATAAAGTCTTGCAGACAACCTCAATATTGGGGTGTGTTTTTTAATTTTTTGGTTTTTGGGTCACACCCAGCTATGCACAGGGGTCACTCCTGGCTTTGCACTCAGGGATTACCCCTGGCGGTGCTCAGAGGACCATATGGGATGCTGGGAGTCAAACCCAGGTCGGTCACATGCAAAGCAAATGCCCTACCCACTGTGTTATCGCTCCAGCCCCTCAATATTGTTTTTAAATTGCTGAGGAAGCAGGCTAAATGGCTGGGTAAGATCCTATGAATGGAAACACAGAATTAAGTGTAGAGTAAAGGGGTGGCTTTAAACAGGTAGAAGAGGTAGCCAAAGCCACTGTGCAGCTATTCAAAATGTTCCTGAGAAACATGGGTGAGGTGTTGCTCGAAATCTGTGGTGGTGGGAATCCAACTGGGAGGTGATGCATGCCAAGTGTGTACCTTAACCCCTCTCCTATCACTTCAGCCCTCAGAAAATTGAGTTTTGTTTTTGGTCATTGTTGGGGTCTCAGCAGCCAGCCTGAGACCCTGGACAAATCCCTGCCCTTAGAAGCAGGAGCAGTCTCTCTTCACAGGGGCCTAAGGCCCTGTGCCAGCACTCCACCCAGTGCTAACATACCCGGCCTTGAGAGCAGGAAACATAAGTCATTAGTTAACGTCTGTAATGGGTCCGGCAAAGTGTATATGACAAGCGTTGATAACCATGTGTTCACAATATCCAAGTCACCCTGAAATTGTGTATAAATATCTCCTGTGGGATCTAATAAAATGAGAGTTGGTTGACCTCCGACTTTCCCCCCCTCTGTGTGATTCTTTCTCGGTGGTGGCGGTGGGGTGGCCACGGTGAGCAGAGGGTCAAGGCAGAGGCTTCTCCCCTTCCCACTCCCTCTCCTTTTTTTGGTATGACCAAAAAGTCAAAATAACTAAATAAAATAAAACAAAATTACGGGTATGGTGCAACCAGCAGGTCAATCTGTACCTGCGGGGCGAGTGCATCAGCAGCCAGATGGACCCTTCTGGCTTCCTGATATTTCAAAATTGCCACTGTACCTGTGGCCAAACCCCAACAACTTAGGGCCAAGTTCACCAAAACTTGGTAAAATTTCCAAAAATTAGTTTGGAAACTAATTTTGTTCTCTTTTCTCATTCCCTGATTTATTCTCTCAACCGACAAACTATGGATCCTTTTATGGTAACAAACTTTTCTCGCTTCAGAGAATGAGAAAAGGATACAGCATGGATCCTTTGAGCATTCAAGGTGCTTATAAACTGGTAATAGTGATAGGCACATAAATCAATAATTCATATTGCTTTGCTTTCATTTGTATTTAAGTTGTTTTTCTTTTTTGTTTGGCAGTGCTCAGGGCTTTCTTCTGACTCTGCACTCAGAGATCACTCCTGGCAGGCTTGCCGGCACCATATGGGATGCTGGGGATTGAACCTGGATTGTCCATATGCAAGGCAAAAATGCCTTACACATTGGACTATCTCTCCACTCTTGCATTTTAATTTTTATTAATAAGTTCATATAGTACATCCTGACTGAAAGTTGAATTTGACATTTAAGAACTAATGCTATAAGATGTCCACAGTAATGTGTATCTAGAGAACTAATAACACGTTGGGGGCTGGAGAGATAGCACAGCGGGTAGGGCATTTGCCTTGCACGCAGCCGACCCAGGTTCGAATCCCAGCATCCCATATGGTCCCCTGAGCACCGCCAGGAGTAATTCCTGAGTGTAGAACCAGGAGTAACCCCTGTGCATCGCCAGGTGTGACCCAAAAAGAAAAAAAAAAGAACTAGTAACACGTAATTTTTATTTTATAAGGAAGCTCTTATGCAGATAAGAGTTACTCATAAAATGATATAAAAATAGCTATACTGTAGTCTCTTCTGGACTGAAGCGATAGCCCAGCGGGTAGGGCGTTTGCCTTGCATGCAGCTGACCAGGGTTCAATTCCTCTGTCCCTCTCGGAGAGCTCAGCAAGCTACCGAGGGTATTGTGCCCGCAGGGCAGAGCCTGGCAAGCTACCCGTTGTGTATTCGATATGCCAATACACACAGGTAACAAGAAGTCTCACAATGGAGACGTTACTGGTGCCCACTCAAGCAAATCGTTGAGCAAAGGGATGACAGTGCTGCCAGAGTGCCACATAGTCTCTTCTAGCAAGGCTAATAATTTGGAGAGGGGAGTGATACAGATGGATGTCCTTCCTTGGGGGCATGTCTTTCTTATCTTCCTTCAGCTTATAGTTTCAGACAAGAGCTGCTAAATAGAATCACTGAAGCAATTTACTTCTTTTGCTTATCTACAGTCTTGCAGATCTTCCTGACTTATACTTTCACTGACCACCAGAATCAGGGAAACAAATGCTCAGATTAATGGGAGACTATGGAAATAATGCAGAAAAGTATCATGGCTTGAAAACAATGAGTATTAGTCCTTACTATGAACTTAATGCCTAAAATGTTTAAGGACCAAAGAAATAGGCCAGGAGTTAATGTGCTGACCTTGCTGCTGCCAGCCCAGTTCTATACCCAGTAGCATATATGATTGCCCCAACCACCACCTGGAGTGATCCCGGAGCACAGAGCTAGGAGTAACTGATTACTGCTGAGTATGGCTCTGACACAACACCAACCACCAAAGTTTGTTTGATTTGCTCTTCACAGCCACTTTATGAAACTTGTATTGAGAAGTCTTGGGTCGGCTGAATTAGATCTCTGTGGCAAGTCGTTCCTATCCTGGAGTATGTCTCTTATGTCGTTAGGTTCATCTCCGCAGACGTAAAGCAGTTCAACATCGTGCCCTTGCCCTAAACAGCTCCCAGTGCCAGGAACTGGAAAACTACTATCTTGGTTTCAATGGATGATATAAAAGGATTGTCAAGGTGGAAGTGGAGAGATAGTTCAAGTGCAGAGCCTGTGCTGACCGTGTTCGAGGCTCTGGGTTTTGTCCTGAGAACTGCACGACTCCCCAGCACTGTGGGGTGTGACGCCAGCAGGTCCTGTGGACCGACAGACCTGACAGATAAGAGTTGTCTAAGTGAAAGTGTCTGAGCAACGGTCACACCCCAGCATCCATCAATATCTCAGTGAATTGACAGTGGTATCCATATTCTACAACACTAGTGTGCTCTGTATGTGCATGGCTGGTATAGTTCATGGAAAGTATGGCTTAATATTGAAGTCACAGGTTACTTCAACTGTTAGCACGGATTGCTGGAATTTAGTTTTTGTTTTTAATTAAACATTTTAAAATCTACATTGAGATGTTCAGAAGGATCTTCAATCTAAAATGCTAACAGTTTCAGTATTTTTCTGACTTTGACTAAAGGGAAAATGAAGATATTGTGGCACCACTTCAGAAGCAAAGTGTGAAGTTCTTCTGTGCTTTAGAGGGGGTATTGTCATCCTTTGATTGCAAGAGCCCTGGAGTTGGCATAGCTGAGGAGACTTTGGATAAATTGGAAGGTCTCTGTGGGGATTGGAATGGGGTGTGGGTAAGAATTCTCTCTCTCTCTCTCTCTCTCTCTCTCTCTCTCTCTTTCTCTCTCTCTCTCTCCCTCATTATATTTTCAGATACATCAGAAAGAGCCCTCTCCTTGCTAAACAGCTAAAGCCTTACGCAGATGTTTTTAACAATACTTGTTTAAACCTTAGGTAGTAACGAACAGAATTTTGGGGGGTGGGGTGGGGGAAGTGGAAATGCTGGGGACACCTAATGATGCTCCTGGCTCAGCAATCAGAAATCACTCCTGGCGGTGCTCAAAGGACTCTGTGGGATGCTGGGGATAAAACCTGGGTGGCTACATGCAAAGCAAGTGCCCTACCTGCTGTACTATCACTCTGACAGAACCTTGAACTTCACAATTTTAGAGCTGTCTTCCTACCAAGAAGCTTAGGGGTATGGGGATGGGAACAGTGTTTCTCCTATTTGGGGCAACAATCTTCTTTTTTCCAAAGTAACCTTTCAATTATAGATCACGTGTAATCTTCTGTTATCCCAGCAAAACCTTCATCTAGATAATGAAATAAACTAATTAAATGCTTTCCCCCCAGAATCTATGGCACTTAGACCTAGGGTATACAGTCAAAAAAAGGGGCTGTTAGAGAAAGAACTGGAACAGACTCTAGTAGATGAATCTTAGGGAGAGACCAGCTTATCTATGCCACTACCAAACCTTTCTCAAGATCCTGTTTTTTTAAATTTAATTTCATAGAGTAATTCACAATATTTTATTACATTTAATATTCAAACACCAATCCCACCACCATTACACCTTTCTACCACCGTATTTTCTATGGTTCCTTCCTGATCCCGAACCCCAGCCCCAGAGCAGAACAAAAGAATTTATTTTGTATTGTTTGCTCTAAATCAACTGTTGAAAATGCTCCAAAAAAGTTTCCTTAGAGGAAAGTATGTGAAGATTGTTGTATTTCCCCCAGGAACCATTAAGCCCTTCAATAAGAACTTACTGACATGTTAACGGTTGAGCCTGTTGTGCTTATATATATATATATATGTATATATATATATATATATATATATATACATATATATATATACATACATATATAGAAAATCCACAAACAGAATTGCTCTCCATGCTCTATAGCCCTGCAGTCTTAGAGACAGAAATTTTAAGTTGTCAGAAACCTTATATAGTCACATGAGTCGACCCTGGGTTGACTTCAGCCTTGCAGTCTGGGCAATTCTTCTAGTAAAAGTGACTTTCTTGGTCATCTAGTGTAAAAAACTAAGGAACGCCGAGGGGGCGCGTGCACTCACGGGCTCTCCGGGCGGCTCTGTCTCACCGCCCGCGTCCGGTGCCCCGGAACCGCTGTGTGTGCTGTCTGTCGAGGGAAGGCGATGGAAGGAAGAAGAAAGAAGGCCAAACTGGTTGCTCGATCCGTTTATTTCATCCTCTCTCTCCGCTTCTCTCCCGCTCTCCTAGATCTCCCCCCCCAACCCACTCTCACAGCCTAGTTAAATCTCCACAGCATGAGGGGGTTGGGGCGTACACATAGGTGTGGTCACCATCAATAGGGTAAGATCCTTTCCCTTAGGGGATGCTTCTCCTAGGACTTAATTCTCTTTCAGCAGGAGGATCCACCCAAGGGCGGAGTCCCATGAATGTGTTTCTCTTCTCCTCAGCCAGCAAACATATAAGAATTCATAATATTAGTTATTTTGTATGGACACAATAAGAGATGCATTAAAGTTTATAGAATTGCTCTCCTGGGGCCATCTCAATCTCAGACTACAGTGCTCAGGCCAGATCAGTCTTTCCTATCCCTGGCAGGGTCCCAGTCTCATAATTACTATTGGATCATGACAGAATTTGTCTATGATCAAGCTCTTAACTTATAGTTAAGAATTAGGCACTTTGGCCAGGCCCATCTCGATGCCAGGGTAGCACATAACTCACCGCTTGCCCTGGATCCTTCCCGTCCCACGTCGGGGACCCTACTTTGGGGTGCTAGGAACTGAGGGCAACTGAGGCTTAAGTGGAGAAAGCAGATGCTCGGGAGGGAATATTCGAGGCCAATTAATTCCCAAGTTATAAAAACATAATATTGTCTTCTTGTGTCTATACAAAACAGTCATAGCTTTAAAATAAATAATTCAAAAGGCACAAGAAGAGGAGAAAGGCAATATTAACTTATATAATATAAATTCAGTATCCTAGGAAGGTCCGACCTTGCAAATTAGCAGAGTCAGATTAAGGGAAAGCCGAGGGCTAAACAAAGGGATGGGAGAGATTCGGGAACACCTTGATGGATATGACTGGGGTAAGCCTAAACTCTGGGTAAAACCGGGACAAGCTACTTGTGGCAAGGAGGGAAAGGACAAAGTAATGTCATCCTACAATCTAGTAAAATTTCTAAGTGGGGGCTTAAGAAGATGGTACCGGAGCCAAGGCACCTGCCTTCCATATTCCTGGGACGGCATGTGGTCCCGTCTAGCACCACCAGGGAGCTCAGAGCCTGCAAGAGCCCCTGAGTACCAGAGGATATGATCCCCTCACCCAAAATATAAAAGAAATAAAAGATGCCGTGGGTGGGAGAGATAGCTCAGCCCACAGAGTATACTCTTGGCATGCAGGATGCATAGTTTCAGTTCTAGCTCAGCACGGCACTGCCAGGAGTGACTCCCAAGTACTATCTGGGTATAATTCCTGAGCACCATTGAATCAGGCCCCCAGAGAAACAAAAAGAACCAAACTTAATGTCTGCATTGAAAAGGAAAATGCTCTCATTTTATGATTTCAAAACAAAATTATTGGCGGGGGGGGGGGGTGCTGGAGCGATAGCACAACGGTCAGGGAGTTTGCCTTGCACCAGGCCACCCACGTTCAATTTCCAGCATCCTGTATGGTCCCCCAAGCACCACCAAGAGTAATTCCTGAGTGCATGAGACAGGATAACCCCTGTGCATCTCTGGGTGTGACTGAAAAAGCAAAAAATAAGTAAAATAAAATAAATAAAATTATTGGATATATAAAGGAAGAACACACCCAATACCATTGTGTACTACCTTCATAGAAAGGTTATTTTAGACAATTATTTTGAATTGATCTATGTCAACTCTATTTCAGAAAGTGGTCAAATAGCTGTGGAAGCTAGGCCTTTTGAGGAGCTTACTGAAGGACTCAATTGTTTGAACTATTGACCTATCGCTGTCATCTCGTTGCTCATCAATTTGTTCGAACGGGCACCAGTAACATCTCTCATTGAGAGACTTATTGTTACTGTTTTTGGCATATCCAATACGCACGGGTAACTTGCCAGGCTCTGCCACGTGGGCTCGATACTCTCGGTAGCTTGCCGGACTCTCCGAGAGGGGCGGAGGAATCAAACTCTGGTTGGCTACGTGAAAGGCCAACACCTAACCGTTGTGCTATTGCTCCAGCCAATAGTTCAATAGTTCTAGTAGGCTGGAACTATTAACCTAGTTTCGAAAAATAATTTTTAAAATAGTTAAATCAAACCCATCAAGAAAACTTCAAATACCTACAATGGGGTCTTAACAAGACTAACTTAGGGGCCTGAGACAAAGTTCATCAGGCTGGAGCATGGACTGTGCGTGAGGGAAACCTGGGTTTGATACCTGCCACTGCATGGCCTCCGGAGCACTGCCAGGAGAAACCTCAAACACCTCCAGGTGTGGCCCCCAAACAAACAGAAAACCTCCACCTTACTATGAAACGTGAGAAGGCATTAAGTACTAATGCCAAAGAATTCAGAAAACCAATATCCATCCCTAAATGAGGCCACTCTTGGAAACAACTCCATTCAAAGCTCTCTACTCAACTAGACACTGGGAGGAAGCCCCTTCTCACTGAATTTATATTCTAGAAATGTGAGATAATGAGAACTGAAATTGATGAGAAGGACTGTGAAGGAAGTAAAATGGGTGCTAGTCACAGTATTGCAAGAGAGCCTTGTTATATTCTGACTTTAAGGTCTTCAGTGGTCTCTCCAGGAGTGCTAGAAAGGCAGGCAGCCCTCTAGAAAGGGGCTTGCTACTTTTTCTCTATGAATTAATGTTGAGCTCCATGCAAGAAAGGGGGATTTGCCCCAGGCCGGTGTAAAGGAGTGTATATGAGTGTTCATTCGTTTATGGTCGGTCTCCCAGAATAAACTGTCTATGGCCCCAGAGCCCTCCTTCAGAAAATTTTGGGTCAGTGATTCCATGCTATCCCCTCTCTCGGAGACTGATAAATAATCAGAGATACTGAGAGTTTAAAGGAAATGAGAACATTTGGGAACCCCCATCCACCCTAAATAGTGCTCCTTTTGCAGGTCAGCTAGCTTTCTTGGAATTAGGTTGGCCAATGGGAGGAAGAATGTGTCTCGGATTTCAGTAGTGAGGAGGACGCACCAAGACCGCCACAATTGGACTAGTACTGTTGAATTCCGTGTGTGCCAACCCGGGGACATGCTGTTCCTTCCCCTCTTCCTCGGAGCTTGGCCCACAGTAGTAGGCAGTTCCAGTCCTGTTTGGCTGGCAGGGCTGAGAGGGGAGTCTGGGGGCAAGGGCGGAGGGAAGAAGACCCTATTGGATATCTTAGGTGCCTTTGTGGGAAGAAGGAAAGCCTGGGTCCTGCTGTTTATGTTTAGCTGACTCAGACCCAATAAAGGTGACTTAAAGCTGGCATAAATGTGCTTCAGGGGAGGGGCGCCTGGGCTGCAATAAAGGTGCTGCCATAAGGGCTCCGGGCGCCCTCGCCCTACTGGCCTGAATTGCAGCACCTCGGAGCCTCTGCACGTCACATCTTGGCTGCTACTCTGGGCCCTATGTCTCCTCACGTGGCGACCAATGTGGCTGCCTGTGCAGGGAGCTCAGCCCCCCAAGTGGGTCCTGCAACCAGTCCAGCTGCCCTCTCTTACCCCAGGACCTCCCAAGCCCTGCGTTTCACATTCCCCTGATCTTCCACCTGATTCGCCCCATGCCCTTCAACCCTGGGCCGAGACAGGGGACTTCCATCACCTGCATACCTGGACTGATGCTCGGTTGTTGATCCCACCTCAGAAGCTGCCTAACACTTTGGTTCCCACCCTCGATGAGGATTCACGTACAGAGTTGCCCTCTGGGTCCCCTCGATTTGCCCTTCCACACCAGGGTTTGAGTGACAAGCCTGCAACACATCAGAGGCTCCTAGTTGACCCAATGATATGTAAGACTCAGGATGAGAGTCCGCCTCTAGTTTTGCCTCCTAGAAGGAAAAGTGCAATTCCAACTAGGTCTAGATCAACCTGAAGATCAGACATTTGAAATGCCTGCTCCACCTCTAGTGGACAGATTCCAAAATTTAATAAAATTTCATTATTTCACCTGAAAACCAGATGAAGGGTGTATTTGGCTGTCAAAATATACTGCTAAAGTTGTTGGAATTCCCAGAAAATCTGAGACCTCATCATCGACCACAACAGATGCAGGATGATGACTTAGATTCCAGTATGGATATCTTTTATCCTGAGGGGAGTGAACCTTTGGATGTACTGGGAGATTCAGAGCAACATCCACAGATCCCTCACAAGACTGAATCCTTTTCGCCCCAGTCCCAGCATCCAGAACCCTCTGAAGAGATAGAACAGCTTCCCTTTAAGGCCCTGGAAGCTGAAGTTTCAGCAAGCACACAACAGACCCCAGGTGCACTTCCAGGATCTCCCGGGGAATGGAAACCTTCTTTACTCCAGGACTCAGATTGGCTGTCAAGTACCCCTGAAGAGGAAGGGAATGATGCAATTTCTAACATAAATCTCCCTGGACTTAATTACTAAAATACTAAAATACAGAAATCCTAAACCGCTCGGCCGCAATAGACTTCATATCTCATCATTCTCAGCAATGGAAAACTAATTATCAAATGCTTCCTTGTTGGTAGGGCTGTTTTTATTGGGGGGGGGGAGAAACTCCAACAACAATAGTGAGTTTTGTGTTGAAATATGGAATGTAATCAAAAGAAAATAAAGTGAAATTTATCAGCTACGCAGGTGGGGGTGGGGGGGGTGAGAGGTATACTGGGGGTTTTGGTGGTGGAATATTGGCACTGGTGAAGGGACGGGTGTTCGAGCATTGTATAACTGAGACATAAGCCTGAGAACTTTGTCACTTTCCACATGGTGATTCAATAAAATTAATAATTAAAAACAAACAAACAAACAATGAAATTCCAGGTATTTATAGCAAATTTATTTGCATTAAATGATGTTGTCCTTAAAAGTTAGTTCTGAATCTTGAATTGCATGCATGTTTGAATAAAGTATAAACAAGAAAAAAAAAGTACCCCTGAAGAGAGTGATACTGCTTCAGTCCTGCCAGAAACCCTAGTTCAGCCTACATTGGCTGCTGAGGAAAGGGGGTCTTCAGTGCCTCAGGAGGTGGAAGCTCAGCCCTCAAAGTCAGGTCTGGAACTTGTAGCGCAGTCTTTACTGCACCATCAGGAAAATGAACTGTCTCCAGTCCAGAAAGAAGCCCATCTTTCAAATATATCTTCTGTCACCATCAAACCTGCCTATCTGCAGATTACCAGAACTCCAAGGGCCACCAATGAGGGTGAAACTTCAACCCAGCCAGAAACCCTAAATCCAACTGCAGAGAGTCTTGAAGAGAATGAACAATCTCGAACCCAAGCAGAGGCCCAGTTTCAGCCTCTGGAGAGCCCTGAGGGTGACTCTGTCATACAGCAGGAGGCAGTGGCTCAAGCTCCAGAGATCCCTGAGGTGACTGAATCTTCAGTCCACAGGAATCCTTAGCTCAGCTTTCTGAATCCTCTACAGAGTTGAGAACCAAACTTGATGTCTGCATTGTAAAGGAAAATGCTCTTATTTTATGCTTTCAAAATAAAATTATTGGGGAGGGCAGGCTTGAGCGATAGAACAGCAGGTAGGGCATTTGCCTTGCACTTGGTTACCCGTGTTCGATTCCCAGCATCCCATATGGTCCCCCGAACACCACCAGAAGTAATTCCTGAGTGCAGAGCCAGGAGATACCCCTGAGCATCACTGAGAGTGACGCCAAAACAAAAATAAACAAAATAAGTTCTGGTCATTCCAAAAGCCCCAAGAGAGTGTTCATATGTAGGTGGAGGAGTTGAGTCTTTGTCATTAATTTCTGTGGCACTTGGGGAGCCCATGAAGAGAATAACAGGATTGGTTGTGATTTACCTTAATATCGATCCCTGCTTAAGGATGATGGCTTTTCCAGCTCTTCAGGAACTGATTTCCAACTCTTCATGAACTTCAGGATCTGATTATTCTGGGGGCACGAGGAGAGGCTCCCATTCTCCCATCCATTTAGTCCTCACAGACATCATCCCCACTTCGGGGAGGGATTTCAGCTCCAATCCTGCATTTCTTGCCAATGGCCTTTATTGGTTACATGGATGTCGACCTCTTTTTGGGGGCTTCAATTCCCAAGCCCATTGCTGGACTTATTCATCTATGCATTTTTATATGAGAAAATAATTTTTTTTTAGGAAATTCTGAGAAGCTCTTCAGAAAATAAAATTTCCAGGTGGTGTGAGGTGGGAGGCATTCACTGTGGTGCCTCTGACACCATGCCCTCCTGCGATGATTCCCATAGATCCTCTTCAATCCCCTGTATTGCCGGGACCTTCTGGGATCTGAAGGATTGTCGTGCATGGGGAGCCTGTTGTCCCCTGAGGGACTGTTGTGACCAGGGGTCTATGGTACCAGGGCACCAAGTGGAGACTTGCTGGTCTGTCCTGCCAGAGGGACAACTGGTGGTGGAGGGCGCTATGGTGCCTGTGTCTCCTGTGCTTCCTGGGCCTACTTAGCTGCTTTCTCCTCAGGAGTCAGTTCTACCCTCTTCACTACTCCGACCTCCCTGAGCAACCTGGAACAAGAATACACTCAGCTCTCGCAAGGGATGTCCCTCCTCTGCATCACTTCCTGACTTCAGGCAGAAATTGGAACTGTCCCTATCATTTACTCTGCATCTTTGTTGAAAATCTTGTCCTTGTCAGAGGAATCCTTGTCCTGAAGCTTCTGTGCCATGTTTTTCTTACTGAGCGACGGATACATGTCCCTCAGCCACAGGGGCCGCCTTTGCCAGAAAAAGCCCTCCTAGAAAAGGCAAGGGGAGCTCGTGATCCTGCACCCCAGCCCACTCTTGTACTGCCTCAGTGTCCCCGCCTCCCCATAGTTACCTGAGTCTCATGTTCCAATGAACTTCTCCTAGGAAGCAATAATCCAAAAAAGGTCCTTGGAGGAAAACATGGACACACATCATTCGTCATTCACCCATTTCCCATGCTTCCTAGGATGGAGGTCTCTGGTCTTGTTAGGACAACTACATGGGCACCTTGGTCGGGAGCCATGATGAGTCAAACCACTTTGACCTGACATCTTGAGAGAGATTCCATGCAGACCTGTGGCAGTTTTTAGACATTTGTTTGGTCCATCTAAAGGGACCCCATGGTCTCTTGAGAGACCTTTATATGTAGCCAGGCTTGGAAAACAGGCAGGATATTTATTTCTGCTCACCACCGTGGCCCTCCTCATTGAAGGAGTTTTCCACCCATTTCCTGGGCCTCCCCGCCAAGGGAAGCTCTTTCGGTTCTCTTGGGGTCGGCTGCCTGAGCCTTCTCTCTCGGGCCATGTTCCCTGCCGTGGGCAGAGCCTCCCCTTTCCTTAGGCTGTGCTGATTGCCCCCTTCTTTGAAGTGCCTCTTCTGGAGGCCTCTGGGGTCCTTGAACACGCTGCTTATCTGCAGTGGTTCCCTCTCCCCCTCCTCCACCTTTCCTAAGTGCTTTCTCTTTGGCCAGATAGTTTTCAATTTCTTCAGAAAGATTTGATGTTTCAATTTGGGCCCAAAAAGCATGGAATGAAACAGCATGGCAGTTTTCTCTCTCTTTCTAGCTTTGTGGACTTCTGCTTGAGTTCCTGCATTTATCAAGCTTTCCAGAAAAAGGAGACTTTCGACTTACTGTGTATTGTATTGTTGGATTCGAGCTGTAGAGACATTGGAATTGTGCTGTTCTTCAAATGTTCCAGAGGATTTGCTCCATCTTGCATATCTGGAAAAAGAAGCTTAACGAAGGGTAACAATGTTGATTCAAAATCTCCTATGTTCCCATCCAGGAGAAAAGGCACTACGTAATTTAGCCCAGTAATGGTATCACTGTCATCATTCACGTCTAGCTGCTCATTCACTAAAAGGGACATGCTGTTTCTCTCTGACGAGGTCTTCTCTGATTCAGTGGTTAGCTCAGTGCTGGTATTCCTTTTTTGGGCCTGTAAAACCTTCATGAAGTCCCCTTCGGTGTTGCTATTGGACACTTCCTCATCTGTCAAAAAGGAAGAGCTTGCTTTTCATCATGAAAGACGACTGGGGATAATTTTGGGAGCATCGACAGACAGAAATCCCAGACAAGCAAATAAGTAATCAGTAAATGAATGCCATATGGTGGGGGGCACAGAGAAACCCTAAATTTACACCTATGATTGACAAAAGGAGAAATGAAATGGTCGTCACTATTTATTCAGAATAAATAAGGCATGAAGTTCAGTTACATGTCACTATCACTGTCATCCTGTTGTTCATCTATTTACTTGAGCAGGCACCAGTAAGGTCTCTATTCCTCGCAGCCCTGAGATTTTGCAGCCTCTCCTTACTCGTCTTTCCCAATGACTGGAGGCTCTTTCAGGGTCAGGGGAATGAGACCTATAGTTACTGTTTTTGGCATATTGAATGCACCACGGGTAGCTTGCCAGGCTCTGCCCATGTGGGCGGGATTCTCTCGGTAGCTTGCCGGGCTCTCAGAGAGGTATATGTATATGTGTGTGTGTGTATATATATGTAGGCTGGAGTGATACCACAGCCATAGGGCGTTTGCCTTACATGCAGCTGACCCATGTTCGATTCCTCTGCCCCTCTCGGAGACCCCGGCAAGCTACCGAGAGTATCGCACCCGCACGGCAGAGCCTGGCAAGCTACCCGTGGCGTATTGGATATGCCAAAAACAGTAACAAGAAGTCTCACATTGAGAGACATTACTGTGCCCACTCGAACAAATCGATGAACAACGGGATGACAGTGACAGTGATATATATATGTATATATATATATTACTCTATATGTATATATACATACATCTATACATCTATATATATACTTATTTAATAGATATAGATAAATTAACTCAGTACATGTATTTAGGATTATTCCACTGGCAGGCAGAGTGACAGTAGAGTAGATAAAGTACTTTTCTTATACGCAGCCAATCTGTGTCTGATCCCCAGCACCCCAGAGGGTCCCTCAAGCCTTACCAGGCCTGACCCCTGAACACAGTCAGGAGTAAACTTTGAGCACTTCTGAGTATGCCCCCAAACAAGCAAACACACAAACAATAATAATACGATTATTCCACTGGTCCCCAAGGACCAAGTGCCTAGTATTCAAGACAAATATTTGCTGCCCAGTTAGACTCTTTACAGATCAACTATTACTTCTGTTTTATTTTTTGGCCATTCCCAGCCATGCTCAGGGGTTACTCCTGGTTCTGCTCTCAGAATTCTAGCAATTCTGATTTCTAGGAATTCAGAATTGAAGTATGTTGAATTATGATTTCAACATAATCTGTTTCCAACTGTATTCTGTAAATTTGAAAATATTTCAGATCATTAAAAACTAACTAACCTTGGGTCTGTGATTCAGCCACAGGACAGGATTGATGCACTCAATATTGATGACTTAAATAACATGCATATCAGAGATAAGTGGTCTTCCTCTATGATTAGGGAGGAGTGTTTTAGATAGAGAAAATTGAAGATTAAAATTGAGCAAGTTCCAAATTCTGATTTAAACTTTACATTTTTTGAGTAAAATATACCTTTTTTAATGTCTACCTGCTCTATTTTTTTAAATAATTTATTTATTTTTAATTAGAGAATCACCGTGAGGGTACAGTTACAGATTTATACACTTTTGTGCTTATACTTCCCTCATACAAAGTTCGGGAACCCATTCCTTCACCAGTGCCCATTCTCCACCACCCGTAAACCCAGCGTCCCTCCCACCCTCCCCAATCCCATCTCCCCCCCAACCCACCCTGCCACTGTGGCAGGGCATTCCCTTCTGTTCTCTCTCTCTAATTAGCTGTTGTGGTTTGCAATAAAGGTGTTGAGTGGCCGCTGTGCTCAGTCTCTAGCCAACATTCAGCCCGCAACTCCCTTCCCCCACATGGCCTTCGACTACAATGTAGTTGGTGATTGCTTCTCTGAATTGCCCTTTCCCCGGAACGTGAGGCCAGCTTCGAAGCCATGGGGTCAACCTCCTGGTACTTATTTCTACAGTTCTTGGGTATTAGTCTCCCACTCTGATATTCTATATACCATAGATGAGTGCAGTCTTTCTATGTCTGTCTCTCTCTTTCTGACTCATTTCACTCAGCATGAAACTTTTCATGCCCATCCACTTAACTACAAAATTCTTGACTTCCTTTTTTCTAACAGCTGCATAGTATTCCATTGTATAGATGTACCAAAGTTTCTTTAACCAGTCATCCGTTTTGGGGCATTCGGATTTTTTCCAGATTCTGGCTATTGTAAACAGTGCTGCGATGAAAATGCGTGTGCAGATGTTGTTTCGATTGTACTTTTTTGCCTCTCTGGGATATATTCCCAGCAGTGGTATTGCTGGGTCAAATGGGAATTCAATATCTAATTTTTTGAGAGTCGTCCAAATTGTTTTCCAGAAGGGCTGAACCAGTCGGCATTCCCACCAGCAGTGAAGAAGGGTCCCTTTCTCCCCACATCCTCTCCAACAGCGGTTGCTTTTGTTCTTTTGGATGTGTGCTAGTCTCTGTGGTGTGAGGTGGTATCTCATGGTTGTTTTGATCTGCATCTCTCTGATGATTAGTGATGCAGAGCACTTTTTCATGTGCCTTTTGGCCATTCGTATTTCTTCCTTGGTAAAGTTTCTGTTCATTTCTTCGCCCCATTTTTTGATGGGTTGGATGTTTTCTTCTTGTAGAGTTCAACCAGTGCTTTATATACCATTGATATCAACCCCTTATCTGATGGGTATTGTGTAAATATCCTTTCCCATTCTGTGGATAGTCTTTGTATTCTGGTCACTGTATCTCTTGCGGTGCAGAAGCTTTTTAGTTTAATGTAGTCCCATTTGTTGATCTCTGTTTTTACTAGATTGCTTAGTTCCGTGTCACCTTTGAAGATACCTTTATCTTCAATATCGTGGAGGGTTTCGCCGACCTTGTCTTCAATGTACCTTATGGTTTGTGGTCTAATGTTGAGGTCTTTAATCCATTTTGATCTGACTTTTGTGCATGGTGTCAGGTCAAGGTCTAAACCCATTTTTTTGCATGTGGTTGTCCATTTGTGCCAGCACCATTTGTTAAAGAGGCTTTCCTTGCTCCACTTCACATCTCTTGCCCCCTTATCAAAGATTAGATGGTCATACATTTGGGGTTGTGTGTAGGGATATTCCACCCTGTTCCATTGGTGTACGGCTCTGCCTTTGTTCCAGTACCATGCTGTTTTAATTGTTACTGCTTTGTAGTAAAGTTTTAATTGTTACTGCTTTGTAGTAAAGTTTGAGGTTGGGGATGGTGATGCCTCCCATCATCTTTTTCCCAAGAATTGTTTTAGCTATCCTTGGACGTTTGTTATTCCATATTGTTGGATATCATTGGTTTGTCCTTTCCCCCTTGCCACTAGGAGCTTAGGTTTATCAGTCACACCCATCAAAGTGCTCCCGAGTCACTCCCATTCCTTTGTTTATCTGTAACCACTTCTATCAGTTTATCTGCTCTTCCCTTAATCAAACTCTGTTAATTGGTAAGGTCAGAACTTCCTAGGACACTGAATATTATAACATTGCCTTTCTCTCCTCTTTATGCCTTTTGAATAATTTACTTTAAAGCTATGTCTTTTTTGTATAGACACAAGAAGACAATATTATGTTTTTATAACTTAAGACTTAATTGGCCTCGAATATTATTCCCTTCTGGGCATCTGCTTTCTCCACTTAAGCCTCAGTTGCCCTCAGTTCCTAGCACCCCAAAGTAGGGTCCCCGACGTGGGACGGGAAGGATCCAGGGCAAGCGGTGAGTTATGTGCTACCCTGGCATCGAGATGGGCCTGGCCAAAGTGCCTAATTCTTAACTATAAGTTAAGAGCTTGATCATAGACAAATTCTGTCATGATCCAATAGTAATTATGAGACTGGGACCCTGCCAGGGATAGGAAAGACTGATCTGGCCTGAGCACTGTAGTCTGAGATTGAGATGGCCCCAGGAGAGCAATTCTATAAGCTTTAATGCATCTCTTATTGTGTCCATACAAAATAATTAATATTATTAATTCTTATATGTTTGCTGGCTGAGGAGAAGAGAAACACATTCATGGGACTCTGCCCTTGGGTGGGTCCTCCTGCTGAAAGAGAGATTCTGTCCTAGTGAAGGCATTCCCCTAAGAGATAGAACTATACCCCCTATGGATTGTAACCACACCTTTAGATAAGCCCCAGGCTGCTGGGGGACGGGGAGATTTAAGGTAGCTGTTTGAGGGGGCAGGGGGAGAGTTCCAGAGGAGAGTTCCAGAGGAGAGTGTATAGAGGGAAGATTGGAATAAACTACAAGTGAGACCAACCATCTTGGCTCCGTTCCTTCCTTCGCCTGCCACATCTTCGCCATCAACCTCCCCGGGGTGGGGGAAGCGGCTGGAGGCTACCGAACTCGGGTGGCGGGAGAGACAGCTGCTACCCTAGGCCCTGTGCCTGGCTCGGTGCGGTGAGGTATCTCCGCCCGCGCCGTTTCTTTTTATTTTTATACACATATGAATTTTAGGATTGCTTGATCCATTTCTTTGAAGAGTGTCATGGGTATATTTATAGGGATCGCATTGAATCTGTATAATGCTTTAGGGAGTATTGCCATTTTGACAACATTGATTCTCCCTATCCACGAGCAGGGTATATGTTTCCATTTCCTCATGTCCTCTTTGATTTCATGGAGGTAGTTTTGTAGTTTTCTTTGTAAAGGTCTTTTACTTCCTTGGTTAAGCTGATTCCGAGGTACTTGATTTTCTGGGGCACGATTGTGAATGGGATTGCTTTTTTCATGTCCATTTCCTCTGCCTCATTGTTTGCATATATGAAGGCCATGGATTTTTGGGTATTGATTTTGTAGCCTGCAACTTTACTGTATAAGTCTATTGTTTCTAAGAGTTTCTTAGTAGAGGTTTTAGGCTTCTCTAGATATAGTATCATGTCGTCTGCAAATAGTGAGAGTTTGATTTCTTCCCTTCCTATCTGGATGCCCTTAATCTCTTTTTCTTGTCTAATAGCTATCGCAAGTACTTCCAGTACTATATTGAAGAGGAGTGGTGAGAGTGGGCATCCTTGTCTTGTGCCTGATCTCAGAGGAAAGGCCCTTAGTTTTTCCCCGTTGAGGATAATGCTTGCCGTAGGCTTGTGATAGATGGCTTCGACTATCTTGAGGAAAGTTCCTCCAAACCCCATTTTGGCGAGGGTTTTCATCATGAAAGGATGTTGGATCTTGTCAAATGCTTTCTCTGCATCTATTGATATGATCATATGGTTTTTATCTTTGCTTTTGTTGATATGCTGGATTATGTTGATTGATTTCCGAATGTTAAACCATCCTTGCATCCCTGGGATGAATCCCACTTGGTCGTGATGTATGATCTTTTTGATGAGTTGTTGGATCCTATTTGCTAGTATTTTGTTGAGGATCTTCGCATCAGTGTTCATCAGGGAAATTGGTCTGTAATTTTCTTTCTTAGTGGTGTCTTTGTTTGCTTTTGGTATTAGGGAGATATGTGCTTCATAGAAACTGTTTGGGAGAGTTCCTGTTTTTTCAATTTCCTGGAAAAGTTTGAGGAAAACAGGCAATAGGTCTTCTTTAAATGTTTGGAAGAATTCGCCAGTGAAACCATCTGGGCCTGGGCTTTTGTTTTTGGGGAGGTTTTTGATTACCGTTTCAATTTCCTTAACATTGATGGGTCTATTCAGGTATTCCAGGTCTTCTTTCTTCAGTGTTGGGAGATTATAGGAATCAAGGAATCCATCCATTTCTTTTAGGTTCTCCTTTTTTGTGGCATAAAGACCTTCAAAGTAGTCTCTAATGATGTTTTGAATCTCATTGGTTTCTGTTACGATGTCCCCCTTTTCATTTCTGATTCGATTTATTAGAGTTTTCTCTCTTTCTTTCTTTGTGAGTCTTGCTAGCGGTTTATCAATCTTATTTATTTTCTCAAAGAACCAACTCTTTGTTTCATTGATCTTTCGGATTGTTTTTTTGGTTTCGATGTCATTAATTTCTGCTCTAATTTTTATTATTTCTTTCCTTCGGTCTGGTTTGGGGTCCTTTCTCTGGTCCTTTTCTAGGGTCTTGAGTCGTGAAGTCAAGCTATCTATGTGGGTCCTTTCTTCCTGAGGAATGCTTGGAGAGCTATAAATTTTCCCCTTAACACGGCTTTAGCTGCGTCCCATAGGTTTTGGTAGCTCGTGTCTTCATTCTCATTTGTTTCTAAGTATCTTTTGATTTCTTCCTTGATTTCCTTCTTGACCCACTCATTGTTCAACATGGAATTGTTTAATCTCCAGGTGTTTGATTTGATTTTCCGTATTTGTGGGTGGTTAGCTTCTATCTTCAGCGCATCGTGGTCTGAAAAGATGGTTGATACAATTTCTATTTTTCCGATTCTATTGAGGTATGTTCTGGGACCCAGTACATGGTCTATTTTTGAAAATGTTCCATGTGCACTGGAAAAGAATGTGTATTCTTTCTTTTGGGGGTGTAAGGCCCTGTATAGGTCTATTAGGCCTCTCTCTTCAATTTCTTCATTCAGAGTCAGTGTTTCCTTGTTGAGTTTTGTTCTTGTGGATCTATCTAGAGGCGATAAGGCCGTATTGAAGTCTCCGACTACAATTGTGCTGTTAGTGATGTCCTCTTTGAAGTCTGTTAGGAGTCGTTTTAAATATTTAGCCGGTCGTTTGTTAGGAGCATATACGTTTAAGAGTGTGATTTCTTCCTGTTGTACATATCCCTTGATAAACAGAAAATGACCTTCGCTGTCCCTTTTGATCTTTTTCATCCTGAAATCTATGTTGTCGGATACCAGGATGGCCACTCCAGCTTTTTTAAGGGGGTTGTTTGCTTGGAGGATTGTTTTCCATCCTTTGACTTTGAGTCTATGTTTACTCTGTTTGTTCAGGTGTGTTTCTTGCAGGCAACAGAATGTTGGGTTTAATTTCCGGATCCATTTAGCCACTCTGTGTCTCTTGATAGGTGCATTTAGGCCATTGACATTGAGAGAGATTATTGTGATGTGGTTTTGTGTCATCTTTATGTGGGATTTGTTGTTCTTATGGGGCTCCTCCTTGTCTTACAGTAGCCCCTTTAGACCTTCTTTCAAGATTGGTTTTGAGTCTATGAAGTTCCTGAGCTCTTGTTTATCCGAGAAATAGTGTATGTTTCCTTCGAGTTTGAGTGAGAGTTTAGCTGGATAAAGTATTCTTGGTGAGGCATTCATTTCGTTGAGTTTTTTCACTATGTCCCACCATTGTCTTCGGGCTCGGAGGGTTTCTTCTGACAGATCGGCCGTAAATCTGAGGGGTGCTCCTTTGTATGTGATTTCCCTCTTTGACCTTGCTACTTGTAGAATTGTGTCTCTATCCACAGCATCCACCATTCTGACTATGATATGCCTTGGAGTCTTTTTATTTGGGTCTCTTTTTGCTGGCACTCTTCGGACTTCTTGTATCTGGACGCCTGCCTTCTCCAGCTCTGGGAATTTCTTAGTAATGATGTCTTTGACTATGTTTTTTTCATTGGGGTTACTTCCCTGTGGTTCTGGTACTCCAATGATTCTTATGTTGTTCCTCTTGAAGTCATCCCCCAGGGCTCTGATTCGCTCTATAGCCATTTTGAGGTCTTTCGCCATTATTTGTTGCTGTCTGTAAGCTTTCTGCAGCTCATCCTCAAGCTCGCTGATTCTGTCTTCGGCTGTAGTCATTCTGCTGTTGAGGGCATCTAGTGAGATTTTTATTTCATCTACCGATTGCTTTATTTGTGAGACTTCCGTTCGAAGGTTTTAAATTTCTGCTCTCATTTCTGCTCTCATTTCTTCCTGTATTTTCTTGGTAGACCGTTCCAGCGCTTCATTCATCTCCTCCCTTAATTTATTGGATGTCTGTTCCATATTTGCTTGGAGTAGGTCGAGTCTCCTCCAGATTTCCTCTCTGAATTGTTTATCTGAGAGGTCGTAGATGTTGGGAGACTCTTTTGAGGTTTCTAGTATCTTTTCTTCTCCCTCTCTTCGTGGAGGGGATTTTCGCTGCTTCTTCATATTGTCACGGAAGTGTAGAGTTGGAACCTTGTAGTTATTTATTCCTCTTCGTTTTTGTGGGAAGAAGGGGCTCCGTTTGTGCTAAACTTCCCTTATTCACTGATAGCTTTTATACTGTCAGCCTAAGCTAATGGCTATTTTGCGTAAATGTTTGAGATCGCAAATGTGAGTTTTCAAAGGAATACACAGTACCGATTGAGCTGAGGTAGCAAAGAATAACTGCGGCCGCGTTAGCGTTGGCCGCTCTGAGAGGAGGCCACGCCCACTTTTAGACCACGCCCACTAAGACACAGGCCACGCCCCCAGTGTCTTCCTGTTGATGGGGGGACGGGAGGGCGTGGCCGAGGGATGGTCCTCGTACCTGATGGACATGCGCAGTTACAAGCCGGTTCGGGAGACGGGGTGCGCAGGACGAGCAGGGAGTGACTTCAGAAACTCGGGAGTTGCAGACGGCAGCGGGAAGTGGGGGAAAGGGAGGGCGTGGCCGAGGGATGGTCCTCGTACCTGATGGACGTGCGCAGTTACAAGCCGGTTCGGGAGACGGGGTGCGCAGGACGAGCAGGGAGTGACTTCAGAAACTCGGG
This sequence comes from Sorex araneus, assembly GCF_027595985.1. Lineage (NCBI taxonomy): Eukaryota > Metazoa > Chordata > Mammalia > Eulipotyphla > Soricidae > Sorex > Sorex araneus. The sequence goes on along the minus strand of NC_073308.1, from coordinate 6,313,869 downwards.
AGACGCAGACGGCAGCGGGAAGTCTACCTGCTCTTAATGCTTATTGGTTTATATAGAGTTAAACATTGAACTAATTTAATAATTTATTCTTTGTGCTGAGAGTTGTACTCTTTTAATAACACAATTTAACACTTATGTTCATATTAGTATCTATCTTATCACTGTTATAAGCGAACTGAAAAAATATTAATACCATCAATCTTTATTAACATTGGAAAGCTTTTCATAATGTATCATGGGGAGAGCAATGAGATTAGTTCCTGGTATTTCAAACAAGTCACATGTATTTGGATCTTCTTTAGGTTTATCAGTGAAACTATTTAATAAAGTTTGCAGACATAATAATAATAAAGCTATTAGATAATTCAACCCTGAGTTAGAGAAGCATAAGGATAAGCCCAAGAAATTTGAATGGTTTAATGGACTACAAAAATAATCATTTTTTAGTTAGTTTTTTTGTTAGTTATTTTTATGGCTCATAATTATCACATGTTTGACAAAAGTTTAATAAAACAAGCCTTCTCTTGAGCATAATAAGGTGTACTAATCAAATATGTAAAAAGATACATGATAAAGACTTGGTGCTCTGAATGCATCAAGAAGATAAACTACACTTGAAAAATAATTGGGTTTTTTTTGGGGGGATACCTGGCAATGCTTAGGGGTTACTTCTGGTTCTGCACTCAGAAATCATTCATGACAGTGTTTGGGGGACCATATGAGATGCCGGGGATTGAATCAGGGTTGTTTTCATGCAACACAATCAGCTTACCCACTTTACTATCTCCAGCCCAAGAAAATACATCTTTATAATGGCTAAATTTTTACTTTAATTAAATTTTACATGTGCCTATTACTTATACTTGTTTGCATAATTGTTGATAGTATAGTTTTTAAATAATCTAGAACTGCCTATACAAGTAGATAAATGCAGGGCTAGAGAGAGTACAGAGGTAGAGCATTTACCTTGCATGTGACCAACTCAGGTGTGATCCCTGGAATCTCACGTGTTAACACGTGTTAACTTCCACACCAGTAGAAGTAATTCCTGAGTGGAGAGCCAAGAGTAAGCCCTGAGCATTAATGGGTGTGGCCCCCAAAAGCAAATTAAAAATTAATAAATAAATCTTTTCTTAAGGTAATTATGTCCACTGGGCTGGAGCGATAGATCAGCAGGTAGGGTGTTTGCCTTGCATGCGGCTGACCCAGGTTTGATTCCTCTATCCCTCTCAGAAAGCCCGACAAGCTATCAAAAGTATCCCACCCACAGGGCAGAGCCTGGCAAGCTCCCCATAGCTTATTGGATATGCCAAAAACAGTAACAACAAATCTCACCATGGAGACATTACTGGAGCCCGCTCAAGCAAATTGATGAACAACGGAACGATAGTGCTACAGTGCTACAGTGATGCTCTCAGAAATTATTCTGGGTGGTGCCTGGGGGACCACATGGGATGCTGGGAATCGAACCTGGGTTGACTGCATGAAAGGCAAACACCCTGGGACTGGAGTGATAGCATAGCAGTTAGGTCATTTGCCTTGCATGTGGCCAATCTGGATTCGAATCCCAGCATCCCATATGGTCCCCTGTGCACTGCCAGAGCCAGGAGTAACCCCTGTGCATAGCCAGGTATAACCCAAAAAAGAAAAAAAAAGCGAGCACCCTCTCTACTATACCATCTCTCCAGTCCCTCAACTATTGCTTCTTATACTCTCATATCTTTATCCTGTCCTGCCCATTATAAAGAGAGAGGACTTTTCTCTCTACCTCTTTTGGGTGCTAATATTCTTCTTACCATCACAGGCAATGAAGAAATTCTTCCAGAAATCAGGTCTTCATCTGTATGCACCCTTCCTTCACCTACTCATAATTTTTTTTTTTTTTTGCTTTTTAAGTCACACCCGGCAATGCACAGGGGTTACTGCTGACTCTGCACTCAGCATTTACCCCTGGCGATACTCAGGGGACCATATGGGATGCTGGGAATCGAACCCGGGTCTGCCTCGTGCAAGGCAAACGCCGTACCAGCTGTGCTATCGTTCCAGCCACAAAAGTGATTTCTTGGTCAGAGTTGGGTTTTTTGTTTGTTTGTTTGTTTGTTTGTTTTTGGGTCACACCTGACAATGCTCAGGGGTTACTCCTGGCTCTGCACTCAGAAATTACCCCTGGCCATGCTCAGGGGACCATATGGGATACTGGGAATCGAACCCAGGTCGGCCACACGCAAGGCAAATGCCCTACCCATTGTGCTATCATTCCAGCCACAAAAGTGATTTCTTGGTGAGAGTTGGGTTTTTTGTTTATTAGTTTTTTTTTTCTTTTTGGGTCACACCAAAATGCTCAGGGGTTGCTCGTGGCTTTGCACTCAGGAATTCCTCCTGGCGGTGCACGAGGGACCATATGGGATGCTGGAAATCAAATCCAGGTTAGCCGGGTGCAAGACAAACGCTCTACTCGCTGTGCTATGGCTCTAGCCACAGTAATTCTTTTGCTTATTAGCCCTTAGTTTCATATTGTTGAATCTGGCAGATGTCTAAGGATAGGTTAATGGATTTGCCAGAGTATATGTCAATGTGCAATGTTGAGAAAATATAAAAATAATTTTGTTTTGTTTTTTGGGGGGGGCCATACAGGTGATGCTCAGGGGTTACTCCTGGTTCCATGCTCAGGAAATCACTCCTGGTGGTGCTTGGGAAACTGTATAGGATGCCGGCAATGGAACCCAGGTCTTCTGTGTGCAAGGCAAGTCCCCTACCCACTGTACTATCTCTCTGGCCCCTGAAATAATATTGAAACTCCCAAAATTGGGGAAAACAACTCTTATTACATGTGTATTTTGCCTTCACCTACTTCCTACTATTTTCAGCTCTACTTAGGGAACCATACAAAGTTTCTGACTGCTTGAAGGTCAAGTATAACATTGTGCAGTTGGGTTTCTTTTGGGGGTCAGTGGGGCCAAACCCAGAAATGTTCAGGGGTTACTTCTCTCTCTGTGCTCAGGGATCACTGCTGCTAGTAATTAGGATAGTCTGGGATGCTAGGGATTTAATCCAGGTCTGCGGTATGGAAAGCAAGTGTCATAGCTACTAGACTATCTCTCCAACCAAACTTTTCTGAAGTTATTAGTATTTTATTCTGAATTTTGATTATTTGGTTTAGTTATTCTCTAAATAAAATTATTGCAGTTGGAGTAACATGGTTACAGTAGTACCAATGCTATTGGTTTCCATGTACGAAGTGCCGAGAAACCACAGTTTATACATCACCTCTAGTCTGATTCTTCTCCCCGCCACACCCCACAAAATCCCCAGTTTTGATGTTCATCTTATGAAAGGTGATTAGTAAATGATTGTCATGCCCACCTCTGAGAGGGGATTAATACACTTTCTAAAAGTTGATTTTAACAATAACACTATCTTTGTGTAAGAAGCAAAGTGATCTGATGTGTCCAATTGCTGATAGTGAATCAGATTAATAATATCCCGGTGTGAAAACACTTTTCTGGGTGGTGTGTGTGTGTGTGTGTGTATGCATGCTTCATACTCAGTAATACCCAAGGGATACTCCCAGTAGTGCTTGGGAAACTGTTTTGCAGGGGGTTGAACCCACACCTCCCACATGAAAACTATGTGTTTTAATCTATTGTTCTATTTTCCTGGGCCCTTAAAAGCACTTTTTGAAAGTTTTCAAGCTAAGGTCCATAAGCTTACTATGTGGAAAAATATTTAAGGGCACCTGAGTGCTTTATAGATGGAAGGGTTAAGATTCAAAAAAGGCTCAGAGGTGGGGATGGTCTAAAAATCCACGAGCCCATCCATCCTTAGAAAGACTGAGTGGCAACCTCTGCTTAGAAAACCAGAAATTCTCAGGCTCTAAGCAAAACTTTCATAAGACAGTATGACTTGTACTTGCCTATAAAATTACAAAAACACATGCAATAAAAAAACTACACCTGTCCTGTGAAGAAAAGGGCACTTGAGATCTGTTGTGTATAAAATCTGTTTACAAACTGCCTTCTGTGGCTGAGCTCTCATCTGGAGGACCAGTACCTTGCCCAGAGTGTGGCCCTCATTTGTGACCATTAGTGTTAGCTCCCTTCCCCACTTCCATCCCTTTCTTCCATTCCTCTTAAGTCTTCAGGTCATGCATAGACTGCTAAGGTAATGATGTGACTGAGATTCTGACTCTTACCAAGGGAAATCGTTCTTAGAAATATAGGGAGTTGAACTCTGAATGAAAGTAATACAACTACATGATCAGTTTAAACGGACCATAAATGATTAAAATAAAAATAAAATACAAATTAAAAACCTATCAACAGGCAATTCAGATTCACTGCAGTGTGTGCTTCTGGTAAGATAGTCACTGTCACAATGTAGTTTGACTAAAGTCTTGCAGACAACCTCGATATTATGTTTAAATTGACAGAGGCAGCAAGCTAGATGGCTGGGTAAGATCCTATGAATTAAACACAGAGAATTAAGTGCAGAGTAAAGGGGCTACTTTAAATTAGTAGAAGAGGCAGCCAAAGCCACTGTGTAGCTATTCAAAATGTTCCTGAGAACCAAGGATGAGGTGCTGCTCGAACTCGGTGGTGGTGGGAACCCAACTGGGAGGTGATGCATGCAAAGCATGTACCCGAACCCCTCTACTGTCACATTAGCCCTCAGGAAATGAGTTTTGTTTTTTGGTCATATCTGGTGGTGCTCAGGGGTTGCTCTTGGCTCTCAGCTCAGGGATGATTCCTTGCAGGCCTTGGAGAACGATAGACAGTGCCAAAGACTGAAAAGGGTTAGCCACATGCAAGGCAAATACATAACTCACTATCTTATCTCTCCAGCTCCCAGATAAAGATAAAAATGCCGTGGGGAAATCTGAAAGCACTTTTCCAGACTATAAAAAAACAGCGACTAGAGTAATAGTATAGTATAGCAGGTCTGGCATTTGCTTTGAACACGGTCAACCTGGGTTTGATATCCTGCATCCATGAGACACCAAAAGTGATTCTTGAGTATCTCAATTTAAAAATAATTTTAAAAAATAAAATTACACCTCAATTAAACATAGCTTAAGAAAAATAAACAAGCAGTTCAGAGTATGGTGCCACCAGCAGGTCAATCTATACCTTCGGGGTGAGTGCAGCAGCAGCCAGATGGACCCTTCTGGCTTCCTGATAACCCCAAATTGTCGATGTACCTGTGGCCGAACCCCAACAAATTAGGGCAAGTTTACCAAGAAACTAAATAGCCAAAAGTTTGGTATGTTGGAGCCACACCCACAAACCACCTCCGGCTCAGTTATACAAGCTCATTTACCGGCCATATTTCAGAGACCCATAAATCTCAAAAGAGATCAAAAGCTGCAGATAGGGTTGGTGGTGAGGAGCCCTACGGCCAAACGGGCATACTCTGCAGGGCATATGCCTATAGTTTCTTTCTCTGGAAAAGATAGAAACAAGGGCCACAATCCAGAGACACACAAAAGAATCTCTAAACCGAGCAGCTCTCTGCGAGATGCCTCCGGACTTTAAGCCAGGCCAACTTCACTGGGGAGCCTCAGGGGCAGGCATCATCCCTCCACCTGCCCCTTAAGAAACCCAGCAGCCACCAACTTCCAGAACCCAATGAGAAGTGCAGGTGCGCGGGTTCAGTGACAGCAAACTCCAGGCCTCAAGGGATAGGGGATGGGCTGTTCCCTCTCATGCCCCTGTCTACCCGTGGGAACCTGGAGGTCATGCCCACAAACTGCCTTCAACTGCCACTTAAGGTGCTTAATGATCATGATCCAGAGATACACAAAGAATCTCTGAACTGAGCAGCTCTCTGCAGAGATTTCTCCACACCCTAATTGTCTAAACTTTTAGAATTCCAGGAGCACACAGCCACTCTTGTGGCCGTATGACATCTTATACTATTCATAACAAGCAATGCAAAAGAGAGTATGGGGGAGATTGTCTGCCAGAGGCAGGGGGAGGGGTGGAACAAGGGAGGGATACTGGGGACATTGGTGGTGGAAGATGCGCACTGGTGGAGGGTTGGGTGTCCTATTATTGTATGACTGAAACTCAAACAGGGAAACTTTGTGACTGTATGTTACGGTAATTTAAAAAAATTTTAAAAATTAAATTAAATTAACATCCTGAATAAAAAATAATAATGTGGAGTTCATGCCAAATTGAATTAGCTTAATTAGTGGCTGAATAAATAGCAGTACTCCTACATTTAAAAATAGAGAGGAAACAAAAATGAAAAGCCTTAAAAAAGCGAAGTGAAAATAAATGTCAGAAAAATCAGCTTACAGTTTTTCCAATTCAAGAGTCATCATGAGGCTGTTTTGGACTGGTCCAAGTTACACTTGTGTTGCTCCCATGTCTCTGAGGGAGAAAGCACAAGCATGATGTGAATCCAAATACAGAAACTCTAGAGTTACATTGATGAGATTAAAGAGGAATAACTTTGATTCTGACTTTGCTGTAAAGCCAGGTCAACTGTTTACTCTAGACCATAATTCCAGAGAGCTCTTACTGATAAGAGATTTCTCTATCATCAAATTAATGACACTTTGTAGACTAAATAAATTTCCTCCCTCCCTCCCTCCCTGCTTTCCTACCTTCCTTCACTTGTCTGATTCTCATTCTAAATTGCATTTACTTATTTTAATGTTTCTTTTTCATATGACCTAGAGGTGGCCTTGGATTTTGGCCACATCTGGCAGTACTTGGGAGATATGCTGGGTGCTGTACTTGTGGGTTGCTCTGAGTAGAGTTCCGGGAAACACATAAGGTGCCAGAGATCGAATCCAGGCCTCTAGCATGCAGTGCATGGGCTCCAAACACTGACCTATCTGGTCCTCTTTTCTTTACTTTCTTTTTGAAATAGTGTTTACATTATTACTCGTTACTTTCTGGAATAAATAATACTTCTACACACATCTGTATGTTTCTTATCTATATGTACTCAACATTGCTCTTGTACTCTTTTGGCTATTACCCATGTACATTCTTTCTTAATCTTTTCCTTTGACAATAAATCTCATTTCAACAATCCAGTGTTAATATTAAAAATATAACTTTTAAATTCAATGCAAGACACTTAATCTTTGACAAAAATGGAGAAAAATAAAGACAGCAAATCATAGCAGAAACCATATGACCTACAAAACTATTAAAATACTTACAGATATTTTAATGCTGGCAATTGAAAAAGATATGAATCTTCAATAGTTGTTAGAGGATTATGACCGAGAATTCTAAAAAAATACAATAAAATGAAAATTATCTGCATAATCAGTAACTAGCATTAAAGTTTATATTTATTTATTGGCATTGAACTTGAAGATGAAAAACATTATTTTCTGTGATTATCTATAATCACACTTAGAATTCATAAAGCATCCTACCCCATTTTTTTTGTTTGTTTTTTGGGTCACACCGGTGATTTACAGAGGTTACTCCTGGCTCATGCACTCAGGAATTACTCCTGGTGGTGCTTGGGGGACCATATGGGATACTGGGAATTGAATCCGGGTCGGCTATGTGCCAGGCAACCGCCCTACCTGCTGTGCTATTGCTCCAGCGCTAAGCATTCTCCCTTTGGGAAACACCCAAGTCTCAAGATGATAAAGAGAAGGGGAACGTGGTGGGGGGGGGGTGAGGGGAAACAAAACAAATGTACAGCAAAATAATATATATATGCTAACAAATTTTCCCAAGTTGAAAACCCTAGGAGTAGGGGCCAAATAGTACAGCAAGTGGGGAACTTGCTTTGCATGCAGCCGACTTCTACCTTTCATTCCTGGAATCTTATATAGGCCCCAGAACACACCAGGAGCGATCCCTGAGCACAGACTCAGGAGTAAGCCCTGGGAACCACAGGGTGTGTCTTTCCATCACCCCCAAGAAGAAAGAAAACCCAAGGAGTGATGATGTCTGCAGGAAGTCCTTGCTCTGCAGCAAATATTATTTCTTTTTCTTTTTTAAAAAAAAAATTATAATGAGGACTGGAGCGATTGCATAGCGGGTAGGGTGTTTGCCTTGCACGCGGCCAACCTGGGTTTGAATCCCAGCATCCCCTATGGTCCCCTGAACACCGCCAGGAGTAATTCTGAGTGCAAAGCCAGGAGTAACCCTGTACATCACCGGGTGTGACCCACAAAGGGAAAAAAAATTTATAATGTAGGAGCACCGCTATTTATTCAGCCATTGATTAAGCTGATTAAATTGGGCATAACTCCACATTACATTTTTTTCTTAATTTTTTAATTTTATAAGTTAGTTCACAATGTTTGATTACACTCAACATTCAAACACCAATCCCACCACCATTACAACTTCCCTCCACCAGATTCAGGATGTTTCCATCCCAAGCCCCAAGCCCTGTCACAAAACACAACCGAAGTAATATATTTCGTATTGTCTGTTATGAAGAACTGCTGAACATGCTTACAAAAAAGTATTCATATAGGAAACAGTGTAAAGATTTTTCTATTTTGGCAGGAACCATTAGACATCTGTAGGATATCACTAACTTGCTATTGAAGTTTGGGTGGTGTGAACTTTGGTATATATATCTGAAAATATGTATATATGCATATATAAATATATACATTTCCCCCTATGATTTATTGCCTACTATCTGAACTCCATCAAATGTGGTGTGGTAATTATGGAGAATGGGTAGGAAGTGTTTTATGATGTGTTGCGAGGCCACTTTTGCTGCTGCACAATCCAGGAATATGTTTGCTCATAGGTGAGGCACAGCCCGAGTGCATGGGGCCCGGCCTTGAGTATGGCAGCAGTTAGGTTGTGGAGGTTTTTGGCTGCCAGAGCTGGGTCCCTTGGGGTTGGACGGGCTCTCACCCGCACCCCTCTGGGGTGCACTGTGTGAAACAGCCTGGTGCGGAGTCCGGTGGCATGGTTATGGGGGCCTCATGTTATGCTCCCTTTTAGGAGAAGCAGCCATGTCATCTGGACAGTGGCTGATGATGAGATTATCTGGCACCAGCAGGAGGTGGCTTATGGCATGACCCCTGGGTCACCGGAGACTTGGAAAAGTGGGCAGAAGATTTCCGCTCCTGGTCCCATTGAGCCCAGAGGCTCAGGTCACAAAGTTCTGCATTACCTCGGTCCTGTAGGACTTCACTCATGTGAGGCTCGGCCAGAGCGCGTGGGGAGCAGCCTTGAGCGTGGCATGGGTTCCCGCCTACCTCTGCACTATGGGCCCTAACTGTGTCTTTTGATCTCTTTTGAGATTTATGGGCCTCTGAAATAAGGCCAATAAATGAGCTTATAAAGCTGAGCCATATGTGGTTTGTGAGTGTGACTCCCACATACCTAACTTTTGGCTATTTAAGTTCTTGGTACTTGGCCCCAAGTTGTTGGGGTCTGGCCAAAGGCACAGCAGCAATTTTGGGGTAAATGGAAATCTGAAGGCACCATCAGGCTGTTGATACATTCGCCCCAGGTACAGGTTGACCTGCTGGCGGCATCATACCCCCACAGATATTTCTAACGGATGCCACTACAATTCAAAATGTTTCTTACACCCTGAGAAATTCAAACCATTTCATGGCTTAACACAACCAGCTAAAGATAAAAGTAGGGTCAATCCTTGGTTTTGGACAAAGAAGACAGGGTCACTCTAAGAGGAGCTGGTGGAGCTGTCTTCTCACCAGTCATTCCCCAGAGATCTCTGTGCCCTGACCTTTATCACACTGTATGTGATCACTGACTCACCTGTCAGTCTCCTGGATTTTCAGCTTCTTGAATGCCAGGGCCACCCGAGTGTCACTGGTCTGACAATATCGGGTAGCTACTAGATACTTCAGAGATAACATTATGGATATATTGGTCAAATGAACCAGTTCCTTCCCTCCCTCCCTCAGTTCCTCACTACTTTCTTTCTTTCTTTGGTTTGTGGTCCACACCCAGGAATGCTCAGGTATTACTCCTGATGGTGTTTAGGAGACCATACAGAATGCCAGGCATGAACCTGGGTCAGCCACCTGCAAAGCAAGCACCTTTCCTGCTATATTATCACTCCAGTCCCAGAAGCAGTTCATTTTTGTCAAAAAATTTTGTTCCAAGGGACTGGAGCAATAGCACAGCGGGTAGGGTATTTGCCTTGCATGCGGCCAACCTGAGTTTGATTCCTAGCATCCCATATGGTTCCCTGAGCACCGCCAGGGATTATTAGTGAGTACAGAGCCAGGAGTAACCCCTGTGCATTGCCGAGTGTGACCCAAAAAGCAAAAGCAAAATGAAAAGCTCTTTATCACTAATCATCAGAGAGATGCAGATCAAAACAGCTATAAGATACCACCTCACACCACAGAGACTGACACACATCCAAAAGAACAAAAGCAACCACTGTTGGCATGGATGTGTGGAGAAAGGGACTCTCCTACACTGCTGGTGGGAATGCTGACTAGTTCAGCCCTTTTGGAAAACAGTATGGACACTTCTCAAAAAATTAGACATTGAGCTCCCATTTGACCCAGCAATACCACTCCTGGGAATATATCCCGGAGAGGCAAAAAAGTGTCATCGAAATGACATCTGCACTCAAATGTTCATTGCAGCACTGCTCACAATAGCCAGAATCTGGAAAAAACCCGAGTGCCCGAGAACAGATCACTGGTTAAAGAAACTTTGGTACATCTACACAATGAAATACTATGCAGCTGTTAGGAAAAATGAAGTCATGAACTTTGCATAGAAGTGGATCACCATGCAAAGTATCATGCTAAGGGAAATGAGTCAAAAAGAGAGAGACAGACATAGAAAGATGGCACTCATCTGTTGAATATAAAGTAAGAGAATGGGAGATTAGCACCCAAGAACAATAGAGATAAGTACCAGGAGGCTGGCTCCACAGCTTGAAAGCTGGCCTCACATGCTAGAGGAAAAGGCAGCTCAGACAGAGAAGGGAACACTAGGTAAAGTGTGGTTCGAGGATCCACTGGGGATGGGAGATACACGTTGAAAGTAGATTGTAGATCAAACACTATGGCCACTCAATACCTCTATTGCAAACCACAACACCCAAAAGGAGAGATAGAAGAAAAGGGAATGCCCTGCCACAGAGGTGGGGTGGGGTGGAGGGATGGGATAAGATGTGGAAGGGATACTGGAATTATCGGTGGTGGAGAATGGGCACTAGTGGAGGGATGGGTACTTGAGCATTGTATGACTGAAACACAGGCACGAAAAGTTGTATGTCTGTAACTGTACCTCATGGTGATTCACTAATAAAAAATTTTAGAGGGATGTAAACGAAATGCAAATATGAAAGTTCATAAGTTTGTAACTGAACCTCACGGTGATTCACCAATAAAAATTAGAAAAAAAAATTTTTTTAAATGCGCTGGCAAATTCCTGGGAAACTGGACCATGAGACACAAAGTCTATGTGACTATAGAAAAAAAGACTACTGTCATTAATAAATGAATTCCACAAGATTGTAAGATACAGGAGCAATATGACAAATTTAGCCATATTTCAAGACACTAGCTAGAAGTAATTAAAGATGAACATTTTTTCAAGTTTCAGATATAGGGGCCAGAGCTATAGTACAGCAGGTATGGTGTTTGCCTTGCATGCAGCTGATCTGGGTGTGGTCCCTGGTATCCCATATGGTCCCCCCCCCCAAGACTTCAGCAGTGATCCTTGAGTGCAGAGCCAGGAAGAAGTCCTGAGTGTCACCCAGTGTGGCCCAAAAAACAAAATAATTTTAAAAAATTTTTAACGTTTTCAAATATAATGACATAAAAATGATAAACAGGAGAAGAGATGAACAGGAACTTCCTCAAAAAAGAATAGAAATGGTCAGGGACTGAGAGATAGCATAGTGGGTAAGGTGCTTGCTTGGATGCAGCAAACCTGGGTTCAATCCCCAGCATCCCATATGGTCCCCTAAGCAGCATAAAGAGTGATTACTAAGTGCAAAGCTGGGAGTAAGCCCTGAACATTGCCAAATATTGCCCAAATCCCAGCCCAAAAGAAATACAAATGACCAAAATGCATATGGAAAAAACCGTTCTATATCACTAATCATCAGGAAATGAAGATCAAAGCAACAGTGAGATATCATCTCATACCACAGAGACTGGTACTCATCAAAGAGAACAACAATAACTAGTATTGACGAGCATTTGGGGGAACAGGGCCCCTCATTCACTGCTGTGAGAATGCTAACTGACCCAGCCTTTCTGGGAAGACAATATGGACATTCCTCAAAACTCTAGGAATTAAACTTCCATATGACTGGCAGAGGAAACCAGGTGTGCGGGACCCGGGGCCTAGATTTCCATGGTTGCTCGGATTGGAACTGGGCCTCTTCCACCCAGATTCTCCATTTCGAGTAGCTAGGCAGTCACACCCAGAAATCTCCCCCAGCCCCACCCCTCCCCACACACAAATACCATGTAATCCCTTCAACGGTCAACATCCAAAGAATATAAAACCCAGCTCCTGGAAGCATGCAGACACTATCAAACAACATCTGATAGCCTAGATATCCCTTTTGGAAAACCTGGCAAGTTACCGAGAATTTACTGCCCACAGGAGAAAGCCTGGCAAGCTCCCCGTGGCGTATTCATATGCCAAATACAGTAACAATGATGGGTCTCATTCTTCTGACCCTGAATAGCCTCTAATGAGGCACCATTAGGAAGGACAAGTAAAGAGAGGCTGCTAAAATCTCAGGACTAGGATGAATGGAGACATTGCTGGGCCCGCTAGAGCAAATCGTTGATCAACAGGATGACAGTATATACATACCTCGCAGAAAGCCCGGCAAGCTACCGAGAGTATCCTGCCCGCTAGGGCAGAGCCTGGTAAGCTACCCGTGGCGTGTTCAATATGCCCCAAACAGTAACAATAGGTCTCATTCCCCTGACCCTGAAAGAGCCTCCAATCCTTGGGAAAGACAAATAAGAAGAGACTACTAAAATGTTAGGGCTGAGAGGAATAGAGACCTTACTGGTGCCTGCTCGAGTAAATCGATGAACAATGGGATGACAGTGATACAGTGATTCCACTGATACAGTGATACAGAAATTCCACTCTTGTGAATATATCCTAAGGGCCCAAAAGCACAATGCATAATAGATGTCTGCACTTCTAGGTTCATTGCAGCACTATATATAACAGCCAAAATATGGCAACAGTCCAAATACCCACAAACAGATGACTGGATAAAGAAACTATGGTATAGATACACAATAGAATATTACCCAGCTATAAGAGGAGATAAAGTCATGCAATTTGCTGCAATATGGATAGATCTGAAGAGTATCGTGTTGAGTGAAATCAGTCAGAGGAAAAGGAACAGACTCAGAACCATCTATCTCAAACTTTGTAGGGGACCCTCAAATGTCCAATGGCAATGGAAACAAAGAACTGAACTGGTCTTCAGTAGGAACTTGCCACTGGGATAGAGGTGGGAGAGAAGTTAGTGAGGGGAACAGTAGGACAATGAGATGGGTGGACAAAGTGCCTGCTACAGGGGCAGAGGGGGCAGGGAGTGGGGGGTACCAGGGGACATGAGTTGAGAGTAGTGGACACTGGTGAAGGGACTGGTGTTAGAACAATGTATGTCTGCACCTCAATCATAAATATCTTTGAAACTTTGTAATTCACAGGGATTCAAAATAATTTTTTTAAAGGTTATAGGGACTGGAGAGAGCATACAGGGGTTAAGGTGCTTGTCTTGCGTCCACTGACCCAGGGTTGAATCCCCTGCACCCAGATGGTTCCCACCTAGGGACACTACTGAGTACAGAGAGACAGGAATGGTCCTGGGTGCTGCTGGGTGTAGTCCTCAAACGAACAAAACCCAAAAACCACACAAATTTAAAAATACCTGGGAGACATTAAAAATGGAAATAAATGGAAAGACGCGTCCTGACCAGAACCCTATTGCTGATAGTATTCATCAAATTGAGCTGTGTTTTAGTATTATCTTCGTACAAATCCCAGCTTTATTATTATTATTATTATTATTATTATTTATTTATTTATTTTTGGAGGTCAGGGATACATCTAGCAGGATTCAGGGCTTATTCCTGGCTCTGTGTTCAAGGGTCTCTCCTGGAGGTGCTAAAGGACCATCTGGTACCAGGGATAAAAACGGATTGTCCACATGCAAGGCAAGTGCCTACCCGCTGTACTATCGCTCAGCTCCCAAAGTGGGTTTTAAAATGACTATTATAAGCAGGAGAAGATAGTTAATGTCTTGCCATTATCAGAACAAAAATCCAAGTCACAATCAGATACTACTTTATACTCAGCAAGATGGCTAAAAGCAGACAATATGTGCAACCAGGGTGATGGAGAAATTGAAATCCTTATGCACTGCTGGTGAAAATATAAAAAGAGACACTGCAGAAAAGCTTGATGGTTCCTCAAAAAAGTTAGGCATATTTACCAAAGACTCAGCAATTTAATACCTGGGTATGTGCCCAAGAAAAATGGAAACATGTCTATACAAAAGTGAGTATTCATAATCAAAAAATGGAAGGGGCACCTGAGCATGTGCTTTGCATGTCAGTACTTCCTCTGGCTGACTTCTTCTGCATTTTAAAATAAATGTATGCGCATGCCTAGCTCATTCATTGCCTCTTTTATATTCATGACCTTATCTTTATGCTTTATGGAGTAAACTGTGGCAAAAGGACTAAGTAATAAGGCTCAGAGGTAAAACACTTGTCTTGCAGGTATAAAATCTGAGGTTCTATCCCCAGCCCGGCAAATAAAGGAGCAACAGTTTTTATCAATCTCAGAGAGCATGACTGAGTTGGGGAGTTTGCTCAAAGTGGCAGAGCAGATGCCTGGCATTTGCGAGGGGCTGAACTTGACTCATGGTATAATGGGATCCGTGAGTACCACCATAATTGGTTCCTAGGTCCTTTGGACGTTATTGGAGAATCCTATTTAAAAATAAAGGAAAAGAGGGTTCAAACAAACAAACCAAAAAGGGCTGGGGTAAATGCCTTGCCCAAGGGGGTGGGGTGGGCAGGTTCATGGCACTACCTGGCCCCCTCAAACACCCCCTCAAGGCCCAGCACCCCATGAGCACGGAAGGGTATAGTCCAAAAACAGTAAAAAAGACTGATCTCTTTCAGTGACCAAAAACCTTTCTTTTGGTTACTGGGCCACACCCAGCTGTGCTCAGCGCTAACTCCTGGCTGTGCACTAAGGGATCAGCCCTGGTGGTGCTCTGGGGAGCACATTCAGTGCTGGGGATTACATATGGGTCAGTGACGTGCAAGGCAAGTGCCCTCCCAACTGTACCATCTCTCTGGCCCCAGGCAGTATTACTTCAAATGCCCTTTTGAAATAGATCTTATCTGGGGACTCCGGCTTGACCCCCTCACTGCAAGCATTCAGCCTGGAATTCAATCCCCCGTGTCACCACATTGGCTGAATGAGATTCCTGTCAGCTCTGGGGTCTGTCTTGCAGCTCTGCCATTCCTTGTCCCTGGCAACTGATTTCCAGTTGCACTGCAGTCAGTCAGGAGGACGTTAACATCACAACAAAAGAGGCCAAATCCCTGGCAGGCAACACTACTAAAAGGTGTGGAAACACAGTTGAGTATGCTACCTCAGGATAGAAAAACATTCAAAAGGACACATGAACACACATTCTTCGCAGCACTCAGTGCAATAGCTAAGATACGGAATCAACGTAGGTGTCCAACGACAGGTGACTGGTTTGTAAAGATGTGGAATAGATATGCAATGAGATACAATGTAGCTGCAAGAAACGATGAAATCGTGTAATTTGCTACAACCGACTTGGAAGCAGAAGACATCATATTGAGTGAAGTCAGATGAGGATACATACAGGATGATCTCACTTCTCAGTGGTAGATAAAGTAACTAGAAGAGGGAATGCATTGAAGTAGAAAGGATGACTAGATCAGTCTTGACCCCCAAGTATAGGGAGAATGAGAGAAAAGCAAACAAATCAACATGTGGTAGAAGATAAAGGGCGGGGACAAGGGTCAGGGCTTTATTTCTCCAATGATGCGTCAAAGTGGTATAGCTCTCTAAACAAAGCACAGGCTCAACACTGAAAACATAACATTTAAAAAAACCACCACTGGGCCAGAGCAACAGCCCAACGGGTAAGGTGCTTGCCTTGCACACGACTGACCTGGGTTCAATCTCCAGCAACCCAAATGGTCTCCTGAGCCTGTAAGGAGTGTTCCCTGAGTACAGAGCCAGGAGTAATCCCTGAGCACCATTGGGTGTGCTCCCCTGCCCCCCCAAAAAACAAACCCTACAACCACTGAACCTTGAAATGTGCCTGTCAATGTAGCAGATTGGGTGTAGGAACACTGGTGAAGGGAAGTGTAAGAACGCTGGTGGTGGGATTGGTGTCAAAATATTGTATGCCTAAAACCCAATAACCATGGTGGAAATGCTGACTGGTCAGCCTTTTTGAAAAACAATATGGGCATTCCTGAAAAAACTAGAAATTGAGTTTCCATCTGACACCACAATACCACTTCTGTGAATATATTCTGAGGGTACAAAAAGCACAGTAGAAATGACATCTGCACCTGTATGTTCATTGCAGCAGTGTTCACAATAGCCAGAATCTGGAAACAACCCAAGTGCCTGAGAACAGACAACTGGTTGTTAAGGTTGAAGAGACCTCGAGCAGATCTCTACCTGGGGAGGTGCGAAGAGAGGAAGGAGACCAAGGCAACTCTTTCTGCAAATGCATGGGGTTTATTCAAGCCAACATGCCAGTACCCTACAGCTACAGAGCCGAGGGTCCCGAACCCAAAAACCAAACAGTTTTTGTACCCTTTTGGAAGAAAAAAGGGGAAATCACACATATTGGATCACAGGGAATCACACATATTGGATCAAAGGAAATCACACCTATTGGATCAAAGGAAATCACACATATTCCCTCAAAGGGAATTGCACCTATTGGATCAAAAGGGAATTACACCTATGTCACTTAATTTGCTAATCTCAACATTTGTTGACTGTTAACTGTTTCCATGCAAATGTTTGCTTACAGTTCCTAGGGCAGTTTGTTGGCCCATTTGGTGACAGTTTCCTGCCCAGCGGTAGCTCTCGAAAACATCTTTCAAAGCAGCCAAGCAGTTACAAAGGGCAAATTCAGCGGTTAGCAGAAGTTTTTAACCCTTAACCTGCCCTCCAGTTTTTAACCCTTAATCTGCCCTCCTCTTCATGGTTAAAGAAACTTTGGTACATCTACGCAATGAAATACTATGCAGCTGTTAGGAAAAATGAAGTCATAAAGTTTGCTTATGAGTGGACGATCATGGAGAATATCATGCTAAGTGAAATAAGTCAGAAAGAGAGGGATAGACAGAATGACTGCGCTCATTTGTGGAGTATAAAATAACATAATATGAGACTGATACCCAAGTAGACTAGAGACAATGGCCAGGAATATTGCTCCATAGTTGAAAGCCTACCTCATGAGCTGGGGGAGAAGCAGCTGGAATAGAAAAGGGATCACTAAGTCAATGGTGGTTCAAGGGATTGTTCGGGATGGGAGATGTGTACTCAAAGTAGATAAAAAATCAAATTTGATGGTCTCTCAGTATCTATATTGCAAATCATAATGCCCCAAAGTATAGAGAGAATATGGGGGAACATTGTCTGCCATAGAGGCGGGAGGTGGGGTTGGGATTGTGAAGAGGGGAGATACTGGGGATATTGATGGTGGAGAAAGTGCACTGGTGGAGGGATGGGTGTTTGATCATTGTATGACTGAAAGTCAAACACGAAAGCTTTGGGACTGTAACTCACAGTGATTCAATGAAAAAACAAACAAACAAAACCCCAACTCTCAATAACTTTGTAAATCGTGGTTCTTTAAACATTTTTTTTAAAAAAAGAGATGTGCACACAGTGGACTTCATGTCTGTCCCCCAACCCCCAAGTTTACCTGAACGAACATGCATACTTAGTTGGGGACAGAGCCACACTGTCCTCTTCCTAGGTACACAGGTCTTGTAGTGGCTTCCTGCCTAGGCCACTGTGGCTGAGCAGATGGCTCTATGCCAATGGGCACGGGTGGAGTTCAGTCTCAGGAAAAGCAAGACCCCAAGAAGCACATGAATCCACCTCAAAATTCAGGCAACGAAGGTCTTTGCTGATCTTTGATATAAAAGAGAAATGGTGCACAAGAACCACGCCGAGAAGTGGTGCCTCTGACAAGCACAGGTATAAGCACGGGTCTTAGAAAGTTCTTATACACGAGTAGAACAGTGATACCTGTTGGTTGTGTGTGTGAGCCTCCCATCCCCCCCAAGCATTTAGCAAACATCAGCCCAAGGGGGAAAATGCCTGGCCCTGATGTAGGATTTCCAGTGTGTAAAAAACTAAGGCTCGCCGACGGGGCGTGTGTACTCGCGGACACTCCGAGTGGCTCTGTCTCACCGCCCACGTTCAGTGCTCTGGAACCGCTGTGTGTGCTGTTGGTCAAGGGCAGGCGATGGAAGGAAGGAAGAAGGCCAGACTGGTTGCTCGATCAGTTTATTTCATTCTCTCTGCTTCTCTCCCGGTTCTGCATCTCTCCCTCTGGGTCTCTGGATCTGGCCCCCCTATCCACTCTTCCAGCCTAGTTAAATCTCCCCAGCATGAGGGGTTTGGGGCATACACATAGGTGTGGTCACCATCAATAGGATTGAGGTTCCTTTCCCTCAGGAGCTGCTTCTCCTAGGACTTACTCCCTTTCAGCAGGAGTATCCACCCAAGGGTGGAGTCCCATGAGTGTGTTTCTCCTCTCCTCAGCCAGCAAACATATAAGAATTCATAATATTAATCATTTTGTATGGACACAATAAGAAATGCATTAAAGCTTATAGAATTGCTCTCCTGGGGCCATCTCAATCTCAGACTACAGTGCTCAGGCCAGATCAGTCTTTCCTATCCCTAGCAGGGTCCTAGTCTCATCATTACTTTTGGATCATGACAGCATTTGTCTATGATCAAGCTCTTAACTTATAGTTAAGAAATAGGCACTTAGGCCAGGCCCATCTCGATGCCAGATAGCACACAACTCACCGCTTGCCCTGGATCCATCCCGTCCTTTGTTGGGACCCTGCTTTTGGGGTGCTAGAAACTGAGGGCAACTGAGGCTTAAGTGGAGAAAGCAGATGCCTGGGAGGGAATAATATTTGAAGCCAGTTAAGTCCAAGTTACAAAAACATAATATTGTCTTCTTGTGTCTATACAAAAAAAAACATTGCTTTAAAGTAAATTATTCAAAAGGCATAAAGAGGGGAGAAAGGCAATGTTATAATATTCAGTGTCCTAGGAAGGTCTGACCTTACAAATTAGCAGAGTCAGATTAGAGGGAGGAGCTGATTAACTCTTTTTGGGGAAGAGAGCATAGAGAAGTGATTACAGTTAAACAAAGGGATGGGAGAGATTCTTGATGGGTGAGACTGGGGTAAGCCTAAACTTCAGGGAAAACCGGGACAAGCTACTTGTGGCAAGGGGGGAGAGGACAAAGTAATGTCATCCTACACCAGTGAGCACCGCAACTGAATATGGGAACATCACAGCCAGGTGTGTATGACCCTCAGACATCTCGCAACAAAAAGATGAGGAGGAAAGGTAAAACCTGTTTAGGAGTGTGGGGGAAGCAGGGAGACTAAAGGGAGCAGCTAGACCACATCTGGGTGGTGCTCAGGCGCTACAGTGCTCCAGCAGCAGTACTAAGTGGAAACAGAAGATATCTCCTTATATAGATGGGAAGGAAAAGACGCACTTGGGAGAACAGACTCTTTCAGTTGCTGAATGTGATCAACTCCTCAACTTTCCAGCTATAACAAAGAAACCACCCCTAAGCCATTTCAAGATCCTGAGCGGTCTTCATCTTTATGGTAGAAGCTTTTGAACGAGGAGAAGCTGCTGCCAGGATTTCAGTACACACCCCAAAGTGATAACAATGCCTTAGAGTAAGCTCTCGTGTGGACACTCATCTAAAGACAGGCCATTATGCTATGTGGCTGGGAGAGCGTGAGGGCTTCGCTGTGACCACAGCTCCGTCTGCCTTCACAGTGCAGCTCCCCACCTCACTGACAATCTCCACAGTGGGGTCAAGCGGTCAGTAGGAACAAGGCTTGGGTTTCCTTTGTTCTCTCTTAGTCCTTATGTCTTGGCAAAATACTTAAGTTCCACAAACAAGCCAGGGTGTCCACTGCTCTGTCTGAGTAAGGCATCGCCTTTCTACTTTGTCAAGTCTTTGGTTGCTACAATCATGGAACTTGTACCGATGAAATGACTAAAAAAGTTTTTTAAACAAATCATCAGTTTAGACCTGTGTAGGTGAATGAAGAAACACTCGAAAGTCAGAGGGAAAAAAAAGATACTTGGAGCTGGAGCAATCGTACAGCAGGTACAGCAGGTAGGGCATTTGCCTTGCACACGGCTGACCTGGGTCTAACTCCTGATATCACATATGGTTCCCCAAGCACCGACAGGAGTAACTCCTGAGAGGAGAGCCAGGAACAACCTCTGAGCATGGTGGTGTGGCTCCAAAACAAAAGATAAAAAAAGATACTGAACATTTAGGATTAGCAAACACTGTTGGATTTCCATAACATACTTCATTCCTGATTTCATCTGTAAGAGATGTGATTATCACCCTTTCAAAAACAATGGCATCTTATTAATATTTTGAAAATTTATGGAAAATCTATTAATTTACAGTTGCAAATTATTATGGCATATTGTAGGTGACCTATTTTTTATTTAACTGATATGTTCACCACTCAATGTCTATTAATATTATAGATGCTTCATTCAAGAAACTCACTGAGTGATAATTACCCAGAACCCAGGAAGAATTAAGGTTTTGTGGGCCCTGAATTTCATCTAGTTTATTAAAATCCTGTTTAACAAAATAAATGAAATGCAAAATTATGAATATAAAAATTTCTGGGATCTTCCCCGAGATCTTGCAAGTAAGGTTTGGAGTTCAGCTTCTTTTAATTCCTTATCAATTCACCTCAGATTTTGTTTTGTTTGTGCTTAGGTTTGGGTTACACCTGGCATGCCTCTGCCCACTGAGCTCTCTCTCTGGCTCTCACCTTGACCTTTCCTCAGCTATATTTAATGCAGGGAGTAAATTATGATCAACCCAGCCTCTAATCAGCCCAGTCATTTGTCAGATAGGTAATAAAATGACCTATCTTTGTTGCATACGTTTAAGTGGTTTGGAACTTTGCACATGAACAGAAACCAAAGTTAGGATTTAACTGGGAATTTAAAGCCTCATTCACAGTTCAGCGCATACCAGTGACAATGCTAACAGGTGCCTTTCTGTTAGTGCTCGCGCCAATAATCAATAATAGTGAAAGCAAAGCCTGCCATGCCCCATGCAGATCTCCTGGCCTCTTTGTTCCTTAGTTTCTTCATTTGAAAAAAAGGGATTGGATCTCAGGACATACTTGTTAGAGTTCACACTGGACTTATACCAGTGAGGTAATAATAACTGTGTGATGCTTTTATGCACAGTTTCAATATATATATATATATATATACATATATATTTATCTGCTTTTTCACTTACATCTTTTGTAAAAAAACACATTCCAGGACAGGACTGAAATGTTCCAAAGCTCAGTTCGGTGATTAAATTGCAACCAAGATCCTACCAAAGAAAAAAAGAACAAAAAGATAAAAGCACCAGCAGAAGAAAAAAGAAGAAAGAAGAAAAAGGAAGGAGAAAAAGAAGAAAGATGAATAAGGAAAAAAGAAGGAAGAAGAAGGAAGACTGAAGAAAGAAGATGGAAGAAGGAAGAAGAAAAACGAGGAATAAGAAGAAGGAAGAGGAAGAAGAAAGAAGGAAGAAGGAAGAAGAAAGCGAGGAGGAGGAGGAAGAGGATGAAGACAAAAATTAAGAAGAAGAAGAGGAAGAAGGAAGATGAAGAAGGAAAAGGGAGAAGGAAGAGGAAGAAGGAAGAAGGAAGAGAGGAGGAGGAAGAGGAAGAAGGAAGAAGAAAGAGAGGAGGAGGAGGAGGAGGAAGAAGAAGAAGAAGAAGAAGAAGAAGAAGGAAGAGGAGGAGGAGCAGAAGGAGGAAGAAGAAGGAAGAGGAAGAAGGAAGAAGAGGAAGAGGAGGAGGAAGAGGAAGAAGACAAAGAAGTGAAAGGAGATGAGGAAGAGGGAGAGGAAGAAGAAGAGGAAGAGGAAGAGAAAGATGAAGAGCTAGAAGAAGAAGAGGAAGAGGAGGAAGAGGGTGAGGAGGAAGAGGAAGAGGATGAAGAGGAGAAAGAGGAGGAGGAGGAAGAAGAGGAGGAAGAGGAGGAAGAGGAGTAAGAGGAAGAGGAGAAAGAGGAAGAGGAGGGAGAGGAGGAAAAGGAGGAAGAGGAAGAGGAGGAAGAAGAGGAGGAAGAGGAGGAAGAAGAAGAGGAAGAGAAGGAAGAGGAAGAAGAAATATTCTATTTTTTTTTGGATCACACTGGGCGTTACTTTTAATTCACATAATCACAACATTTCATGCACTAAACATCACTGTGAAAGACCTAAGCTTAAGGTTTATTCTTTGATGTTTATGATGCTGTGGGGGTATTAGACACAAAATAGCAAATGCTTAACAAATACTTCACTAATGAAGTTCTCTAGAACAGGGATTCATGACTTCAGCACTACTGCCACATGGGGGCTGGATAGTTATGGGGGGGGGGGCTGTCCAGTGCATTGTAGCTATTCAGCAGTGTATCTGGAGGCCTCTGCTCACTAGGTACCAACAGCATCATTATAGATCTGACCATTAAAACAATAAAAAAAAACCCTCAAGGCACTATCAAGGGTCATGTGGGTACAAAATCATCCTGGTTGAGGGCCACGGTTCTATTGTTCACATTGCTCTGACTAGTAATTCCCATAGTAATCCTTACTTACAGGCAAAACGGATTTGCTGTACAGTTTTAGTAGCTATTTATAATGTTCTAATAATATTCAAATGAATAACAAGATGACAATTAGGTGTTCTAAAAATTCCAAAAATAATGAAGCATATTTTTAACTTACACATACTGCAGATATGGTAGTGCTTCAAATGTATGCCTTTAATAAACTGTATTTCATTGCAGGATAAATCTCTAGGAAAAGGAAAAGGAAAATATTGCTCCGATTAAATACCAAATATCTAATTTTAGGAATAACCAGTAAAGTCAAAATAATATTGAATGAGTAGATTTGAATGTTCCGGAACTCCTAAACTTGCTTTCATTTCTCTCAACCACAAATCTTCATGAATAAAATGTATGACTACTTGGTTCTTGGACTTTAACTTTTCTCAGAGCAGAGAATTGATTAGGTGATTTTTATGTTCTCAGTGATAGATGGAGTTCAATTTTTTATCTTCATGTAAAATTACTATATTTAATATAATTATTTCAAAAATTCATATGAATAATCTCATGTTTATAGACCTTCCTATTTAGCTGTTTTCTAGGCTAATAAAATGACCCATTTTCATATAATATGAAATGAAGTTACTCCCTTCATTTACAGAATAGTGATTCTTACAGCATAGTGAAGGTGCTATTGATGTTGGGCCCTGGCACAGGCACTCTACGGAGCCTCTTCTCTGGACTGAGACCAGCACAGGAGAGGATATTCTCTGTGCAGGTACAGAGCTCACATATGTTGAAGATCATGGGTACATTCTGTTCCAGTTGCTCAGGGAAATATACATGTGCCTTTTCTGAAGTAGATTGTACAGAAGGCAGGGCTGAAGAGTGAGTCGGGGAAGAATGAGCTGTCCCTGATGTTTCTGGTTGTGGAGTTTTCTCCAAAGATACAGATGTGTGTTGACCCAGATCTGTGTGCTGATCCTGACACTGTTCTGACGGCAATCCCTGTGCGGGGGTTGTCGGAGTGGTACTTGTTCAAACTGTTACCTCAGCTTTCATTGGGGCCTTTGCAGGCTGAGCTGGAGTCTCTTGCAAGTTGTAGATGTAACTGAACTGCCTTCTTAGTGACAGTAACATCCTTGTTTATAGGTGCATATGTGACTTTAGTCAGGTTTGAATGAGGACTCAGTGTGATAGGTGAAACATTCGAGTGTTCTGTAGCACTGATACTTGTCAGGGTTGTCGAGGGTTTAGTATTCAGCGTGCATACTGGAGTTACAGTCAAATATTGATTTGACCCCCAGAATGGGTAGAGCCGAAACTTTAGTTGAGCCAGATTGAATGAGTCTGCACATGCCCTGATGGTTTTGTCACTGTGTGCTCTGTGGGAGTGGTAGTCTTCTTCAGGGTCGCAGAACCTTTGCTCTTCCTACTTGGTTCTGCCGTGATAGTCGTGACATGGGCTGATGATGGATGCTGAGTTGATGCTGAAACTGTTCGTTCCAGATGCTCTGGAGCCTGAGCCAAAACAATATCAGTTGGTAGCTCTGAAAGCTGAGTGAGGGTCTCCTGCATAGCTGAAGAAATGTCCATTTCCTCAGCAGGTTCCTTGTCTGGTGAAAGCTGAGTTTGAGTCTGTCCCAAATGTAGAACTACCCTCTCACTCTGGAACATCTGTGTTTCTGAAATTGTTGAAGATAAAATCTGCCTGCCAGAAAATTCCATGTTCGCAGAGAGGCCTGGAAATGAAGCCAAGACCTCCAGAGATGGAGATATTCATCCTCATGGGGAGATCCAGGAAACAGAGTTGGGTTCTCCTGGGAGCCTGGAGATTGCGCTTGGCTCTCTTGGGGGAACAGACTGTGATGCTATCATCTCATGGTGCTTTGTAGACTGAGCTGCATTTTCCTGTTGGGATAAAAATATTTGAGAATCATTCGAAGGCTCATCTGTAGTCAAGTCCTCCTGAGAGACTGAATGTTGAGGTGGGGTCTCTTTCTGGGTTACAGATCTGGTTGTTGCAGTAGTCGTTAGAGGATGAGATGAGACTGGATCCTGAGCAAATGGTTCAATCTCAGAGTGCTCTAGTGAGTTTTTTGGGATCTCCTGAGAGACTGTGTAAGTGTCCACCTCAGGAAGATCTGGAGTCAGAGCAATGGTCTCTTGTTGACCTGGCGTAGCTTCAATCTTTTCAAGGCTGACTGCAGGGTGATCAGAGTCTTCCTCATGGACTGGAAAAGGGCCAATTTCTGTGGTGGCCCCATACCTAGAGAAACTGTCATTTTAGATAACATTGGTTGCTGAGCTTCACCCAGACCTAGAGGTGAAGTGTGACATTCTGATGTACAGATTTAGCTACAGGATCCATAGTTAACTCTGTAGACAGATCTACACTTTGTGCACTTTGGAACCCTACTGTGGGCTTTGGAGTCTTAAATTGGCCCTCCTGCTGACTTTGAGAGATACCGAAGTCCTTCAGACTGCGTTGGGACTTCTCTGATTGACTGAAGAAAGTATGAAATGACTCCCTCATCATTTCAGAGGGAGTTGAATACAGATCTGGACCATCTGTTGCAGTGCCAAAATTTCCAGCTTTCCTGGGAAACCAGGGAGTTGGCTGGGGTCGCATGTTGGGGTGATGAAGTTGTGCTAACCCTCAGAGCCTCAGATTTAACTTTGGGCAATGTCAGAGGCAGAGGTTGATCCCAACTCACAATAGAATCTGTTGACACATCAGGTTCTAGAGGATGATTATTTCATTAGAGAGCCCTAGATTTTGATTTGTGGTTTCCTTCTTGGGTAGGTAGACGGGGGCCTCATTCGGGGTTAAAGGTTCCTATTTTATAATAGGAAATAAAGCCCCCCCTTTATAGGGGGGCTGAGTGAGTTGTAGTCTGCTGCCCACTCAGAGAATGCCCTGGTACTATACTGGGGTGTACTGTTCCGAACAACCACGTTGGCAGGTTCAATCACGACACTGGGGATGTGTGAAGGTGAAGCGTGAGGGGGACCTGGTGAAACTGTCATCTTCTGATTCTCCAGGTCTAGATTGGGAATGCTTCGTGAGTCTGGAGCCTTAGGAGAGGTGACTGGCTGAGCCGAAGAAATGACTACCTCAAGATACTCAGGAATCTTAAGCATGGCATCCTCCTGGGTTGTGGAAAATAAACCAGTTTTAGTGGTTTCAGACTTGTTACTTTTAGATTTCTTATGATGAATCTGATACTGCTTTGCAGTCTGAGATAGCAACTGATAACTTTTTGAAATTTTAGGTGTTGATAAAGAAAACTTGGATGACAGGAACCCAGTTCCAGAGGGTGGAGCAGATCCCCTTGAGTGGTTATGACATAATCATGAAGGTTCTCTATAGGCTGGGACAATTCTTGCTCCACAGCAGAAAAGCTTTTCTCTGGGTGGTCTGGTCCTTGTGTCTGCACTTCCTGCAGGACTAAAGATTCCCCGCCTGCCATGAGGTTGGTGGTTTCATATGATGAAAATGTAGTCTTTGTCCTGGCTCAAAACCTGGCTCAAAACCTGATGCCCATCAGTTACAGAACTCAGCTCCGCGTGTCCCATATGCGGGATAGCTTCTTTGTTCCCTGAAGGCTCACTTGTCAGTGAGCCTCTAGATGCTCCATGAGGAATGGAGTCAGGGATCAGAGACGCCTTTACCTGCACTGTCAGGGAATCCTCCAGACAACCGTGAAAACCTGATGTGCTGCTTCTAAGGTTCACTTGAACAAGCTCCCTTTCTACCCCAAGGCTCAAATCTTGTCCCTGTACACCAGAATTTAATCTGTGGGGACTCAGGGTGGGAGAAATGGTAACTACATGAGGGCAGGGAATATCCAAGGCAGCGCTCCTTGCCGTGGCCGGTTGCAGTGAATCCAATGACTGGAGCTCTGAAGCTCCACGTAGGGGAGGAGGGTTGCAGCTGGGAATGTCCCCTGAATTTGCGGGGCCTGGGGCTGGCCCCACTGCTAGTTTCCCGAATTGGGGTCACCAGCCACGCCAAGATGGAAGGGACAATCTCTGGCCCAGTGGTTTCCCTTATGCCATTTCCCTTATGTGGATGAGGTCCAGGTGGTGTTCTCACAGTGGAAGTGTTTGGAGGTGCCCTGCAGTCCTTACGGAAGTGGCCTGATCTCCCACAATTAAAACATTTGCCCTGATCTTGCCTCTGTCTGGCATAGGCCTCAACAGCATTCATAGGTGCCTATTGTTTGATAGAACCAACATTCCCACATGCCCTCAAGTACCCCATCATGTCCCCCTCCTCCTTAATGGGGCACAGCATGGCCTGGCAATCCTCATTAGCATTTTCAAAGGCCAATTGTTTGGACAAAAGCTCCTGAGTTTACTTACCCTTCACCTGCTTTCCTATGGTTTCCATCAACCTCCCTGTGAAGTCTGCATAGGGTTCTGAGACTCTCTGAATAATCTTAGTATAGCTTCCCTTCAATTCAGCATCTGCATCGATCTTCTCCCAGGCCTACAAGGCGGCGTCACGGACATGAGTAAAAACAGCACGAGGCAAGGTGTCTTGCTGTTTAGGGTCATGCCATTTCCCTTCACCTATTAACATGTCATAAGTAAATTTACTCCCTGACAATTTTCATTCAGCATGGCCTAGGCTCTGTAGTTTTATCTTGGCCTCATCACTGAACTACGACTCCATAGCATATACTGAGAAGGGCTTAAACAAGTCTTAGCAACCACATGAAAAGCTTGAGGTACCCAATGAGTCTTTGCTTTCAGCCTGTAAGATAGTCCTTACAGTATGGAGATGTAGATCCTTATGAGTCACAGGCCTTTTTGAAATTACTGAATGAGTCCATTCTTAACCCTTCCTAAGATGGAGACTGATTTTCCCCCATCTGGATGAGAAAAAAGAGATGGAGCTCATGGGGCCTGGGTGGGATTAACTATTTACGGTCGAGAGGTCTCAGCTGTCAGCTCCTATCGGGAGCATGTCCCGAGCTACCAGGAGGTCGCTTGGTTGAAGGGCAGCGGCTCCTGTGAGAAGCCTTCTCTACCATGCCACTCTCAGACTCAGAATCTGAGCAACTGGTAGCTGGCTCATCTTACCCATCACTTCCCTCTGATTCACTGGAAATGGAGTCACACAAGGGAGGTGGTGTTCTCTCTGGCCACCAGTAGGGAATTTTAACTCATGAGGGCAGAGAGATTTTTGCTCTGAGAATGTGTTTGCACTGGAAATGCCTTGAGCTGCTTTCGTGGCTTGGGTACGGGAGTAGCCAGGCACTGAGCATCAGGCTTCTTTCTAGGCTTGGGTATGGGAGAAGCTGAGGGTAAGGCTGTCTTCGTAGTAGTAACTTTCTTTACTTCATCCTTATACTTAAGGAACTAAGGGCAAGTGAAGCTTAAGTCGAGAAAAGAGATGCCCAGGAATGAATAATATTCAAAGCCAAGTAAATCCCAAGTTGTAAAATCATATTAAAAACTGTACATACATTTTGTACACACAAAAATGACATTGCTTTAAAGTAACCTATTCAAAAGATACAAGGGAGGAGAAAGTCAATTTTAACTTACTATGCAAGTTCAGTGTCCTAGAAATATATGACCTTACAAATTAACAGAGTCTGACTGGGGGAAAAAGCCGATCAACTGGTTGCGGAAAAGAGCATAGAGAAGTGGTTACAGACAGACAAAGGAATGGGAGTGACAGGGAGCACTTTGATGGGTGTGACCCGATAAACCTATGCTCCTTGTGGCAAGGGGAACAGGACATACCAATATTGTCTTAAAATGTTTAGAGATTATTACCAGATAAACCTAAACTCGTTGTGATAAAGGAGAAAGGACAAACCAATGGTATCCTATAATTACTGCCCTCATTAATTACAGTAATAGTTACAGCCATAGGTTTAGCAGAGACATCCGGCAAATTTAAGCTTAGAGCTTCATTCTGACTTGGAGATGGAACGTTTTCTTTTGAATGCAGAAATGGTTGAGCAATAGATTCCTCAGATGGCTCAGAAGACTGTTCCAGGGCCTCTTGTGCCACTGGAGAATTTTCAATCTCATTACTAATTTTTGAAAATATGAAAAATGTCACACTCAAAGGTTTAGCAGTGACATGGGGCAAGTTTAAGTGCGGAGTTTTATTCTGACTTGAAGATGGAGGGGAATGAGCTAGAGATTCCTGCTGGACTGAAGATTCAGTCACCTCAGGGATTTCTGGAGCTTGAGCCACTGCCTCCTGCGGTATGGCACAGTAACCCTTAGGGCTCTCTAGAGGCTGAAACTGGGCCTCCTCTTGGCCTAGAGATTGTTTATTCTCTTCAAGGCTCTCTGCAGTGTGAATTAGATTTAGGGTTTCTGGCTGGCTTGATGTTTCACCCTCATTGGTGACACTTGGAGTTCCAGTATTCTGCAGATAGGCAGGTTTGATGGTGACAGAAGATATATTTGAAAGATGGGTTTCTTTCTGGATTGGAGATAGTTCATTTTGCTGATGATGCAGTAAAGACTGCACTACAAGTTTCAGGCCTGACTCTGAAGGCTGAGCTTCCACCTCCTGAGGCTCTGAAGATCCCCCTTCCTCAGCAGCCAATGTAGGCTGAACTAGGGTTTCTGGCAGGACTGAAGCAGTATCACCCTCTTCAGGGGTACTGGGCAGCAAATCTGAGTCCTGAGCTAAAGAAGATTTAGATTCTGGGAGATCCTGGAAGTGCAGCTGGGGTCTGTTGTGTGCTTGCTGAAACTTCAGCTTCCAGGGCCTTAAAGCGAAGCTGTCTATCTTCTCAGAGGGTTCTGGATGCTGGGACTGGGGTGAAAAGGATTCAATCTTGTGAGGGATCTGTGGATGTTGCTCTGAATCTCCCAGTACATCCAAAGGTTCACTCTCCTCGGGATAAAATATATCCATACCGGAATCTAAGTCATCATCCTGCATCTGCTGTGGCAGACAATGATTTCTCTTAGCTTTTCTGGGAGTTCCAACAATTTTAGCAGCATGGTGATGGCCAACTAGAACCTCCCTCCTGTTTCCACGAGAAATAATGAAGTTTAGTACTTTTGGAATCTGTCCATTAGAGGTTGAGCAGGCATTTCAGATGTCTGATCTTCAGGTTGATCTAGACCTATAGTTGGAATTGTACTTGTCCCTCTAGGAGACAAAACTAGAAGTGGACTCTGACCCTGCGTCCATCCTATTGTTGGACCAACTGGGAGCCTCTGATGTGTTGCCGACTTGTCATTCAAACCCTGGTGTGGAAGGGCAAATCGATGGGATGCAGAGGGCAACCCTTTTCCTGAATCTTCATCCAGGATGGGAATGAAACCTTTAAACTTCTGCGGCGGTAACACCATCTGGCGAACAGTCGAGGTGAAATGTTGATGAAAAAACCCAGACTTGGCCCGGGGTTGAAGGGCACAAGGCGATTCAGGTGTAAGAACACAGGAAGGTGAAATCCAGAGCTTGGGGATGGAGGGGCCAGGGATCAGCGGGACTGGGTGCAAAATCTGCTTCAGGATCGGAGCTCCCAGCAGCCATATTGGTCGCCACATGAGTACACATAAGACATATAGGAGACAAAGCTAGAGGTGGACTCTGATCTTGAGTCCATCGTATCATTGGATCAGCTGGGAGCCTCTGATGTGTTGCTGGCTTGTCACTCAAACCCTGGTGTGGAAGGGCAAATCGAGGGGACCCAGAGGGCAACTCTTTACCTGAATCCTCATCGAGGGCGGGAACCAAAGTGTTAGGGAGTTTCTGAGGTGGGATCAACAACCGGGCATCAGTCCAGGTATGCAGGTGATGGAAGTCCCCTGGCTCGGCCCAGGGTTGAAGGGCATGAGGCGAATCAGGTGGAAGATCAGGGGAATGTGAAACGCAGGGCTTGGGAGGCCCTGGGGTAAGAGAAGGCCCCTGGATTGGGTGCAGGACCCATTCGGATGGCTGAGCTCCCTGCACCAGCAGCCACATTGGTCGCCACGTGAGGAGACATAGGGCCCAGAGTAGCAGCCAAGAAGTGACATGCAGAGGCTCCGAGGTGCTGCAATTCAGGCCAGTAGGGTGTGGGCACCCCCAGCCCTTATGGTAGCACGTTTATTGCAGCCAGAGCGCCCCTCCCCTGCAGCACGTTTATGCCACCTTTAAGTCGCCTTTATTGTGTCTGAGTCAGCTAAACATAACCAGCAGGACCAGGCTTTCCTTCTTCCCTCAAAGGCACCTAAGATATACAATCAGGTCCTCTTCCCCCCTCCTGCGCCCCCAGACTCTCCTCCCAGCCCTGCCAGCCAAACAGCACTGGGACTGCCTACTACTGTGGGCCAAGTCTTGGGGAAGGGGGGAAGACCAGTGTGTCCCCGGGTTGGCACACCAAATACAACAGTACTAGTCCAATTGTGGTGGTCTTAGTGCTTCCTCCTCACTACTGAAATCCGAGACACATTCTTCCTCCCCTGGGCCATCCTGCTTCCAAGAAAGCAAGCTGACCTGCAAAAGGAGCACTACTTAGGGTGGATGGGGGTTCCCAAATGTTCTCATTTCCTTTAAACTCTCAGTATCTCTGATTATTTATCAGTCTCTGAGAGGGGATAGCATAGAATCAGTGACCCAAAATCTTCTGAAGGAGGGCTCTGGGGCCATGAACAGTTTATTCTGGGAGACTGATCTTAAACTGAATGAACAGTCATATACACTCCTTTACACCGGCCTGGGGCAAAACCCACTTTTTTGCATGGAGCTCAATATTAATTCATACAGAAAAAGTAGCAAGCCTTTTTCTAAAGGGCTGCCTGCCTTTCTAGCACTCCTGGAGAGACCACTGAAGACCTTAACATCAGAATGTAACAAGGCTCTCTTGCAGTACTTTGACTAGCACCCAATTTACTTTCTTCACAGTCCTTCTCATCAATTTCAATTCTCATTATCTCACACTTCTAGACTATAAATTCAGTGAGAAGGGGCTTCCTCCCAGTGTCTAGTTGAGTAGAGAGCTTTAAATGGAGTTGGTTCCAAGAGTGTCCTCATTTAGGGATGGATGTTGGTTTTCTGAATTCTTTGGCATTAGTACTTAATGTCTTCTCACGTTTCATAGTAAGGTGGAGGTTTTCTGTTTGTTTGGGGGCCACACCTGGAGGTGTTTGAGGTTGCACCTGGTAGTGCTCAGGAGCCCATGCAATGGCAGATATCAAACCCAGGTTTCCCTCACGCACAGTCCATGCTCCAGCCTGATGAACTTTGTCTCAGGCCCCTAAGTTAGTCTTGTTAAGACCCCATTGTAGGTGTTTGAAGTTTTCTTGGTGGGTTTAACTATTTTAAAAATTATTTTTCAAAACTAGGTCAATAGTTCAAACAATTGAGCCCTTCAGTAAGCTCCTCAAAAGGCCTATCTTCCACAGCTTCTTGACTACTTTGTGAAATAGAGTTAACAAGGATCAATTCAAAATAATTGTCTAAAATGACCTTTCTTTGAAGGTAGTACTCAATGATATTAGGTGTGTTCTTCCTTTATACATCCAATAATTTTATTTATTTTATTAATTTTTTCTTTTTGGTCACACCCAGAGATGCACAGGGGTTGTCCTGTCTCATGCACTCAGGAATTACTCTTGATGGTGCTTGGGGGACCGGACGGGATGCTGTAAATCTAACCTGGGAGGACGTGTGCAAGGCAAACACCCTGTCAGTTGTGCTATCGCTACAGCGACCCCCCCTCCAATAATTTTGTTTTGAAAGCATAAAATAAGAGCATTTTCCTTTCCAATGCAGACATTAAGTTTGGTTCTTTTTGTTTCTCTGTTTTGGGCCAGACTCAATGGTGCTCAGTAATTATACCCACTTAGTACTTTGGAGTCAATCCTGGCAATGCCGTGCTGAGCTGGAACTGAAACTATGCATCCTCCATGCCAAGACTGTACTCAGTCTTCTGAGCTATCTCTCCCACCCACTGCTTCTTTTACTTCTTTTATATTTTGGGTGTAGGGATCATATCCTCTGGTACTCAGGGGCTATTGCTGGCTCTGTGCTCCCTGGTGGTGCTAAAGGGGACCATATGCCATGCCAGGGATATGCAAGGCAGGTACCTTGGCTCTGGTACCATCTTCTTAAGCCCCCACTGGTTCTTAAAGGTTCTTATAGTTGATAGAAATTTTACTAGATGACCAATAAAGTCACTTTTACTAGAAGAATTGCCCAGACTGGAAGGCTGAAGTCTACCCAACGTCAACTCGTGTAACAATATAAGATCTCTGACAACTTAAAATTTCTGTCTCTTAGACTGCAGGGATATAGAGCAAAGAGAGCAATTCTGTTTGTGGATTCTCTACTGATTCTTCAGTTTCCTTCGAGGAAAAAATATATATAACATATATATGTATATATATATATGTATGTGTATATATTTATATAAGCAAAACAGGCTGAACCATTAACAATATGTCAGTAAGCTCTTATTGAAGGGCTTAATGGTCCCTGGGGGAAGTATAACAATCTTCACATACTTTCTCTAGGAAACTTTTTTGGAGCATATTCAACAGTTGATCCAGAACAAACAATACAAAATAAATTCTTTCGTTCTGCTTTGTGGCAGGAGTTCAGGTTCGGGATTGAAATACAGTGGTAAGAAGGTGTAATGGTGGTGGGATTGGTGTTCAAATATTAAATGTAATCAAATATTGTGAATTACTCTATAAATTAAAAAAAAAAACAGTATCTTGAGAAAGGTTTGGTAGTGGCATAGATGAGCTGGTCTCTCCCTGAGATTCATCTACTAGAGTCTGTTCCAGTTCTTTCTCTAACAGCCCGTTTTTTTGTCTGTATACCCTAGGTCTAAGTGCCACAGATTCTGGGGGGAAAGCATTTAATTAGTTTATTTCATTATCTAGATGAAGGTTTTGCTGGGAAAACAGAAGATTACACATGATCTTTATTTGAAAGATTACTTTGAAACAAAAAAGATTGTTGCCCCAAATAGGAGAAACACTGTTCCCATCCCCATACCCCTAAGATTCTTGGTAGGAAGACAGCTCTAAAATTGTGAAGTTCAAGGTTCTGTCAGAGTGATAGCACAGCAGGTAGGGCACTTGCCTTGCAAGCTAACCCAGGTTTTATCTCCAGCATCCCACAGAGTTCTCTGAGCACCGCCAGGAGTAATTTCTGAGTGCTGAGCCAGGAGCATCATTAGGTGTCCCCAGCACCTCCACTTCCCTCACCCCATCCACCAAAATTCTGTTCGTTACTACCTAAGGTTTTAACAAGTATCGTTAAAAACATCTGCATAAGGCTTTAGCAGTTTAGCAAGGAGAGGGCTGTTTCTGATGTATCTGAAAATATAATGAGGGGGGGAGAGAGAGAGAGAGAGAGAGAGAGAGAGAGAGAGAGAGAGAGAATGAATTCTTACCCACACCCCCATTCAATCCCCACAGAGACCTCCCAGTTTATCCAAAATCTCCTTGTCTATGCCAACTCAAGGGCTCTTGCAATCAAAGGGTGACAATACCACCTCTAAAGCACAGAAGATCTTCACGCTTTGCTTCTGAAGTGGTGCCACAATATCTTCATTTTCCCTTTCTTCGAGGTCAGAAAGATCCTGAAGCTGGATTTTAGATTGAAGGTGCTTCTGAACATCTCAATGTAGATTTTTAAAATGTTTAATTAAAACAAAAACTCAATTCCAGCAATCCGTGCTAACACTTGAAGTAACCTGTGACTTCAACATTAAGCCAAACTTTCCATGAACTACACCAGCCATGCACATACAGAGCACAAAAGTGCTGTAAAATATGGACACCACCATCAATTCACTGTGATCTTGTTTGATTCTGGGGTGTGACCGTTGCTCAGACACTTTCACTTAGACAACTCTCATCTGTCAGGTCTGTCGGTCCACAGGGCCCACTGGGGTCACACCCCACAGTGCTGGGGAGTCGTGCAGTTCTCAGGACAAAACCCAGGGCCTCGAACACGGTCAGAACAGGCTCTTCACTTGAACTTTCTTTCCACTTCCTACCATGACAATCCTTTTAGACCATCCATTGAAACCAAAATAGTAATTTGCCAGTTCCTGGCATTGGGAGCTGTTTAGGGCAAGGGCACGATGTTGAACTGCTTTATGTCTGCTGAGGTGAACCTAACGACATAAGAGACATACTCCAGGATAGGAACGACTTGCCACAGAGATCTAATTCAGCCGACCCAAGACTTCTCAATACAAGTTTCATAAAGTGGCTGTGAAGAGCAAATCAAACAAACTTTGTTGGTTGCTGTTGTTTCAGAGCCATACTCAGCAGTAATCAGTTACTCCTAGCTCTGTGCTCTGGGATCACTCCAGGTGGTGCTTGGGGCAATCATATGCTACTGGGTATAGAACTGGGCTGGCAGCAGCAAGGTCAGCACATTAACTCCTGGCCTATTTCTTTGGTCCTTAAACATTTTAGGCATTAAGTTCATAGTAAGGACTAATACTCATTATTTTCAAGCCATGGTACTTTTCTGCATTATTTCCATAGTCTCCCATTAATCTGAGCATTTGTTTCCCTGATTCTGGTGGTCAGTGAAAGTATAAGTCAGGAAGATCTGCAAGGCTGTAGATAAGCAAAAGAAGTAAATTGCTTCAGTGATTCTGTCTAGCAGCTCTTGTCTGAAACTATAAGCTGAAGGAGAGATAAGACAGACATGCCACCAAGGAAGGACATCCATGTGTAACACTCCCCTCTCCAAATTATTAGCCTTGCTAGAAGAGACTATGCAGCACTGTCGTAGCACTGTCATCCCCTTGCTAATAGATTTGCTCCAGTGTGCACCATAACGTCTCCATTGTGAGACTTCTTGTTACCTGTTTTGGCATATCGAATACACCACGGGTAGCTTGCCAGGCTCTGCCCTGCGGGTGTGATACTCTCGGCAGCTTGCTGGACTCTCCGAGAGGGACAGAGGAATCAAACCCGGGTCAGCTGCGTGCAAAGCAAACGCCCTATCTTCTGGGCTATAGCTCCAGTCCAGAAGCGACTACAGTATAGTTATTTTTTATAGCATTTTATGAGCAACTCTCACCTGCATAAGAGCTTTCTTATAAAATAAAAATTAGATCTGTTTTTAATTCTCTAGATACACATTATTGTGGACTTCTTACATCATTAGTTCTTAAATGTCAAATTCAACTTTCAGCCAGCATGTAGTATATGAACATATTATAAAAATTCAAATGCAAGGGTGGAGAGATAGTCCAATGGGTAAGGAATTTTTGCATTGCATATGGACAATCTGGATTCGATCCCCAGCACCCCATATGGTGTCGCCAAACCTTCCAGGAGTGATCCCTGAGAGCAGAGTCAGAAGAAAGCCCTGAGCACTGCCAAACAAAAAAGAAAAACAATTTAAATACAAATGAAAGCAAAGCAATATTAATTATTGATTTATGTGCCTATCACTATTACCAGTTTATAAGCACTTTGAGTGCTCAAAAGATCCATATTGTACCCTTTCTTATTCTTTGAAGCGAGAAAAGTTTGTTACCAAAAGTGTATCAATCGTTTGTTGGTTGAGAGAATAAATCAAGGAATGATAAAAGAGAACAAAATTAGTTTCCAAACTAATATTTGGAAATTTTACCAAGTTTTTGTAAACTTGACCCTAAGTTGTCGGGGGTCAGCCACAGGTACAGTGGCAATTTTGGTGTATCAGGAAGCCAGAAGGGTCCATCTGGCTGCTGATGCACTCGCCCCGCAGATACAGATTGACCTGCTGGTGGCACCATACCCGCTTGTTTATTTTTCTTAAGCTGTGGAAGTCGATGTGGAGGTCTCGTTCTGTTCAGCAGGGAGAACCCTTCGTAGGGCGCAGCTGAAAGAACAGACGCAGAGCCCGGAGGAGGGAGAAATGGCATTTATTCTATGGCAGTTACAGTATTTATACCTCCCTGTTGGGAGGAGGTGGTGCCAGGACCCCCAACAGAAATACAGGGTGTGGCACGGGATTTAGCTAGTAATAAACAAATGCTGATAGGATAAAATCAGTAAGATTAGGAGTGGCAACCTTTGCTAGGTGTGGCATGGGGTTAGCTAGTGATTAAACAAATAGTGACAGGATAAGATCAGTAAGGTAAAATGGCTCCCTACATTAAGCTATGTTTAACTGAGGTGTAATTTTGTTTTATTTATTTATTTTGGCTTTTTTTGGTCACACCCGGCGATGCACAGGGGTTACTCCTGCATTTGCATTTGGGAATTACTCCAGGCAGTGCTCAGGGAAGCATATAGGATGCTGTGGTCAAAACTGGGCCAACTGCGTGCAAGGCAAACGCCCTACCCGCTGTCCTATCACTCCAGCCTCCTGTATTTTTATTTTTTAAAAAAATATATTTTTAAATTGAGATACTCAAAAATCACTTTTGGTGTCTCATGGATGCTGGGAATCAAACCCAGGTCGACCATGTTCAAAGCAAATGCCAGACCTGCTATACTATACTATTACTCTAGTCGCTGTTTTTTCATAGTCTGGAAAAGTGCTTTCAGATTTCCCCAGGTTATAACTGGTATTTTTATTGTTTTTCTGGGAGCTGAAGAGATAGGATAGTGAGTTAGGTATTTGCCTTGCATGTGGCTAACCCTTGTTCAGTCTTTGGCACTGTCTATGGTTCCCCAAGGCCTGCAAAGAATGATCCCTGAGCCGAGAGCCCAGAGCAACCACTAAACACCACCAGATATGACCTGTCAGGGTCCTGGCCAGTCGACATCAACAAACTGGAAGCCGCCAGACTTACTCCCTATTGGAGAGGGAGTGGGAAGGGGAGAAGCCTCTGCCCTGACCCTCTGCTCACCGTGGCCACCCAACCGCCACCATCCAGAAAGAATCACATGGCGGGGGCGGTGGGGGTGGGGCTCGGGAGAGTGGGAGGTCAACCAACTCTCATTTTATTAGCTCCCACAGGAGATATTTGTACACAATTTCAGGGCGACTTGGATATTGTGAACACATGGTTATCAACGCTTGTCATATACACTTTGCCGGGCCCATTACAGACGTTAACTAATGACTTATGTTTCCTGCTCTCAAGGCCGGGTATGTTAGCACTGGGTGGAGTGCTGGCACAGGGCCTTAGGCCCCTGTGAAGAGAGACTGCTCCTGCTTCTAAGGGCAGGGATTTGTCCAGGGTCTCAGGCAGGCTGCTGAGACCCCAACAATGACCAAAAAACAAAACTCAATTTTCTGAGGGCTGAAGTGATAGGAGAGGGGTTAAGGTACACACTTGGCATGCATCACCTCCCAGTTGGATTCCCACCACCACAGATTTCGAGCAACGCCTCACCCATGTTTCTCAGGAACATTTTGAATAGCTGCACAGTGGCTTTGGCTGCCTCTTCTACCTGTTTAAAGCCACCCCTTTACTCTACACTTAATTCTGTGTTTCCATTCATAGGATCTTACCCAGCCATTTAGCCTGCTTCCTCAGCAATTTAAAAACAATATTGAGGGGCTGGAGCGATAGCACAGTGGGTAGGGCATTTGCTTTGCATGTGACCGACCTGGGTTTGACTCCCAGCATCCCATATGGTCCTCTGAGCACCGCCAGGGGTAATCCCTGAGTGCAAAGCCAGGAGTGACCCCTATGCATAGCTGGGTGTGACCCAAAAACCAAAAAAGTAAAAAACACACCACAATGTTGAGGTTGTCTGCAAGACTTTAGTCAAACTAAATTGTGACAGTGAATATCCTAACAATAGCAAACACTGCAGTAAGTCTGGATTGCCTGCTGATAGCTTTTTAATTATGTTTCATTTTAATTTTAATCACTGATGGTCCATTTTAAACTGATTATGTAGTTGTATTATTTTTATTCAGAGTTCAACTCCCTATATTTCTAAGGACTATTTCCCTTGGTAAAAATCAGAATCTCAGTCACATCATTACCTTAGCAGTATATGCATGACCTGAATGAAGACTTAAGAGGAATGGCAGAAAGGGATAAAAGTGGGGAATGTAGGTGACATTAATGGTCACAAATGAGTGCCACAACCTGGGCAAGGTTCTGGTCCTCCAGATGAGAGCTCAGACACAGAATGTGGTTTGTAACCAATTTTATACACAATAATTCTCAAGTGCCCTTTTCTTCATAGGACAGGCATAGCTACTTTATTGCAGGTGTTTTTGTATTTTATAGGCAAATACAAGTCATACTGTCCTATAAAAATTTTGCTTAGAGCCTGAGAATTTCTGTTTTTTTAAGCAGAGGTTGCCACTCAATCCTTCTAAGGATGGATGGGCTCCTGGATTCTTAGACCATCCCCACCTCTGAGCCTATTTTGAACTTTAAACTTTCATCTACAAAGCACTCAGGTCCTCTTAAGTATCTTTCCACATAGTAAGTTTACTGACCTTAGCTTTATAACTTCCAAAATGTGCTTTTAGGGGGTCCAGGAAAATAGATCAATAGGTTGCACTACATGCTTTTCATGTGGGCGGTGTGGGTTTAACCCCTTGCAAAACAGGTTCCCAAGCACTGCTGGGAGTATCCTTTGGGCACTACTCAGTATGGTGCAAGCACGCATGCACACGCACTTATGCACACACACACACAGACACACACACCACTCCCAAAAATGTGTTTTCACGCCAGGATAGTATGAATCTGATTTGCTAAATTCTAGGTTTGTTTTAATATTTGACTTTTATAACATTGCCCATAAGGTAAACTAAATTACTAAGTATTTTTTCAGAAAAATACAGCTTAGAAATACCATCACATCCTGTATAAAAGACCTACAGTTGCCTTTTGAAAATTTGACAGAGGGGCCAGAGTGTTATTACAGTGGGTAGGACATTTGCCCTGCATGCAACAAAACACAGGTTCAGTCCCTGGCACACCATGGGTTCCCTGAGTCCTCCTAGCAGTGGTCCCTGACCACAGAGCCAGGAGTGAGCCCTAAACATCAGCAGGTGTGGCCCAAAAACCAAGAAAAGAAAAAAGGAAAACAATGGAGAGAGCTAGTTTATAATCACTATATTATTTTGGTTTACTGATAAGCAATTGAGAAAAGAAGAATTGGATCAAATACTCTCCACAATCTAAACCATTCGACATTTATACATTTGGGGTAATATTTGCTATAATTATTTTTCACAGATTCCACAAAGAACAAATTTGAGACTACTTCTGTAAAGCATCTAGTGAATAAAAGAATAGGAAGTACTTATATTTCCACTATTTTCAATATAATTTACTTCTCAAAAACAATTTATTTGCTCTTCAAATAAGAAAACTGCAGTATTTCAAGGACAACCACAAAAAGTCTTACCTAAAACCACAATGAGCAGTTTCTGACATGCATCTCACACAGGCTTTTGAATAGTAAAATTCTGAGTTATCTTCCTATTTAACAGGATGATAGTGGTCCTAAATCCGACCAAAACAAATGAATTTACAATGCCAATCTGTATAACTGATTTTTATGAAGTCTAAAGAGAGAACTGGGAATTCAGTACGTAGGGCGTTTGCCTTGTACAAGCCCGACCCAGGTTAGACCTGTGGCATCTGATTTGGTCCCCCCAGCACTACCAGGACTAATTTCTGAGTGCAAAGCCATGAGTAATCCCTGAGCATTGCTGGGGATTACTCAAAACAGCAAAAAATAAAAATAAATTAAAATTAAATTAAAAGAGAACTACATCATGATCTTAGTAAGGGAAGGCACCACACAAGTCTATGTCTTGAAGGCTCTGTAGTAGGTATATTCTGTCAGGGCTATTACCATACATTTTTGCCATCTGATCTATTCTAGACATTCCTGAATAGGTCAACTAGAAGGGAGAAATTAGTCAAAGTCATGGCACAGAGCTCACACTGATTACATATTCCAAATGGGCAAATGGAAGCTAGACACCTATAGACTACTCTACTATAAACCAGGAACTTGACATATCTCACACCGCTAATATTCCAAGAGTACCACTTCACATTTGATGGGGTTTAAAATAGAAGGCAACCAAACTTAGGGAATATATATTCCTCGAGAACATCATGCAACTACTGGAATGGGAAGGAATGGGAGTGAATATAGATGGTTGGCAACTACACCACCTCCGCTTTACTATTGACATTGTTCTCATAACACCAAACATTAGCCAAGTGGCACAAATGCTGGCCGACCTCAACTGTGAGTACGAAAGGTCGGACTGCAGCTAAATCTCAGCAAAACAATGTTCATGAAAAACGAACTAGTCCCTAATGTTCCATTTGCTCTCAATGGAACATACATCTCCGAATGCAGCAGTTATGTGTACCTGGGTCGAGAACTTAACATGAGAAACTACTTGGTGCCCGAATTGCCCAGGAGGAAGAGAGCAGCGTGGAACGCTTTCAAGAGCTTCAAGGAAGTGGTTAAGAGGACAAAGAACCTCCAGCTGGCCACAACTTTTTGACTCCATCGTTCTTCCTGCACTAACATAGGCCTCAGAGACCTGAGCCCTACGAAAACAGGATGAGAACGCTATTCAGGTATCCCAAAGAGGAACTGAAAGAGCTATGCTTGGAGTGTTTCACTGAAGTGAAAGAAGGAATCTGGAATTCAGACCTCCATCGACGGTCAAGAATCAGGAACTCTATCTCATTTGCCAACGGGTCAAAAATCAGATGGGCCAGGGGCTGGAGTGATAGCATAGTGCGTAGGGCGTTTGCCTTGCACGCAGCCGACCCGGGTTCAAATCCCAGCATCCCATATGGTCCCCTGAGCACCGCCAGGAGTAATTCCTGAGTGCAGAGCCAGGAGTAACCCCTGTGCATCGCCAGGTGTGACCCAAAAACAAACAAACAAACAAACAAAAAAATCAGATGGGCTGGACATGTAATGCGATTCAGAGACAACCACCGGACTAGAGCTGTTACTGACTGGATTCCACGGGACGTCAAAAGACCGAGTGGCCGCCCAACAACGAGTTGGTCACACTTCTTTGTCAAAACCCTGAATGAACGGTTTGAGGCTCTTCGTGTTCCTGGAGCAAGCAGATATCATTGGGCTACACTAGCATGTGGTGACAGGGACCAAAGCAGACATTACTGGTGCTTACTCGAGCAAATCAAAGATCAACAAGATGACAAGTGATACATGTGATATACACACATACACACATATATGTATATATAAAAGCATAGCAGGCACAGCCTTTAACAACATGTCAGTAAGCTCTTATTGAAAGGCTTAATGGTCCCTGGGGGAAATACAACAATCTT
The DNA here is from genome assembly GCF_027595985.1 of Sorex araneus. Taxonomy (NCBI): domain Eukaryota; kingdom Metazoa; phylum Chordata; class Mammalia; order Eulipotyphla; family Soricidae; genus Sorex; species Sorex araneus. The sequence continues at coordinate 6,271,805 of NC_073308.1, read as the reverse complement.
CACATACTCTCCTCTAAGGAAACTTTTGGAGCATTTTCAGCAGTTGATTCAGAACAAACAATACAAAATAAATTCTTTCATTCTGCTTTGGGACTGGGGTTCGGGATCGGGATGAAAACATCCAAAATACAGTGGTAGGAAGGTGTAATGGTGGTGGAATTGGTGTTCAAATATTAAATATAATAAAATATTGTGAATTGCTCTATAAAATTAAATTAAAAATAAAAACAGAAGCTTGAGAAAGGTTTGGTACTGGCATAGATGAGCTGGTCTCTCCCTGAGATTCACCTACCAGAGACTGTTCCAGTTCTTTCACTAACATCCCTGCCTTTGACTTAATACCCTAAGCCTAAGTGCCATAGACTCTGGGGGAAAAAAAACATTAATATTAGTTTCTTTATTATCTAGGTGAAGATTTTGCTGGGATAATGGAAGATTACACATGATCTATACTTGAAAGATTACTTTGGAACAAAGAAGATTCTTAACCCAAATAGAAGGAACACTGTTCCCATCCCCATAACCCTGAGCTTCTTGGTAGGAAGATAGCTCTAAAATTGTGAAGTTCAAGGTTCTGTCAGGGTGATAGAACAGCAGGTAGGACACTTCCCTCGCATGTAGCCAACCCAGGATTGACTACAGTGTCTATATAAGGTAAGGGGAAATAAAATTTAAAAAACAAAGTTAAATTAAATTCAAAAAAAGTACACCAAACTAGGGCGAGCTGTCCCTTTTCACCAGGAGGCTGGCAGCAATGAAGGAGAGAGACAATCAAAATTGGTGATGAAGATGTGTAAAACATACTGTACCTTTTAGGTTTTTTTTTCCCCTTTTTTGGGTGACACCCGGCAATGCACAGGGGTTACTCCTGGCTTTGCACTCATGAATTACTCCTGGCTGTGCTTAGAGGACAATATGGGATGCTGGGAATAGAACCCAGGTTGGCTGTGTGAAAGGCAAATGCCCTACCCGCTGTGCTATTGCTCCAGCCCCTGTACCTTTTAGTTTTTAACAATGTGGTAGCACTCAAGAGACTAACCAGAGGGACCAGAGGGAGAGTTTAATAGTCTGGGGCACACAGTCCATGCTTGGGAGATGCACATTCCATCTCTGGCAGCAGAGGGTCTCCCCCAGCCCCCAGTCCTAGCAGCTCCAGGAGCCACCCCTGAGCACTGAGCTGGGAGTAGGCCCTGAGCACCTCTGTGTGTGCCCCCTAACCAAAACAAACAAATGAAAAAGGTTAAACCTGGAATTAAACTGGATTCCCATTCTGTAGATAGTCTTGGTATTCTGGTCACTATTTCTTTTGATGTACAGAAATTTCTTGAAGTATCGTTTTGTAGTTTTCTTTGTATAGGTCCTCTACCTCCTTCATTAAGCTGATTCCAAGGTTTCTGAGACATGATTACAAATGGGATGACCTTTTCCATATCACATTCTTCTCTCTCATTATTTGTGTATAGGAAAGCCATGGACATATGGGTATTGATTTTATAGCCTGCGACTTTACATGTTTACTGCTTCTAGGAATTTCTTGGTAGAGGCTTTAGGGTTCTCTAAATATAGTATCATGTCATCTGAAAATAGTGAGAGTTTTCTTTCTTCCTTTCCTATTTGGATACCCTTAATGTGTAGGGAGCCATTTTACAAGCCCAGCTCTTATCCTCTAGTCAAGTGGAGGCTTACTTGGGATTCCTGTAACAAGGTCACCACTGCTGACCTTACTGATCTTATCAGTTCATCATTCCTCTCTCACTAGCTAACGCCCATGCCTGATCTGCCCAATGCCCATGCCTGATCTGCATTTTACTATTGTTCCTATGGGTGTCCAAGCATGCATACCGCCCCCTCCCACCAAGAGGTATAAGTATTGTAACTGCTGTGAATAAATTCTCCTCCTCCTCCTCCTTCTGGCTCTGCGTCTCTCCGTTCGGTTGCGTCCCCTCCTTAGCCCCACGAAGGGTCCTCCCTGTGGGACAGGATGATGCCCGCAGGGGGGACCCCACATCTGGCGCCCTAGTGGGGCACTAGGGGACCACCGAACGTCCGGTCAAGTTCATGTCAGCCGACGAATTCACGGAAAAGTGAGTGTCTCTGAGGGTCGCCTCTCTCTTGGCGCACACCCTGGTATGGGACCGAGCTCGAATACAGTCTCGTGTTAAGGACGAGACGGTCACTGGCGGAAAGGCTTGAATTCCCTTGTCTTGTGTGTATGTGTGAGTGATTGTGCAGTCTTGGACGTCCTCGTCCTTGTACTGAGTCTGTGGCTCCACGACTTGGCATCCTTAAGATCCCTTTAAGGTTACAGAGTCTGATTGGGCTGTCTGCGATTCCACGAGGAACATATGGTCTAGGGTGGTGCTCGTTTAGACACCGGCCGAAAGTCACCTCTCAGGCTGATCCACTATGGCTAAGTTCCTCACCGGCCAGACATGCATCTGAGTAGTTTGTTATGAGTGTCCCCGTCCCCCCCTGCCCCCTTCTTGTGTCTTTTGTGCTTTCATTTCCATCGAGTTAGAGAAAAAGCCTGCCAGTGACCTTTTCCTTTCTGTACTTTCATTTCTGTCGAGTTGGCAGAAACAGCCTACCAGTGAAGCAGCCACTGGTGGAAGGCTTGAACCCCTTTGTCCTGTGTTTTCATTTCTGTCGAGTTGGCAGAAACAGCCTACCAGTGAAGCAGCCACTGGTGGAAGGCCTGAACCCCTTTGTCCTGTGTTTTCATTTCTGTCGAGTTGGCAGAAACAGCCTACCAGTGAAGCAGCCACTGGTGGAAGGCTTGAACCCCTTTGTCCTGTGTTTTCATTTCTGTCGAGTTGGCAGAAACTACCTCCCAGTGAAGACAGTCACTGGTGAAAGGTTGGATCCCTTTGTCCCGTGTTTCCATTTCTGTCGAGCTGGCAGAAATTACTTCCCAGTGAAGACAGTCACTGGTGGAAGGTTGGATCCCTTTGTCCTGTGTTTTCATTTCTGTTGAGTTGGCAGAAACAGCCTACCAGTGACCCTTTCTTTTCTCTTCTTGCTTTATGGCCTGCTTATCCTCTGTTTCCAAGGCTCCCTCAGTCTGTGGGGATGAGGCCACCCCCATGCACGGAACTGACTCCTCAAATTCTACTACTATAGACTCTGACCATCCTGCTTTCCTACCTGAGCCCTCCCAAGCGGAGGCGCCTCCAAGACTTTAAAAAGAAAAACGGCAGTTGGCGACTGCTACAGGATCTACGAGCAGTAAATAAAACCATAGTCATTTTTGGGGCGCTTCAACCTGGACTGCCGTCCCCAGCAGCCATTCCTTCAGAAATGTATAAGACAGTACTTGATTTAAAAGACTGCTTTTTCTCAATTCCCTTGCATCCTGATGATCACCCCCGCTTCGCCTTTAGTTTGCTAGCTTCTAATTAGAAAGAGCCCACTGTACATTGGAGCAACCCCATTGTCAGGGGGATAAGACCAAAGATAATGTGGACGTCCGTAGGGCAGGTTCAGGAATTTCAGTGTGAATGTGGTGAGTGGGTGCGCACCCTCGTGAAAGAAGGACCGGTCCGAGCGAGTGCAGGAGTGTGCTTTGTGCGTGTGCCTTTAGTGTGTGTGTAATTGTCTCATTATCTTTCTCTTAGTTCTGCTTATTATTATCAGCAGAGAAGGCAGGAAAATGCAAGATCATGTGGTTAAGTGTTTAATAATATCAGGAAATAAAAGTATATCACTAAGGTAGCCTATCCCCAAATCTGATAAGAAGTCACTAGTTCCCTGCCTCAGAACTAGTCTTGACCAAGAAAGAAAAATGCTAGCATCTGACCACCTTAGGTTTCAACAATTTTGAAAAGGTTTTGCCGGCTTATATCAACAAAAGCGCTTTCTTGACCCATTTTTAACAAGCAGGAAACGGGCTGGTCAGGCAGAGAAACGGGGAGCAATGTTCCCAATCGGCCGACAGGGCTTAACTTTGCCCTGGGGACTTGTTCCTTCCTTTCTCAGTCTATCAGTTTTTTCCTTGCCATTTCTGAAGGGCCAGATCGATAGATCAACTGCAGATGTGTGCACATGTACGTGTGGTGTTTTTAGTGAACTTATTGTCTGTCTGTTTGTTTGTCTGTCTGTCTATGTGGAACACTTGAGTGCTGGAGCCAGAGTGAAAATCAGTGGTAAAAATTAGGCCTGGGGAAAACAGGATCATCTCAAGAGATCAGAGTGATATGCAGTTCAGCAATTTAAAGGATCTATGTGATTTTGGAACCTGTTAGACCAGGTTTAAACAAAGATTTCTAATTAGAATGTGGCACCTACAACAAAATTGAAATTTTTAGTCTAAATTTCTTATTGGAAGAACATTAATAGTTATTAACAGTTGAAATTCTTTTGAATTCCAGTAGCTGTACTATCTAGAAAAAGCTACAGAGCTAGAGCCAGAGAACTAAAAGTGAAATAAGAATTCAGAGAGTGCAAGGCTTTATCTTATAAGCGTCAGCCAATTTTAATGAGGAAGTTAGCTGTTTTTCAAGCAACAGAGGTACAGAAACCCTCAAAATAAACAAAGTTTACTTGTGTTTCCATAAATATTTGACAGTCCAAATGCTTTTCTTTCTATGCTATTATCAAAGTTTGGTTAAAAAAAAAAATATATATATATATATATATATATATATATATATATATATCCAAAGGGCTTTTTCTGTGTTTGAAAGCATATTTGTATTGTGGAATTGATAAAGTTAGAAAGCTTGTGATTTGAACTAACTAAGGTACAAGAACTATTGAACTGAAGCCAAAGAAGATTTACTCATGTTTCATAAAAATTGATGGTTTAAAGGTCTTATGCTGTTGTGTAAATGTACATATGCATCTATATTGGATTATTAGAATGTGAGCTGAAATAGTTGTGGTTAAAAACAGGTTCAAAGAGTAATGGTTTAGTTAAAATATGTTTTTCTAGAGTTATAAAATTGGTTGCAAAATTTATTCTACAAGTGTTTTATTTGATCTGAGACTCGGTAACTAAAATTTCTATTGATACTTAGCAAAGAATTATAATAGATTAATCTCAGGTGTCAGCCTGATAGTCTAAAGCCACAGTATTGGGCCTTGGTTAAAGTTTGAGATGTGGGAACTTTTACTGACTATTGTTAAGTCAGTCTGTCCAGTACATGAAAATGCATGTTATTGTTCTGATAACTTTATTCATTGCAAAGCTTTGTCACCAGGTATCATACCTATCTTGGATCATCAGAGACCTTCGTACAGAAGTATGAGATCCTTAATGTTTTATGGTAGTCTATGGGTGTTTTAATCTTTATATTTGTATTTTCCTAGAACTCTAAAGTTTTTTGAATATCTATAGAACTGACAATGCTTTTAAAATGGTATGGCAGAGTAGTTTTGTCATGTTAAATGAGATGATTGATAACTAGTGTCCAAATTTGGGAAATCATGTTGTACTGAGTTCAGTAAAATAAGAGTTTAAATTTGTGGGACGACTATAAGGAATATAGATGTATGTGTTAAGTCAGAAAGATAATGGATGCAGATATCATCAGTTGGAAAAAGGAAAGGATCCTGTTAAAGTGAAGTTGATTTTGAAATGGGTTGAAGGAAAGATACAGGACAGAATGAATATAAAAGAATGTGTAGAAGGTTTGAGGTTGTGTTTGAAGGAAGGAAAGTGATCACTGTTCTAAGAAACTCTTTAAATCACATGCAAAAATTGTTCTAGTATGTTTTTTGGTAGGATCTATGGAAAAGATATTGGATGGATTGTCTGGACTCCTGTTAGAGTGCTCTTAGATAATTGAAGTCTTCAAAAGTTGCGGGAAATCAAGGGTTTTTTCAAATGGGATTAAATGAATTAGACATGTTTAATTGTACACTGGACTCCTAGTACAGTGCTCTTATTAATGGGAAGTCAACGTTTTCAACATGGGATTGAATGGGTTAAATATGATGTTAAATTGTACACTTTCTCTACGGATTTTAGATTCTTTGGCTAGGAACTACAACAAATGGGCGTGTTGCATCTCACTGTGAGTAAAGTGAAATGTTTTTCTCTTCTTTGTACCTTCGGTATGTTTTTGATGCTTCGTGGCACTATGTTGGTTTGCACAAATCCAGACAAAAGTTTTTCCTCTCTGTAATAGGGTCTACCCCTCATGCAGACAGGAAAATCAATTATGGGACCCCAAAGCCCTCTTTCAGGGAAAGAGTCAAGGGATTGGTCTAAATGACAGGAGCAGGTATTTAACAGGTACTGTTTCAAGTACCCTACAAACCTCAGGGAGACCCTAGAGGCCAGTTGGCTTAAGGAAAGAATGGAAATCATCACTGCTATGGAAAATGAGAAATCCGGGAATCTGTGTGACTGACACAATCTGGGCCTACTCAGCATCAAGAAAAACCCTGGAAACCAGGATCCCTCCCAGCCCTGAAAAAGGGAGGGGATGGACTCCTTTCTGCCAGAATGCATCTACGGAAAAGGCCACCTCCAGTTCAACCTGAAAGCTCGAGACCATCCAGTTCATCGTGGGACATTTATGGCCAGGCCTGGGTAACTCTGACGTGCCACATAAGATTAATGCCATTATTGGTGTGCCTCCTGTCTTTAGCCCAACCCCCAGGACTTCTCAGTAAATAATGGGGTACCCCAAAATGGAGAGTTCTCCAATCTTGCTGTGTTTATGCAAAAGAACAAGTCAGATTTGTTAAGCCATCAGGCAAATTTTAAAATGAAGGTGGAGAGAAAACCATGTTTCTGTAACTTGCCTTTTTAAAGAATCAGATTCAAATTCTACAGAATGATCTAGTAAATGTATTCTAATCTTGATCTAAAAGGTATTCCTTCTGGGTAATTCAGGTAAAATGTGTTTTGCTGACTGTAAAGTAAGCAGCCTAGTCTTTGGGACTCAATGTTGAACATGCTGTCACTAGTCTGACCAGGATATTGGAAGCCAGAGCTTTAGTAGGGGGAACCTCAGCTCAAAGTGCAGAATTAATTGCTTTCCCCCAACCTGTCAGTAGGCTACAGTGCCAAAAGTGGACATCTCAACTGGTTCTAAGTATTCACCTTTAGTTCTGTGAACACAGTCATTTGGAGAGAACTAGAATTTTTTAACAGCTCTTAATTCTCGTTTCATCATGGGATTAATACCCCATCCAGAGAATACTCATCTAAGATACTCCGCAAAAGAGGAGCATAGGCATTGGAACAAGGTTTTCAAAAGAAAATTGATAGATAAAGGGTTACACTAAGCTTCCAACACTAGTGAAAGCCATCTTTCATGGGAAGGAACTCAGTACTGTGCTTTCTATTTCATTAATGAACCTAGTGGAAATTCTGGGCTTCCTTTCCTAACACTTGTTCAGCATCAAGGAATTTACCAAGGAGAGGACTGGCAGTTTGACATCATGTAAATGATCAAATGCTCATATTCAAGGTATAAATATCTACTGCTTCCAAATGACAGCTTCAGTGGATAGGCAGCTTTTCCAACCTGAGAAGTGGTGTGGTGCTTCTAGGCCACTAGAAAAATCTGGACATAGGAAGTCATTTTCTATCAACCATGGGTGGAGCAGTTATTCTTTTCCATTGTTTTTATGACAGAAATGGGTATGGCATTATGTTGCTTTGGGTTCTGTTGCTTTAACTCTTACAGCAAACTATTTTGTCCTTACTAGGTCAGAAAGGACCTTCCACATCTTCAGAGTCTAATCATTTCAAAGTGCCATCCCTCAGTCTAATTGATCTGATCTTTTCTTTCAGATAACTTCAGGAACCCAACCAGTTCATTGCCTGGAGCCCACTAAAACTAAGGTAGCTTGAGGTTTCACCCCTTGTGCAGGCAGGGTCTGCGCCCCTCTGTCAGCATGAAGCAGCTTCAGAAGATGGATCACCGACCATTTTCCTCTTAAAGATTTAAGGTGGTGAAATCTCTAGGGAGGAATATGATGTAGGCAGGTAGATAGGGAAAGGCCCTTGGCAATGAAACAGATTAATAAAGTCTCTGGGAAGGAGAATCCTGAGACTGACCCACCCTGTGGATACAGAAAACAGACCTGATAAGACCTTCTAAAGAAGACCATCACCACTATTGGGCCCTGATCTAAGCTCACAAGAGCCCACACAGGGTTCTCACAGGAGCTGCCTAGGGCTGGTTCCCTTGGATGATCAACACACTGAACTGTTCCAGCGATACTCGGCCAACTGGGCTGGACGGGCCAGTGCTAGGGCTGTTAGGATGTGGTGAATGAAGCATGAGGAACCAGGACTTAAAAATGAGTCCCTGTGCATGCAAGGCATGCAACCCATGACCACAGAGCTATCTCCCCAGCTCAGGAGTAGCCGTCTATCAAGTTTCTAACCACATTATTAGGCAATGTGGTTCCTTTGTCCTTTGTACCCTACATGGCAATGCTCAGCGCTTACTTCTGACTCTGCACTCAGGAATCACTCCTGGTGGTGCTTGGGGACTATATGGGCTGTCGGGGATCAAATGTGGGTGGGCCATGTCACAAGACAAGTCCCCTCCCCACTGTACTATCACTCCAGTCCCTGAAGAGTGTGTAGTTCTAAACTTGATTCATGTCGCAGAATGAGAATTTTATGAACTGTTAATTTATTTTTTTAAATTCTTTTATTGATTCACCATGTGGAAAGTTACAAAGCTTTCAGGTTTAAGTCTCAGTTATACAATGCTCAAACACCCATCCCTTCACCAGTGCACATATTCCACCACCAAGAATCACGATATACCTCCCCCCTTCCCCCCACCTCCCCAGCCCCCCACCCCGCATGTGTAACTGATAAATTTCACTTTGCTTTCACTTTACTTTGATTACATTCAATATTTAAACAAAAAAATTCACTATTATTGATTTGGAGTTTCTCCCCCCTAAAGTCGATCTGCTGAAAAGAAAGCATTTAGTAATTTGTTTTCCATTGCTGAGAATGAAGAGATATGAGGTCAGGAGGCCGCACTAGCAGCAGCATAGTTTTGGATTTCTGAATTTTAGTATTTTAGTAACTAAATCCAGATAAATGTCTGCCAGGAATCACAACATTGTAAGCTTGTACCTCTCAGCTACTTTATATTCCACATATGAGTGCGATCTTTCTATGTCTGTCTCTTTCTTTCTGATTCATTTCACTCAGCATGATACTTTCCATGTTGATCCACTTATATGCAAATTTCATGACTTCATGTTTTCTGACAGCTACGTAGTATTCCATTGTGTAAATATACCAGAGTTTCTTTAGCCAATCATCTGTTTTCGGGCACTCTGGTTTTTTCCATATTGTGGCTATTGTAGACAGAGCAGCAATGAACATGGAAATGCAGATGTCATCTCTACTATACCTTTTTGCCTCTCTGGGATATATTCCCAGGAGTGGTATTGCTGGGTCAAATGGGAGCTCAATTTCTAACTTTTTGAGAATCGTCCATATTGTTTTCCAAAAGGGCTGAACCAGTCGGCATTCCCACCAGCAGTGAAGGAGAGTCCCTTACTCCCCACATCCACGCCAACACCGGTTGCTTTTGTTTTTTGGGATGTGGGCCAGTCTCTGTGGTGTGAGATGATATCTCATTGTTGTTTTGATCTGCATCTCCCTGATGATTAGTGATGTGGAACATTTTCTCATGTGCCTCTCAGCCATTCGGATTTCTTCTTTGGAAAAGTTTCTGTTCATTTCATCACCCCATTTTTTGATCGGGTTGGCAGTTTTCTTCTTGTGGAGTTCAACCAGTGCATTGTATATCCTTGTTATCAGCCCTTTATCGGATGGGTACTGCATAAATATCCTTTCCCATTTTGTAGATTGTCTTTGTATTTTGGTCACTGTTTCTTTTGAGTTGCAGAAGCTTCTTAGTTTGAGATAGTCCCATTTATTTATCTTTGTTTTCACTTGCTTGGCCAGTGGCGTGTCAGCTTTGAAGATACCTTTGGCTTCAATGTCGTGGAGGGTTTTGCCGACCTTATCTTCAATGTACCTTAGGGATTCTGGTCTGATGTTGAGGTCTTTAATCCATTTTGATCTGATTTTTGTACATTGTGATAGATGGAGGTCTAAGCCCATTTTTTTTCATGTAGCCATCCAGTTTTGCCAGCACAATTTGTTAAACATGCTTTCCTTGCTCCACTTCACATTTCTTGCTCCCTTATCAAAGATTAGATGATCATATATTTGGGGGTGTATGTCAGAGTATTCAACCCTATTCCATTGGTCTGCAGCTCTGCCTTTGTTCCAGTACCATGCTGTTTTAATGACTACCACTTTGTAATAGAGTTGGAAGTTGGGGAGGTTGATTCCTCCCATTTTCTTTTCCCCAAGGATTGCTTTAGCTATTCTTGGGGGCTTATTGTTCCATATGAATTTCAGGAGCGCTTGCTCCATTTCTTTGAAGAATGTCAAGGGTATCCCTATAGGGATCACATTGAATTTATACAATGCTTTGGGGAGAATTGCCATTTTGACAATATTAATTCTTCCAATCCATGAGCAGGGGATGTCTTTGCATTTCTTCGTGTCTTCTTTTATTTCCTGAAGTAGTGTTTTATAGTTTTCATTATACAAGTCCTTTACCTCCTTAGTTAACCTGATTCCGAGGTACTTGATTTTTGAGGCGCAATTGTGAATGGGATTGCTTTTCTCAGGTCACTTTCTTCTCTCTCATTATTTGCATATAGGAAAGCCATGGACTTTTGGGTATTGATTCTATAGCCTGCAACTTTACTGTACGAGTCTATTATTTCTAGGAGTTTCTTGGTAGAGGTTTTAGGGTTCTCTAGGTATAGTATCATATCATCTGCGAATAGTGAGAGCTTGATTTCTTCCTTTCGTACTGAATGCCCTTAATATCTTTTTCTTGCCTAATCGCTATTGCAAGTACTTCCAGTACTATATTGAACAGAAGTGGAGAGAGTGGGCATCCTTGTCTCGTCCCTGTTCTTAGAGGGAAGGCTCTTAGTTTTTCCCCATTGAGGATAATGCTTGCCATAGACTTGTGATAAATGGCTTTGACTATTTTGAGGAAGGTCCCTTCTATACCCATTTTGGCGAGTGTTTTCATCATAAATGGATGCTGGATCTTGTCAAATGCTTTCTCTGCATCCTATTGATATGATTATATGATTTTTATCTTTTCTTTTGTTGATATGATGGATTATGTTGATTGATTTCCGGATGTTAAACCATCCTTGCATCCCCGGGATGAATCCCACTTGGTCATGGTGTATGATCTTTTTGATGAGTTGTTGAATTCTATTTGCTAATATTTTGTTGAGGATCTTCGCATCTGTGTTCATCAGGGATATTGGCCTTTAGTTTTCTTTTTTTGTGGTGTCTTTGTTTGCTTTTGGTATTAGGGAGATATGAGCCTCATAGAAACTGTTTGGGAGCGTTTCTGTTTCTTCAATTTCCTGGAAAAGCTTGAGAAGGACTGGCAAAAGGTCCTCGTTAAATGTTTGGAAGAACTCGCTAGTGAATCTGTCTGGACCTGGGTTTTTGTTTTTGGGAAGACTTTTGATTACCATTTCAATTTCCTTGATGTTAAATGGACTATTCAGGTACTCCCAGTCTTCTTGGTTCAGCCTTGGGAGATTATAGGAGTCGAGGAATTTATCCATTTCTTCTAGGTTCTCTTGTTTCGTGGCATAGAGATTTTCAAAGTAGTCTCTGATGATCTTTTTGAATTTCATTGGTTTCTGTTGTGATGTCCCCCTTTTCATTTCTGATTCGGCTTATAAGGGTTCTCTCTCTCTCTTTCTTTGTGAGTCTTGCTAGTGGTTTATCAATCTTGTTTATTTTCTCGAAGAACCAGCTCTTGGTTTCAATTGATCTTTCGGATTATCTTTTGGGTTTCCATGTCATTAATTTCTGCTCTAAGTTTTATTATCTCTTTCCTTCTGCCTGGTTTGGGCTCCTTTTGTTGGTCCTTTTCTAAGGTCTTGAGCTGTGAAGTCAAGTTATTTATGTGGGCCCTTTCTTCCTTCCTGAGATATGCTTGCAGAGCTATAAATTTTCCCCTTAAAATGGCTTTAGCTGCGTCCCACAGGTTCTGGTAGCTCGTGTCTTCATTCTCATTTGTTTCTAGGTACCTTTTGATTTCTTCCTTGATTTCCTTCCTGACCCACTCATTGTTCAATATCGAGCTATTTAATTTCCAGGTGTTTGATTTGGTTTTCTGCATCTGTCCACGATTAAGTTTTATCTTCAGTGCATCATGGTCTGAAAAGATAGCTGGTACAATGTCAATCTTGTTGATTCTGTTGAGGTATGCTGTGTGGCCCAGCGCATGGTGTATTCTGGAAAATGTTCCATGTGCACTGGAAAAGAATGTGTATTCCTTTTTGGGGGAATATAAAGCCCTGTATAGATCTATTAGCCCTCTCTCTCTATTTCTTCCTTCAAAGCCAGTATTTCCTTGGTGAGTTTTAATCTTCTTGATCTGTCCAGAGGAGACAGTGCGGTGCTGAAGTCTCCAACTACTATTGTGTTGCTCGAGATGTCCTTCTTAAGGTCACTTAGCAGCTATTGTAGGTATTTAGCTGGTCCCTCATTGGGTGCGTAGACATTTAGGAGTGTGATTTCTTCCTAATGTACACATCCCGTGATTAATAAAAAGTGCCCTTCACTATCCCTTCTAATCTTTTTCAACCTGAAGTCTATGTTGTCCGATACTAGTAAAGCCACCCCAGCTTTCTTGAGGGAGTTGTTTGCTTGCAGGATTGTTTTCCATCCTTTGACTTTGAGTCTGTGTTTGTTCTGGCTATTCAGATGTGTTTCTTGCAGGCAGAAGAATGTTGGGTTCAATCTTTGAATCCATTTTGCCAGTCTGTGTCTCTTAATTGGTGAATTCAGACCATTGACATTAAGGGAGATTATTGTTATGGGATTTTGTGCCATCTTTGTGCAAGGGTTTGTTGTGCTTGTAGGGGTTGTTCTTGTCTTACAATAGTCCCTTTAGTGCTTCTTTTAGGTTTGGTTTTGAGTCTATGAAGTTCCTGAGCTGTTGTTTATCCCCAAAGTAGTGTATGATTCCTTCTAGTTTGAATGAGAGTTTAGCCGGATAAAGTATTCTTGGTGAAGCGTTGATTTCATTGAGTTTTTTCACTATATCCCACCATTGCCTTCGAGCTTGGAGGGTTTCCTCTGATAGATCTGCTGTGAGTCTAAGAGGTGCTCCTTTGTATGCGATTTCCTTCTTGGACCTTGCTGCTTGCAGTATTGTGTCTCTCTGGATGATGTCCATCATTGTAACTATGATATGTCTTGGGGGTTTTTCTGTTAGGATCTCTTTTAGCTGGCACTCTTCGGGCGCCTTGAATCTGGATGCCCGCATTGTCCAGCTGTGGGAAGTTTTCCACAATGATTTGTTTGACTGTGTCTTTTTCGTTGGGGTTGGTTCCCTGTAGTTCTGGTAGTCCAATGATTCTAATGTTGTTCCTCTTGAAATCATCCCCTAGGATTCTGATTCTGGCTAGAGCTATTTTGAAGTCTCTTGCCATGGTTTGTTATTGCCTATAGGCCTCTTGCAGCTCATCTTCAAGCATACTGATTCTGTCTTCGGCTGCAGTCATCCTATTGTTGAGGGCAGCCAGAGAGTTTTTGATTTCATGTACCGAATCCTTCATTTCTTTTTGAAGGTCTTTTATTTCTGCTCTCATTTCTTCCCATATTTTGTCGGCTGTCTGTTGTATTGCTTCTGCCAGGTCTTCCTTGAAGTTGTCCATCTTTGCATTGAGTTCATTGAACATGTTGAGGATTTCAACTCTGAATTCTTTATCAGAGAGGTCAAGTTTGTAGGAAACGCCCATTGAGGTTTCCGGACTCCTTTGATCGTCCTCTGCTTGCAATGGGGATTTTTGCTGTTTGTTCATGTTGTTGTGGTGGTATGAAAGAGGTCCCTTGAAGATGAGTATCCCTGTTTCCTTTTGTTGCGAAAAAGGATTGTGGATAGGCTCAATTAATAGTGGTTGCCTTTTTACTTGCCGGTTGTAGAACCTGGTCTCCTACTGAGATGTTTCCTTCAATCCTTATGTGAAGTCTTGTGTTTTATTGTCCTACTGCTTGCGAATAGCTAGGATGTTAGTCTTGGATAGGATGTTGGGGAAAGTATCTGCCACCGTGTCAGTGGTGGCTGGCCGGTATTGAGGCCACGCCCACTTTTCTTAAGCCACGCCCCTTACCCACAACCCTACAGTGGTCAACGGGCTGGGGGTGGCTGTCTGGAGGGGAGGGAAGCCTGGGGTGCTCAGGGCCGCAGAGCAGGCTGGGTCCAGAAGGGCGGGTCAAGGGAGCGTCACAGACCTTTGCCGGAAGACAGAACGGCGGCGGCTCTTGGGGTCGGCGTGCCGGCCACTTGGCCAGCAGTCCGGAGGGGAGGGAAGCCCGGGGTGCTCAGGGCCGCGGAGCAGGCTCATGAACTGTTAATTTAATATGGACTCAGGGGGAAAAAAGGCACAGTGAGCAAAGTGTCTTGCCTTAGGAAAGTGTCTTGGCACAGATGAGCCTCAGCACGGAGTCTGTGGTCAGATGAGCATTAGCTTCCCCCCAGGGCTGATATGAATTGACAGGACACACCCACAGGAAGTGTCCAGCACTGTGTCTGCCTCATCTCCTCGACTCACACACAGAAACACGGGCTCCATCATTGCCAGGCAATGAATCCCAGCACTGGGCGGGGACCCAGGGCAAATGGGGGAAAGGCAGGGACCACTCAGAGTCACTAGCTGAGACATTTCATGGGGCCCTTCCGCCTCGCCCAGAGCTTGCACGACTCACTGGGCTTGTGGGTGAGGGAACCTCTGGTTCCATCCTCCTGAGGCTCTGGCTGGCGGCTCCCCTGGCGGGCTGCGCTGGTCAGCTCGCCCACCGGACTCAAAGGCTGCTGGCATGGAGTGCTCCCTGCAGAGACAACAGGAGCAGTTCCCAGTGGTGGAAAGTCCGGGAGCCACCGTCTGGAGAAGCACGGAATTATCAAATGCTTCCTTTCCAGCAGGTCTGACATCAGGGGGCGGGGGGTCTCCAAAAAATAATAGTGAGTTTTTTGTTGAAATATTGAATGTAATCAAAGTAAAGAGAAAGTAAAGTGAAATTTATCAGCTACACAGGTGGGGTGTGGGGCTGGGGAGGCGGGAGGTGGGGTGGAGGGAAGGTTTACTGTGGTTCTTGGTGGTGGAATATGTGCACAGGTGAAGGGATGGGTGTTTGAGCATTGTTTAACTGAGATTAAGGCCTCAGTTAACTTTCTACATGGTGATTCAATAAAAAAATAAATAAATGAATTTTTTAAAAAAGAAAAGGCTGGGGCAGGCAGGACTGAACTGATGTAATGGGGTGTGGACGGGGCGGCACAGGGCTTGCTGCTTCCTGGTTTACTTGGCAGGTTGGCACAGAGTCCATCTGGGCTTTGCTGAATTCTGACAACACCTTTGGAAGTTTTAAACAAAAAAATACCCTGCGTGACAAGTTGGACTGCCCACTAGGATGCCCACCGCGGAAATCGTAAGTAGGGAGATATGCTGCTTTGTGATCTGAGCACAGAGCAAACACCTCTCTTACCCTCCCCATGGGGACAGGCCTCCTCCCCCACAGTCCCTCTGCTCCCTCAGCACAGAGGGCAGCAGGTATGAGAGCTGAGAACCTCAGGCAAAGGAAGCTGACAGAGCAGAGACAAAGGATGAGATGGGAAGGGGAAGTAAGTACCTTTGAACTCCTAAGCAGCCTAACTGTGGGCCTGCAGTTAGATCAGCCATTGATCAGAAGCCCAGGCCCCAAGACTCCTTCCTGGGACTTGGAATTTGGTCACGTGGGGACCCATTTTATTCTCAGAGCAGTGAGGTGCTGCTGGTTTACCTCTATGCTGTGGGGACAGAGTGCGTTCAATCCCTGAAGTCTCTGAGCCCATGGGCTCAAGGCTTGTCATGTGGCCACAAGTACACACATGGGGGGGGGGGCACCACTCAGTCCCCCTCAGGGGGTTTGAGCAAGGCCTGCTCTCCTCTCCGCATGCTTCTGGGGCCACAGGGAGCCAGTGTCCCTGTCTCTGTGGACACACACACTTACACATTCAGGCACACGAGTCTCCTTCTTGGCCTTCTGGAATGGGCACTAGGCTTGTGTTTTCTCCTCCCTTGTGGAGGTTTCTCTTGTTGCAGGGCCAAGAGACAGTAGCCTAACAGTGGCCCACATCTGCCCCCGTGGCTGAGAGTGCAAACGCCCAAAGGTGGGCTCATGGGAAAGAAGACTTTTATCTGATAGTCTCCTAGCTGAGCTTTACTCTGACCTACCTTCATGAATCAGATCTTTCAAAACATCCTAGTCAAGATGAGGTGACTAGAGGCTAGAGTGACAGCACAGTGAGTGGGGCATCTGCCTTGCACATGGCTGACTTGGGTTCAATTCCTGGCACCCTAAATGGTCCCTCATGTGGAGTGATTCCTGAGCACAGAGCCAGGAGTAAGCCTTGTGCATTTCTGAGTGCAGCCAAACAAAAACAAAACAAAACAAAACAAAGGTAATAGGGGATCACCTACACATTTATGGTCAGCTTTTTAATCAAGGGCACCAAAATATCTGGATGCCAATATTTTTATTGTTGTTAAAAATATTTTGGTTCTGTGCTGCTGACGTTAAACCAACAGAAGGGTTTGGAATGATAGTACAGTGGGGAGGGTGTTTGCCTTTAGTGTGGCCAACCTGGGTTTGATCCCTGGCATCCCATATGGTCCTCTGAACACTGCCTGAGTGCAGAGTCAGAAATAACCCCTGAGCACCGCTAAGTCTACCCCCACCTCCAAAATAAATAAATAAACAAATAAAACCTAAAAAAAGGGAAAGACAAAAAGGAAAATTTCAAAACAAAGTTTAAGAAAGTTCAGTTAGGGAGGGTAAGGGTGAAATGTTCCTGGGTCTATTTTTATGTTGTAGAGGAGGATTTTCAAAACATTTTCTACTTGGCCATTTTTGGCGGTTTTTTGTTAGTTTGTGGGCCACACCTTGCAGCACTCAGGGATCACTCCTGGTATGTTGAAGTTCAAGCCTGGATTGGCTGCAAGGTAAGAGCCCTACCAGCTATACTATCTTGTCAGCCCAACTTATATGTTATTAACAGAAATTATATAGTAAATGTTGATGAAAATCTTAAAACATTAAAACATATACTCCACGGGCTGGAGAGACAGTACAGGAAGGGGTTAATACACTTACCATGTATGTGGCCAATCCAGGTTTGATCCCTGGTACAACAAGGCCCCCCAATATCACTGAGGACAGAGCCAGAAATAGCCCCTGAGCAGGGGAGGGTGTGGCACAACACCCTCCCCTTCCCCTGCTGTGCATTTGTGTGAGTGCTCCCAACTTCTTAGACTGCAGCTCATGAGCCCTTAGGGTAACTCACGGAAACTGAATGTGAGAGGGTTGTGAGCATGTGGGCCACAGGAGAGTTATTATTTTGGGGGGCTCACCTGGCGATGCTCAGGGCTGACTCCGGGATCTGAGCTCAAGGATCACACCTGGCAGGGTTCGGAGGAACTGTAGAAGGTGCCAGGGATCAAACCTGGGTTGGCCATGTGCAAGGCAAGTGCTCTCCCTTGCCTTGAGAGATATTCTATCTCTCCGGCCCAGGAAAAGGTTCCTGAACTGAACACTAATTCAAAAATCAAGCTCCTCACGAACCCGAGGTGCTTCTGGCAGCACTTGCCCAGGGTGGCATCTCAGGAGCCAAGAGGGGCGGCGAGTGGAAAGAGTGTAAGAGGCCCCCTGTGTGCTCTGGAACATGGCACTGCTGGGATTTCCCCCCACAGCGATGGCCCCACCCCCACCCCATTTCTGCAGCACCTCCCCAAAGCCAAAGCTCACTTGTCGGTGACAGCTTTCAGGAGGGTCCAAAAGGCAGGCTGCGGCGAGTGCTTCCGTTGGGCACGCTTCTTCCTTTTGTCTCCCTCCTTGGCGAGGATGTGCTTGGTGTGCAGACAATGGATGAATATGGCCTCCAGGGCACTGTACACGGTGTTGGCATCAGTTTCCTCACTTGTCACCACCGCGTCCCAGGACACGTACTGCTTCTGCAAGGCCTTCATGGAGCCCACAAGCCCCTTCTTGATGACCTGGAGGGCGGCGCGGACAAACACCAAGTTGGTGGCACCCCTCGGAATGCCACTCTGTCCTCCACCAAACATGGGATGGGGCACACCAACACCAATGCTTTGTCCTGCTGAACTACCAAACTAGCACCACCTGTTCGAACTAGCTAGAGGCACAGAAGGAAAAATCACACATACACACCACTCAGAGGAAGCCGCTGTTTGTAAGGTTGTTTTTATGCAATAACATTTGCATACCTACGTATTTGGATATGGGGTGGGGGAGGCGGATTTCAGGAGGCCCAGGCGCCCCTTCAGTGATTCTCAGTAGCTGGCATGGCAGTTCAGTGTGAGGGCCAAAGGGTCTCTGCTACCTGTACTGTGCAGTGCTGGGCATTAGCTGGGTCACCCCCGGATTCTGGGGGCCATCAGAGCCATGCCCACTGATGCTGGGAGACCAAGTGGTGCTAGGGATGAAACCTAGGTCAGGTAAACACTTAGAGTGTGCCCTAACTGCTATACTCTCTCCTGGTCCCAAGTAGCAATTAAAAAGTTTTTCAGGGACTGGAGCGATAGCACTGTGGGTAGGGCGTTTGCCTTGCATGCAGCCAACCCAGGTTCAATTCCCAGCATCCCATATGGCCCCCCTAGCACCGCCATGAGTGATTCCTGAGTGCATGAGCCAGGAGTAACCCCTGTGCATCGCCGGGTGTGACCCAGAAACAAACAAAAAAAAGTTTTACAAGGGACAGGGAGCTATGCAACAGGAGGGGCATAAGCTTCACAGTAAAAGGCTTGGGTCCAGCCGAGCACCACCAGGAGTAGACCCCAACTCCCACCCCCTACACCCAGACAGGAATAGCCCTTGAGCACCACCTGTGTGGCCCCACCAAATATTACCCAACAAAATGTTTTTTATGCTTCCTCTTACCTAAGCTTCCAGAAAATGGGCTGCCAGGATTACGTCAGCACATGTAGTGGCATCAGGGTTTGGACTTGTGGCCTCAGGGGCTTGTGGCCTCATTCAGGCTTTAAGCCACTGCACCACCTATAGCCCCTGGTGTTTTTTTTTTTTTTTCTTAAACAAAGGCTATTCCTGCTATGCATCATTGGGTGGGCCTGAGAATGTTTTGGGGAAGCAGTGACTGGGCTCAAAATCAGGGCCTTAAAGACAAGAGCTTGGCCACTGGCCACCTTCTCTATTTCTGAAACATGGGCTTAGAGCCACATGGAACTGGGATTCAGAGGTGGACTCCCTCAGAGGGACTGCTCCGGAGCCTGGGGAATGCCTCTAGACAGGGCTGAGCTTCCCACCTGATGCAAGACCAAGAATGCAGAGCATCAGTAAGAGGGAAAAGTGCTGTGTTAGAGCCAGAAAACAAAGGAAAGACAGGCATTTCTTTCTATGGTAAGAAAGAGTCTAGGGACCTGATCAGTAGTAGAGCAGGGCTGGCCCTTGCCCTGCATATGGTTCCCTGAGCCCTGCAGAGTGATCCCTGAGTACCAGCCAGGGATCCTGCACACACCCCTGAGCACACACCAGATGTGGCCCCCAAACAAAATACAGGAAAGGATTCTAGGGCGTTGGAGATGCTCAAAGGGCTGAGCACATGATACCTGGCATATACAGGGCCTGGCAATCAATCCTCTACACCGCATGTAGGAACTCCGGCGCACCGCTGGTGGAGAGCAGCACAGCTGGAAGCCTCACTCCCACCCAAGAGAGAGAAAGACATGAGACTGCAGAGGCCTGAATTTAGTCCGGCTCTGTGCCTGTCACCAGTTGGAACATCTAGACACTTCAGGTTCCTGAGTCCCAATTTCTATCAGATGGAAATAAATTTCCTCATCTATAGCACTGAGATTACTATACTGAGGACAAGGCTGGATTTTTTGTTTGTTTGTTTGTTTGCATTTTGGGGTCACACCTGGTGATACACCGGGGTTACTCCTAGTCCTGCACTCAGGAATTACTCCTGGCGGTGCTCAGGGGACCAGGTGGAATGCTGGGAATTGAACCCAGGTTGGCCATGTGCAAAGCAATTGCCCTACCCGCTGAGCTATTGATCCAGCCCCATGGCTGGATTTTTAAATGTACTTTTCTGTCCCCCTCATCTGGTACAGTTCCTGGTACATGGAAGTGCTCAGTAAGTATTTGCTGAAAGAAGAAATTAAGTGGGGCAGAGGTGATGGCTCAAGGCCTTTGCATGTGGGGGACTTAGGTTTGATCCCCAGTACTGCATGAACTCTGAGCACCGCAAGTCTTATGAGTAGCTTCTGAAATTTGAGCACTGCTGAATGTGGCCTGAAAATCAAGAATAAGCAAACTTGAAGTAGGGCAGGGGAGACAGTTTAAGTAGTGACGGCACCATATGGCCCCCTCGGCATGCTGTTCTGATGGTCTGAAATCACCAAAATGTTGCCATGATGCCCTGCTAGCACCTCTGGGCTAAGCATGAAGAGCATCACAAATGGTTCCATGATGTATCAATTAATTTACAAGAGATGTCCAGAACTGGAATATCTATAGAAATAGAAAACATCTGCATGGCTGCCAGAGACTCAGAGAAAGGGGAACAGGAAGAACTGCTACTGGGTGCTACAGTACTTCTTTCACGGGGGTGCGAATATTCTAAAATTAGATTGTGGCAACAGTGGGTGGCACAGTTCTGTGAATAAATTAAAAACCACTCACCTATGTATTTCAGATGAGTACATGTCATGCCATATATGTAGTTATTGACTATTTTAATATATTACCTTGAGAAACATGTCTTTAAATCCTTTATTTTTAACTGGATCTGCTTTTTATTGCGGAAGTATAAAAGGCCTTTATATATTCTGGCTATTAGACCCTTTAAAGTTTTTAATGTTGGGCCAGAGACACAGTATGTGGGTTATGCCACTTGTCTCCCACGTGGCTGACTCCAATTCTATTTGCTAGTACCACATATGGGCTCCCAAACACTGCAAGGAATATTTATTGGGCACAGAGCCAGGAGTGAACCCTGAGCAGTGCTGGTGCCCAATACCCCACCTCCTTCCCCCCCATAAATAAAGGATTTTAAATCTTTATGGAAATTCAACTTAAAATTTTCTTTCTACATTAGATAGTATTACTATATTATATAGAAGGTCCAATCAGGGGTCAGAGTGATAATGTAGAGTGTAGTGCTTGTCTTATAAGCAACTGGCCTGGGTTTGACAACTGGTACCTTCGATGAGCTTCAGGCTGCCAGGTGATCCCTGAATGAAAAGCCAGGAGTAAGCTCAGTAAGCCCTGAGCACCACTAAGTATGGCCCCAAAACAAAAACAAAACAAAGATGCAATGCTTTCTTCAGCTGAACTTCTACGAGGTAGGGTAGGAAGAGACAACGAAGGCACATATGCACCAGAAGCCTACTGCCTAAAGACTCAGTCCTTGTCAGGATACAAAGCCAGCCAGTGGCTCTGCCCAACCTCTGAGGAGCACTGGGAAGGTGGCATAGGGAACAGCCTTCCGAGGAGAACCAGCCTATGGGACAGACGTCCCAGTGGCCAGGAGGAGAGAAGACACAACTAAAGCTCGAAGTTCTTTGCTGGCAGAAAGTTCTCAGAATAATGGAACATCAGCAAGGAGAGAAAGCAAGCTCAGCTTCTCCCAGAAAGACACCTCAGAATTTGGTTTCCAGACAATCCAAACATTGTTCTCACACCCTGCCTCTCCCAGGGAATGCAGGGCCCATGGAGAGGCCAGGAGAGCCCAGGCCCACAGCCACCAACAGGTCCCCTTGCAAGGGCCAGAAGGAGGTAGTCTTTCGACTACATGGGAAGGAATGGACATCATGTGAGAGGGGAGGCCAGGCCGAGGGATAGTTGAGCAGCAGCGGTTCCTGAGGTCTCCTTACTCCTTTAGAGCATATGACTGGGGATCAAAGGGAAATATCAGTGCTGTGGGGGCTCAGGGAGGTCCCCTGAAAGATTTCCAGTGAGCCTGCTGCCCTAGGGCTTCTTGATGGCTCTGGGCACCACAGGGTCAAAACCTATATCCTAGTCACCCATGTGGGTGGCCACTGAGGCAGTTACTGTCTTTGGACATTTACTGTTTCCTGATTTTCCCAAGTATGAGTGTTTTGGGCTCTGAGGCAGAACAATTGTTGTCCACTTTCACAGAGAAAACTGAGGTTCAGTAGGAATGGGCCCAGAGAAGGCACAGAATTCTCTGGTCTCCTCACCCCAACCCTACGCTTCTCACCAAACCACTGTCACGGGTATTAAAATAAAAGCATTAAAGGCAACTTATTAATGAGACTTTTAGGAGATAGGCAGATGCTCCAGTTGGTTGGAGAAGACCTAAACTCATGGAGAAACCACAGTGCTGAAGGGGCAGCGGCTCCAGTCAGCTCCCATGTCCCAGCACACAGCTAGGAAGGAACTGCCCTGGTTGTTTGGGTTTTCAGTTTTCATTTTCCTCTTTATATTCTTTTACCTTCTCTATACACTTCCAATTTTACTTCTCCAATTTCCATTTTCACTCTCCCCCACCCACCCTGCTGAGATCAAAGAACAAAAAGAGAAGAATGCTTTAGAAGAGGCTTACATTGAAAGAAGAAATGCAGGGGCTGACTTTCCTGCCTTCAAAACACTTCATCCAGGAGTAAAAAGCAATCTGTGCTCCTGAGAGACTTCTCAGCCATCCCTGCTGGCCAGCTTTCTGGGGCCTGACCCCAGTCCTGTACTGGGCCGCGTGGAGCAATAGACTGACTCTCAGCCATGCAGTGGCGGTGCCACCTGATGAATCGTGTTCTGCAGCTGGGGAAGCATGGCAAATTTTGCTGTTGGAAGAAGCGTGACAAGGTTATCTTCTGACTCAGAAGGGCAGCTGACTTTTCAGCCACAAGTGCTCAATGAGTAAATGGCACTGTCTTGCACTGAGCCAAGCTGGATTTCTGGACTAGTGTCTTGTGAGGGGCAGAATGGGGGTGGGTGGGAGAGGTGGGGAGAGAGAGAGGGGAAGGTCTGTGTGTGTGTGTGCAAGGGAGAGGGAGAGAAAGAGAGAGAGAGAGAGAGAGAGAGAGAGAGAGAGAGAGAGAATGGGAACTGAGCCTTTGAAGGAACCAAGTGTAGAGAGAGAAACTTCCACTGTATGATTCCCAGACTAAGCTTGGGATACAGGAGGCAAGGATAGGTTGCTGGGGGACACCGGGTGAAAACGTTCTTTCCTTCCATCCAGCCAAGAACACCCTTTTCCCCTCACACTCTTCTCTCATGTTCCCTAGGACTCTGAATAAAAACAGGAACTTCCCCGCCCCACAAGTTTATCCACCAGTGCACCTCCAGGGCCCCAAATAGTGCTTTTGGGAAAACACTTGCTGAATGAACTGATGAATAACATAAAAACAAGGGCAAGTCAAAGATAGCTCATGGTGGAGAACAGGCCTTGCCCACAGAACACGGGTTTGATCCCCAGCACCACACAAACCAACAGAGGCCTGGGGCAGGTGTCTCCAGTCACTGAGAAAGGGAAGTGAAGAGGAGAGCTCCTCCCATTAAACCCAGCTGCAGAAGGTGAAAACCAGTCCGATTTCTGGCACCTTAAGCAGGGGGATCCTGGAGGCACTTGAAGGAGTCTCAAAGGAATGAGACTCGGAGAAGCTGCACAGAGACTATGGGTTCTCCTTAGGGTCCTTATCAACAACCGTGAAATAACCAAGTCTGCTGCCCGGTCAAGAGAATGTGGAGGGAATGTGCACCCACCGTGCATGGGACAAGTGTGTGTGCTGCTCTGAGGTCATAGTTCCTTGGGTTCAGGAGTGTCCCAAATGGTCAAAGCTCAATGACCTGGCACCTGCAGAAAGAAGAAACAAACTTGACAGGCCCGGGTGGTTGTTGGGGCTGACCAGCAAACAGCTCTGGCTGGGGGAGCACAAGGTGAGGAGCCTTAACATGTGCAGGACAACTCACACACCATTCTGCCACCACACAGTGGCATCTCCACTTCCCCAGGCCAGCACTGTGAATGGAAGGGCTGGGTCCTGCAGCTGCAGTGGAGTGAGCGACTGAGGCACCAGCACTCACCTTCAGGGATTTGGCTGCTGCCTACCAGGCGGGTGGCCAGCACAGGGAGTCCAGCATCAGTGCCAGACACACAAACCCCAGGAAGCCCAGGGGAACAGAAGGTGAGGAGAAACTGGCTACGCAACAGGGGCGGCCCCCCATGCTAGCTGACCAGTGGAGCCTCTCGGGGGTCAGTCCAGCCAGTCCCCTTAACTGCCAGGCTGTCCCCCAAGTTAGCTGACCCCAGGAGACCCCTCGGGGGCAAGTCTAGCCTCCCCCTAACTGCCAGGTTGTGCGCAAGCGTCTGTATTTAGCTGCTGTGCGGCAGTGAGGGGGGTTAGCAGAGGGCTTGAACTTTCTCAGACCGCATGGGGACTGGGCCAAGGGGCCATGGGTGCAAGCTGAGGCCGCGGGCAGAGGTGCAAGGACCTTGCTGGGTTTGTCATGAGACGGATGAGGAAGCGGAGACGGGGGCCAGGGAGGACGGGAAGGACATGGAGTGAGGCGCTGAGCTCGGGCACATTTAAGGGCTGGGTCCAGGTTGTCACGAAAGCGCTGGGCTCCACCGGCCACTCGCCTTGGCTGTGCTGGTAAACGTGGGGCCAGCGGAGGTGGAGGGGGGGCTTGGAGGAGGGGCCCCTGGTTTTTGGCTTTTTTGGGGTAGACACCCGACAGTGCTCAGGGCTCAGTCCTGCGCTCCACACTCAGGAATCCCATACACGATGCCGCGGGGGATCGAACCCGGGTCCCCGGGCGGGCCTCGGGGTGCACTGCAGGGAGCTGAGGGAAACTGGGCTAAGGGAGCCGAGCCCGCGAGGGGCAGAGCGGCGAGGGCGGCCCCCGGGGTCGCGGGGCGGCGGCGGGCCGGGGTCGGGCTCGCGGGCTCGCGGGCTCGCGGGCTCGGGTGGGGAAGGGGCTGGCAGACGCCGGGCTCGGGGCGGGCGCCCGGGGGGCTCCGCGGGGGTTCCCCGCCGCCGCGACGCTTCCCCTCTGCTCGCCCCCTCAGCCGTCACTCTCCACAGGGAGCCGGGAGGCGGTGACGGGCGCTCAGGGCCGGGGCAGCCCCTCAGCTTCGCTCCAGACGCGGTGGCCGCCTCGCAGCCTCAGACAACTGGAAGCAGCGCCCGCGGCGATGACGCAAGCACGTCGTCTGGAGGTCGGGCCACGCCCCCACGCGACGGCCCAATCGCGGAGCCCCGAGGAGGTTGAGGGCGGGGCCAGTCATTAGGGGCTTCGCCCCAGATCCCGGAGGAGCCTGAAGACCTTCCCCCTAGTGGGGCTTGCCACTGTCGCAGGTGTCTTAGGCACTAGATCCTACTGGCTACCTTCCCTTGCCGGCCACCTTCTGTGTAAGGATCGTCCGTCTGGGCTTCTGTGAGTGAAGCTTGCCCACTTGTGAAGCCGCCCGTCTTTGCTTTCCCAGGCCGTTGGCGCTGGGGACCAACAGAGCTCAAGCACCTTCCTGCCCAGGGGGCTCTCAGGAAAACGTGTTTTCCCTACTCCTTATAACAGGAGCCGCCCTGAAAGCCCACCGCGATGTTTTATAGTCAACTGTTTGGCATCTGTCCCAAAGACCCAAGACATTTGCACCCTTCTGGTCTTTGCAGCACTATTCACAATGGCCAAAATCTAGAGCCGACCCAAATCTCCAAGAATAGAGGACTGGTTAAAGAACCTGTCTCTATCTTTAAAGGTACATCTAGAATGGAATACTACTCAGCTCTAAGAAAAGATGATAGCATGTAATCTGCTGCTATGTGGATAGATCTGGAGATTATCAGAACAGATGAAATTAGTCAGGAGAAGAGACCCACAATAACCTCCCTGACATATAAACGAATTACGAATAAAACATCAGTACTTTGGCTCCTTCTTTTTCCGGGTGGGATGTAGAGATCACTCTCAGGTCTGTGGTTGGGAAATGGTCACTCCTGGCAGTGCTTCTGGGACCATGAAGTGTTGTGGCTCGAACCCTGGCCTCCAGCATGCAAACTCTGTGCTCAGCCAGTGAAGGCAATCTCTGCAGCCTGTGTGACCTTTGATGGCAGCCCCAACTTATCCTTCCCTGCAGGGCATGGTGAGAGTTGGGAGGCTTTGAAGTTCAACCCCAGCTCATGGACTTGGATGTGTGAGCTTGAGCACTTGAGCACTGGCTGTCTAGAGAACAGCTATCTCTTATTCCGCATCCACAAACTGAGAGCCCTGACAAGGAAGTGACGGGCAATTCACTCAGCACACTGACCCGCAGAATGTGCTGGCCCCAGGCTCCTTGCAACACACTCATTTCATATGTCCAAAGTGTCAGCATTGATGTTGTGCTCCTTTAGGTACGTGATCAAATCTGGCTCACTGCTCATTTTCCTCACTCATGTATTTAACTTTTCCTGGCTTACAAGTGCACGGGTGATATATCAAGATGATTACTTTTCTTTTTGGGTCACACCCGGTGATGCACAGGGGATACTTCTGGCTCACACCCAGGAATTACTTCTGGTAGTGCTTGGGGGACCATATGGGATGTAGGAATCGAACCTGGGTCAGTTGTTTTCAAGGCAAATTCCCTACCCACTGTACTATTGTTTCAGACCCCAAAGATGATTATTTTGGAGTATCTAAAGGTTATGAGTATCTTCATTGTAGAGGGAGATCTGTGCTTCTTCCACTGCTACTGGGGTTCTTGCTGCCACAGATCTATCTCAGGTGGGATGGAAGGTGGGGTGCATGAGACTGGGATAAGCCCACTGGACCCAGGAGAGCCTCGGGCAGTACCTGGCTGCACCAATGTTTGGTTTGGGGGCCACACCTGGAAATGCTCAGGGGGTTCTCCTGACTGCACTCAGGAGTCACACCTGACCATGCTCGGGGACCATATGAGATGCCGGAGATCAAACCCTGTCAGCAGCATGGAAGACAACCACCTTTTCCACTGTCTCTCTGGCCCCTCTTAATTTTTTAAAAAATAGTTTGGGGCCATATCTATCCAGGTCTTACTCTTGGCTCTGTGCTCGTG
The DNA here is from genome assembly GCF_027595985.1 of Sorex araneus. Classification (NCBI taxonomy): domain Eukaryota; kingdom Metazoa; phylum Chordata; class Mammalia; order Eulipotyphla; family Soricidae; genus Sorex; species Sorex araneus. The sequence goes on along the minus strand of NC_073308.1, from coordinate 6,244,689 downwards.
GATCACTACTGGCAAGGTTCAGGGGATTATATTGTAGGGTCACGGATCAAACTCAGGTCACTTGTGTGCAAAACAAGTGCCCTACCCACTGGTCTATTACTCCCGTCCCTCCACCAATGTTTTCTGAAATCGAGGTGGAGAAATATCATCTTAGTCAACTACTGCTCACACATTCTTCTTTACTCTGTGCCTCCCAGCATCCTGCTCACTGCAGACTGAGGGGGTTGGTTTGTTTAGCTTTTTGAGAAATGGGGCTTCGTCCCAACCTAGTGGTGGTCAGGGGATACTTAATGCTCTGTATTCAGGGGTGACTCCTAATTGGGCTTGGGGAACCAGAGGTGGTGCTGGGAGTGAATTACACATTGGTCAGTAACCTGTAAGGAAAGGGCTCTCTTTCCAGCCTGGAAAACTGTGTTTTTGATTGTGTTTGTGTTTTAAAAGAATACCAAGCTCCCCCAAAAAATAAAATTTTCTGCAAGGTTTTAAGGGAGGAGAACCTTCAATACTAAGATAGGGCATGCACTTGTGAATAAGTCTGAGAGCTTGGGAAAACAGACAGGCCTTTAGCATCAACAGCAGTATAGACACTGCTGCAAAAGTTCTAACCATTTCAAGAGCCCGAGAGTGTGACCATAAGTAGGGGTAGGAATTGAATCTGCTGTCATTAACTACTTTGGCACTTGGGGAGCCCTTGGACAGAACGACAGGACTGCTTGTGATTTGCTTTAATACTCATCCCTGCTGGAGGATGATGGCTTTAATAGCTTTTCAGGAACGATTATTCTGGGGCCACAGGAGAGCCTCCCATCCTTCCATCCTCCCATTCCTCGTGGACCTCATCCCCGCCTCGGGGAGGGATTCCAGCTCACGTCCAGCATTTCCTGCCAACAGCCTTTATTGGTTACATGAACGTTGACCTTTTCGGCTTTACTTCCCAAGCCCATCGCTGGACTTATTCATGTATGCATTTTAAAGTGAGAAAATAGGTATTTTATAGGAAATGCTGAGAGGCTCTTCAGAAAATAAAATTTCCAGGTGGCGTGTTGCAGGGAGCTGCCTGCTCACATAGCCCTAGGAGCTGCCTCACACAGAGGGCCAAGAACACTTGGCGTAGCTCCCTGTACTGCCACCCCCAGTACGCAGAGAAGCTATTATATTGCCAACCCAAGCCTATAGAGATTAATACATTCCCACCCTTAGCCTGCTGAGAAGTTAACAGGATATAGATGTGTTAATAGATTAGTAATCCCATCAAGGGCCAAGATCCAGAGACAATATAAAACAAATCTCCCAGAAGCACGAGGCCGCTTTGTGGCTGCACAACCACTTATAGTCTAGCCCACTGATGTGCTTAAAGCAACACACGTGTTAGGTTTTAACAAACTTGCTTGTATTCACTGATATACAGTCTCCGTTCCTCTCGGAGAGCCTGGCAAACACCAAGAGTATGCCGCCCACATGGAAGAGCCTGGCAAGCTCCCCGTGGCATAATCGATATGCCAAATACAGTAATAGTTAAAGGTCTCATTCCCTTGACCCCGAAAAAGCCTCCAATCATTGGGAAAGACAAGCAAGGAGAGGCTACTAAAATCTCAGGGCTTGGATGAATGGAGACTTTACTGGTGCCCGCTCAAGCAAATCGATGAACAACGGGATGACAGTGATATAGTGACAGTGAATAGATTAGTAGGATACACACGTAGCTGTACGGTCTGCTAATCATTAAAAGGTTTAGGAGTGATCAGGTTGTTCCCCATTGCATTTTGTTATGATCAAAGAAATGTATGATCTTAGGAATATGCTTTTTGCCATTACAATCGATGACAATGCTTGCCAAGTTCCTGACAGAGATGTAGAAAAGGCTTCCTGAAATAAAGATCGAGGCTGCTGGTCCACGAGCACTCAGACCTCTCAACCACTAATTTGTCTCTTTAAGATCCTCACCTTCCCTTTTAGCCCATTCCTTTGACAGCCCGCATGCACTCTAAGTGGTGCCAGAACTAAGGGCAAGAGGAACTGAGGTGTGTGGCCTGGAAAAGACAAGGCAGCTGTGGAATAGGTAAGGAAGTCTGGGGCGGGACAGTTTTGGCTGAGTAAGGGGGGACAATGGAGCAACAATTAAGTAATCAAAAACTGTTTGCACAGATGCTTGCTTTAATGATTCAAAGTGGAGGTTTAAAGTAAAATAAAGTCAGATTGTAAAATTTTTGCAGCATGTACATACTGTTTCTCCTTGGTTTCCTAGCCAAGGAATTGTAAATGAGCCAACTCGGAAACAAGAGCTTGGATCAACAGCTTGGATCAAGATCTCCAGAAGCATTTTAATAATTGTGGTCCTGATAAAACTCCAGTAGATAATTTTGCTCTCTGGAAATTTATTATGGAAGGGATCTGCTCCCAGGAAGAAAAATGTGTTCCAGAACAAAAAAGGGAGAAAATAGAAACTAAGGAGGAGCCAGAACAAGGGACAGTCCCTCGGGTCCTCCCACTTCCACAGCTCCTATAGTAGCTGTTTTAGAAGAAGAAAGTACTAACAATCTTATAGCAGATCCGTTACAAAAATTAACTGTTGTTCCTATTAAACAGGATGAAAATGCTATTCGGGTATCCCAAAGAGGAATCAAAAGAGCTATGCTAGGAGTATCACGTCTCACTCAAGTGAGAAAAGGAATCCGGAGTTCAGACCTCCTCAACGGTCAAGAATCAGGGATGATGTCTCGTTTGCCAAGGCATCAAAAATCAGATGGGCCGGACATGTAATGCGATTCAGAGACTGGTCCAGAATTGTTACCGACTGGATTCCACGGGACATCAAAAGACCCCATGGCCGTCCACCAATGAGATGTTCGGACTTCATCAAAACCCTGAATGAATGGTTTGAGGCTCTCCCTGTTCCTGGAGCTAGCAGATATCATTGGGCTACACTAGAACGCAACAGGGACAAATGGAAATGTTACTGGTGCCCACTAGAGCAAATAGAAGATCAATGGGATGACAAGTGATACAAGTGATATTTCTATTAAGACTCAAGAAGGAAATACTCAGCCTCTTGAATCTTGAATCTTGGTGACCAGTTGCTGTTTATTCCAGTCTCCCCATGCACCCCGTTCCAGTCTCAAACTGACCCTCATTCCCTCATTCCTATCTCCTCCTGTCCCCTGTACCAGTCTCTCCACACACACTCCTGCAGCCTCTTCTAGAGCCCAACTTTCCAGCATTCAGGGTAGCAAGGACACCTAAGTGAGGTAGCACAATCAACATCTGAAAGCCCTTCCTTCTGGGGAAGCTCTTCTAAGACAAAGATGTCCTCCTGCTAGGAGATCAGCCCAAGGGCTTTTTTTTTAATCTAAGGACATATTTGTCCTTTTCTTAGTCCACAAACAATCATCTTAGATCTACTTACTTCTTAATAATCTTTCTAGTCATTTTGTATGGACACAGTAAGAGATATATTAATCTTATAGGGTGACTCTGCTGGGGACATCTTGCTATAGATCCCAGACTGCATTTCTCAAGCTAGATGAGCCCTTCCTAACCCTAGCAGGGTCCTTGTCCAGTCATTTCTCTTTGGGCCATGACAGAATTCACCCACAACCGTGCTCTTGAGTTATAGTTAAGTATTATGGAGCTTGGCCTGTCCTGTTTCCGTGCCAGGGTAGCTCACAGCTTGCCCTAGGTCCAGCCAGTCCTTTTGTCAGGACCCTGTTTCTGGGATGCTAGGAACTAAAGGGAAACTGAGTCTTAAGTCGAGTTATATATATGACAGACATCCAGGAGTAAATATTATTTGGAATCAATTAACTCCCAAGTTACAAAAGCATAGCATTAACTGTCTTCCTATGTTTATACAAAAAGGACATTGCTAGGAAGTAAACTGTGCAAAAGACATAAGGGAAGAAGAAAAGCAATATTTCACATAAAATACAAAATCCAGAGTCGTTAGAAGGATCTGACCTTACAAGTCACAGGGTCTGATTTAGGGATATAGGTGATTGGGGAGGAGAGCACAGAGAAGTTAAAGATAAACATAGAGGAATGGGAGTGCCTCAGGAGCACTGTGATGGGTGTAACCCAATAAACTTAAGCTCCCTGCAGCCAGGGAAAAAGGACTAACCAATGTTATCCTACATTCAGACACCTCCACCAACCTCCCCAAAACTGAGGATATAATTTTCTCTAGTGCATGTGGAATTTCTCCAGGATAGATAACATATTAGGGCATAACTCAATATATATAAATTTACAAATATAGAAATCATGCAAAGTATTCTCTCAGACCACAATAACATGAAAGTGGAAAATGATTATAAAAAAGGGGAAAACTTCAAACTTTTGGAAGCTGGACAAGTCACTGTTAAATAGCACTTGGATCAAGGAGCAAATCAAGGAAGAAATAAAAATATTTCTTGAAACTAATGAGAATGAAGGTACAAGATACCAAAATATATGAAATACAATAAAAACTGTACTAAGGGGGAAATTCAGCATAATGCAGGCCTACATTAAGAAAGAAGAAAGCACCCAAATAGATGATTTAAGCACATATCTCAAAAATCTGTAGAGAAAACAACAAATAAACATAAGATATAATCGACTGAAGGAAGTAATAAAAATTAGAACAGAAATTAATATTATAGAAAAAAAAGAGAATAAATCAAACCAGAAGTTGGTTCTTTCTTCAAAAGAATAAACAAGGGGGCTGGAGTGATAACACAGCAGGTAGGGCATTTGCCTTGCGTGCGGCCGACCCGGGTTCGATTTCCAGTATCCCATATGGTCACCTGAGCACCGCCAGGAGTAATTCCTGAGTGCAGAGCCAGGAGTAACCCCTGTGCATTGCCAGGTGTGACCCAAAAAGCAAAAAAACAAAAACAAACAAACAAAAAACAAATAGTAAACAGGATAGACAAACCCTTAGACTCATAAGGATAAGAAAGAAAATGTCCAGATGAATTGAATCAGAGATGAAAGATGAAACATTACAACATACTCCTCAAATATTCAAGATATTATGAAAGGTTACTACAAACAACTTTGTGATGTTAAGCTTGAGAACGTAGAAGAAATGAACAGATCCTTAGAAACATCTAATCTCCCATGAGGAGAAAGTAGAAAACTGAACAAGCTAATCACAAATAAGGAAATTGAAATAGTGATTAAGACCATCCAAGAATGAAATTCCCCATCAGAATTGGCTGGCTGGTGAGTTTTATCAAACCTTCAGAGAAAACTTACTGCATTTACTTTTTCAACTCTTCCAATATGTTGAAGAAGCTTCTAACTCAGCTAACATTGCATTAATACCCAAAGTAGATAGAGACACATCCAGAAATGAAAATTTAGACCAATCTCCCTGATGAACATCAATGCAAAAATCCTCAACAAAACCTTAGCAAACTGAATCCAACTGCACATCAAAAAATCATATATAATTATCAAGTGGAATTCATCCAAGATGGTTCAATATATGCAAATCAATTAACATACTATTCCACATCAGTAAAAGGCAAGGCAAACATCATATAAATATAGCAAAAGATGCTAAAATAGACTTGACAAGTTTCAATTTGAATTAATGATAACAATTCTCAATAAAATAGAAGTGGAAAGAACCTCTGTTGCGTGAAGCTATATATCAGTCGGTCAGAAGCGCAGAGGCAAGACACGCGAGAGAAATGTAGAGAGCAAGGAGGGACAAGGCATCAATCTGGCTCGAGGCGAAGAGCGACTTCTAGAGGCCTCCCTTTCTTCTAGTTTTTATCAGTTACGTCTGAATGACCTCATCACAGTGAGAGAACCACTAACGAGAGTACAGTTATAGGATAAGCATTCGTCAAAAGAACATCAGGGTATACATCGTCCTGTCAAAGCTATGCTGTCAAAGCTATGTTGCAATGATTTAAAATGTCAGAGGAAGATATGGAACTGGACACATAGGCTCTACAGATTACGTCCCCCACATTCTTGTGGTCGGTTACACATAGGGCAAAGAGAAGGCCCAGACTGATACTTGAAGGTCACAACAGATTAAGGATGTGTAAGCAGGGGGAAACTGCTGCTTTGTACTGCCAAGATGAGGTATGTCCAGGCGGGCCTATGAGAGCATGCTGTACTCCTCCAGGTCATCGGACTCACAAGCTTAGCTTGCCCACTTAATTTAAAGTGGGGCCTCGGTTCTGCTTCCTGCTTGCAGGGCAGCGTCCTAATGTCCTGGCTTAGCACCAACAAACCTCCCTCAAGAGAGTAATGGCTATCTATAACTAACCTACAAACAGTATTGCTGCAGAAATTCCCACCAGAAACCTGTGGAGAAACAAACAATCTGTACTGAGAAGTAGGAAAACGTGCCAGCAGATCCGGTGAGCTTGTGCTCCAGAACTGGCTCCAGTCCAAAGGCAAAAGCTTCGTTTGATAGCCTATCTGATGGAGGTTGGGGCATTTGCAGGCACCTGGCAGGAGAGGACAGAAGTAGAAATTCCAAAGTGTGTTATTTTGCAAAGCTGGGTCTGGATAACGTCAAGGACCTGAGCACATTTGACAGGTGACCAAGGTGACAAAGCGAGACTCAAACCATCTTATGAACATCCCAAATACACCCCATGGCTCTATGGAACAGCCCAGACTCAGTGGTTCCTTGGCAGGTCCTGCTCTTTGGGGTTAACCTCCTTGAAGTGAGACTGTTTGAAATACAGGCAGGGGGTTCTTCTCATCAGTATCACTCTTTTGTTTTGTTTTGGTGTGTGTGTGTGTGGGGAATCATACCCATGATGCTCACAATTTTCTATTGACTCTGCAAACAGAAATTACTCCTGGCAAGACTTTTTAAGACTATACAGCATACCGAGGATCAAGCCTGGGTTGGCATCATGCAAGGCAAGTCCTATCTCTCTGGTCCACATCACCAGTATCATTCTTAATGGTGAAGAACTGAAAGAATTCCCACTGAAATCAGGTACAAGGCAAGGATGTTCACTGTCTCGTTTTTCATTCAGTATAGTATTAGAAGTTCTAGCAACAGCAATCAGGCAAGGTAAGTAAATCAAAGATATTCAAATTAAAATAAAACAAAGATATTCAAATTGAAAAGGAAGTCAAATGATCACTATTTTCAGGTGGCATAATAATATACATAGAAGACCCTAAATAATTCACCAAAAACCTCCTAGAAACAATAAAGCAACACAGCAATTTGACTAGCGATAAAGTTAGCCACATAAACACAAAGCACAGAAACACATAAACATAGACAAAAAATTGGTTGTGTTTCTATATGCAAAAAAGAATCATAGAAGAAAGAGATTTAAAATAGTGTCCCAAAACATACCAGGAATGGACTTAATGAAGGACGTGGGAGATCTATATAACAAAATACATAGGGACTGGGGGCTCAGTGGCTGAGAGCCGCCTCTCCAGATCAGATGGTGGCAACAGACGGACAAAGGACCTGGGGAACGGAGAAACAGGGCCCCAGACTGTTGGGAGTCAGTTTATTTTTCTCTCCTCCCCAGCGTAGTTCGATCTCTCCCCTCACCGCACAATTGTAGTCGTGGTCGTAGTCCCAGGCATCATAGTTCCCTCATCCTAGTCCTCGTCTTGTCTTTCTAGTCATCGTTGTTACCTCGTCCCCTCTCCCCCCCTTACAGCACAGTTACAGAGACACCATGAGGGGTGGGTACTCATGGGTGGGGTTGAGTGTTGTCAGAACAACAAACAGAGGTAAAGCCACCCCTTCAGGGGAAGGTCTAGGAGATGAACTCAAGGTACAACTCTCACATGAGGGTTCTCCAGATGACTAGGAGATCTGCTCAGGGTTGTTTGCAGATTTCAGTTCTATTGAATAGTGCTGCAATGAACATAGGAATGCTGATGCCCTTTCTGTTTGTGCTTTGGGGCCCTTGGGTATGTTTCCAAGAGTGGACTTGTTGATCGTATGGGAGTTCAATTCCTAGTTTTCTGAGGAATGTTCGATTGTCTTCCCAAAAGGCTGGAGCAGTGGACATTCCCCAGCAGTGAAAGAGAGTCCTTCTTTCCCTCTGCCCATGCCAGCACAGGAGGTTGTGTTCTCCGTGATGAGTGTGACTTTGTGGTGTGAGGCGATATCTCATTGCTTTGATTTGCAGTTTTCTAATGCCTTGTGAAGTTTATTTTTCATATGAGTTTTTTGCCATTTATTTTTACTTTGAGGAATTTTCTGTTCATCTTTTCTTGCCATTTTTTGATGGGGTTGTATTTTTTTTTCCTTGTACAGTTCTACCTGGGGACTGGAGTGATAGCACAGCAGGTAGGGCATTTGCCTTGCATGTGGCCAACCCGGGTTCAATTCCTCCGTCCCTCTTGGAGAGTCCGGCAAGCTACCGAGAGTATCCCATTGTGAGATGAGTATCTCCATCTCACAATGGAGATGTTACTGGTGCATGATCGAGCAAATTGATGAACAACTGGATGACAGTGCTACAGTGGTACAGTTTTGCCAGTGCTTTGGCTCTCTTGGATATAAGCTCTTTATTAGTTTCAGGTAAGCAAATAATTTCTCTCAGTTTTTGGACTGTCTTTATATTCTGATCATTATTTTCTTTGAGGTGCAGAAGCTTCTTAATTTAATGTAGTCCCATTTGTTTGCCTTTGCTTCCACTTACTTGGTTAGTGGTATTTCACCCTTAGAGATGCCTTTAGCTTCAATGTCTTGGAGACAATGAATTATGTCTACATTTTTCTCTTTATTTTTTTTAATTAAAATGTTGAGGGCCTGTGTTCTCTGGTCTGTGTTCTCCCCTGAGCTACACTGCACTGCATTGTCGTCCCGTTGTTCATCGATTTGCTTGAGTAGGCACCAGTAATGTCTCCATTGTGAGACTTCTTGTTACTGTTTTTGGCATATCGAATATGCCACGGGTAGATTGCCAGGCTCTGCCATTAAGGCGGGAAACTCTCCATAGCTTGCTGAATTCTCTGAGAGGGATGGATGAATTGAAAGCAGGTCGGCTGCGTGCAAGGCAAACGTCCTACCCGCTGTGCTTTTGCTCCAGTCCTCTCCCCTGGACACATATCTTTATTGCTTGCCTCTATGTCTCTTTCTTTGCTTGCTTAATTGCTCTCCAAGCCTGTGTTCTCCCTTAACCATGGATCCCACTTGCTTATCTCTGAGTCTCTTTGCTTGGGCTTCTTTCCTCTCTGGAGAAGACTGTGTTCTCTCTTTAACACATGTTTCTTCTTTCTCCCTCCTTACATCTTTCTAAGTAAGTTTTGTTCAATAAAAACTATCTTTCTTTGGGGGTCAGGTGATAGTACAGCAAGTGGGGTGCACATGGCCAACACAGGTTTGATTCCCCAGCTTCCCGTATGGGCCCCCAAGCCAGACAGGAGGGAACCCTGAGTGCTGTTGTCACTCAAAACCAAAACAAAACAAGACAAACAAAAAACTTTCTGCTTCACTGAAAAAGTATTTTGTGCATATCCGTGTTCGATTCTTCCGCTCCTCTGGCAAGCTACCAAGAATATTGAGCCCGCACGGCAGAGCCTGGCAAGCTACCTATGGTGTATTCAATATGCCAAAAACAGTAACAATGAGTCTCACGATGAGAGATGTTACTTTTGCCCACTCGAACAAATCGGTGAGCAACGGGATGACTGTGACAGTGACAGTAATTTTATTTTATTCTACTTATTTTAGGTTTTATTTAGTTTAAATAGTATGGTTGTAATGGTGTTTAAGCTCATAGTATTTATAAACAAAGTTACTATGTGCTACCACCTCCAAAACGCCCTTGACCTTCCACCTCTGTCCTTTTGTTATGTCAGGAAAGAATAATATAACCGTAATATCAATGTTTCTAAAACAGCCAACTTCTCTCTACTAGCCTCCTCCTCCTCATCATCATCTTATATAAGTATATAAGCATATAACTACCTGTAAGTATTCTGCTACCTGCTTCATCAAACTGTAAGCTGTTCATTAGAGAAAAATCACTATTAAAAAAAATTTAACATTGTGGCTGGATCAATAGCACAGTGGGTAGGGCATTTGCCTTGCATGGGGTTGACCCGGATTCAATTCCCAGCATCCCATATGGTCCCCTGAGCACCACAAAGAGTGATTCCTGAATGCATGAGCCAGGAGTAACCCTTGTGCATCGCCAGGTGTGACCCAAAAAGCAATGAATAAATAAATAAATAAATAAAATAAAAATTTCAACATTTGGGCTGGAGTGATAGCACAGCAGGGAGGGCGTTTGCCTTGTTCTTTCCTGATTTGGGCTTATGAATAGTGCTGCAATGATCATAGGAGTGCCATATGTCTTTTCTGAGTAGATTTTGGGCATCTGGGGTACATACCAAGAAGCGGGATTACTGGGTCATATGTCCAGCAACAGAAGCTCAATTTCTGTTTTCTTTTGGGAAGTGTCTATATTGTTTTCCCAAAAGGTTGCACATTTTGACATCCCCTCCAGCAATGAATGATGGTCTTTTTCCCAATATCCATATCAACACCAGTCATTTTTGTTCTTTGTGATTATGATGTGTGAATTATAATAAATGTAGTTTTCTATCATTTGTTTTTAAAATTTTATGACAGGTATTCCTTGGACTTATGATTTTGCTGGTATGGGTGACCAATTTTACCTTTGAGAAAGGTCCTGACTTGCAGTTTGAATACAAACCACAAAACCCCTGGCTTCAGGAAACTCCCTTCCTTTGCTGTGAGCTGTGCTGCCTGTCTCCTGATAAGAGCCATGTTGTAACCTGCCCTGCCTTGCTGATGCGTGATAGACTGTGAAAGAATGGTGAGCTCGTACGATTACCCTATAAATGCTCTTGAGAGCCTTGATTGGCACCGAGAGCTTCAGGTGCTTTGCCTGGGTCTGGTCAGCCACAAGACTCTGTCTTAGTGAGTGTGATTAAACAAACTTTCATTTGACTATTGCAACATGATATGTGCTGGTCTTCTATGAGATGTTGTATTGCTGGTTTAATTTGCATTTACCTAATGATAAGGGGTACAGTATATTTTTTATATACCTGTTGGACATCTGCATGCCTTCTTTGAAGAAGTATTTGTAAATGACTCCACCCCATATTTTTTTTCTTTTTGGGTCACACCCAGCGATGCTCAGGGGTTACTCCTGGCTTTGCACTCAGGAATTGCTCCTGGCAGTGCTTGGGGGACCATATGGGATGCCGGGGATAGAACCCAGGTCGGCCGCGTGCAAGGCAAACGCCCTACCTGCTGTGCTATCGCTCCAGCCCCCACCCCATTTTTTGAAGTGGTTGATTATTTTCCTTCTTGTAAAGTTCTACCAGTGAGGAGGATACATATGTATGTGTGTGAATACATATATATGTGTGTATATATATGTAATGAGATGTATATATTTATATATACATATGTATGTGTACATCTTAACCATTTGTACCATGAGTGGTGGGCAACTATTTTCTCCCAGTCTGTGTAGTATCTTTATATTCTCGTCGCTTCTTTCACTGTGTAGAAACTTCTTGCTCTGATGCAGTGCCGTTTACTTATTTTTGGTTCCATTTACTTGGCCAAAGGCATTGAATCATTGAAGATATCTCTAAATCAAATGTTCAAAAGTGTTCAGACTATGTTTTCATCAATATAATTTATGGAATCCTGTATGATACCAAGATCTTCAATTTTAATTTAACTTTTATGTGTAGTGTTAGAAAGGGGTCTGAGTTTGTTCTTTAGCATGTGACCAACCAGCTTACCCAACAACAGTTGTTGAAGAGGCTTTCTGTGACCGCTTCATACTTTTTGGTCTTTTATCAAAAATAAATTGTTCATATACCTAGGATCTGTCTCTGGCCTTGGGTTCTATTCCAAGGTCTGAGTCTGTCCTTAATCCAATGTTACATGGTTTTGATTCCTGTAACTTATACTAAGGTTGGACGTTTAGGGAGAGTGAACTCTCTCATTTTATTTTATCCCTAAGATTGTTCTGGCTATTGTGAAGAGAGGGTGTTATTGCACAATATAAATTTCTAAACTGTTTGATTATATCTTTAATGAAGGTCAAGGGTTTTTTTTAAAAAAAAAAATAAGGACTACATTGAATATGCATAATGCTTTGGACTAGGTTGTCATTTGACATTATTAATCTTTCCCATCCATGTACAGGGGATATATTTTCACTTTCTCCTGTGTTTCAAAATTTATTTTAGTCGTGATTTGTATTGTCAGTAGCTTGCGGGCTCTCCAAGAGGGGCGGAGAAATCGAACCTGGGTCAGCCGCAAGCCTGGCAAGCTACCCGTGGTGTATTCTATATGCTAAAAACAGTAACAACAAGTCTCACGATGGAGACGTTACTGGTGCCCGCTCAAGCAAATCGATGAGCAACGGAGTGACAGTGACAGTGATTTGTACATTTCTTTTTTTTTTAATTACTTATTTTATTTAAAATGCAATACTCACCGCCGAGATGTGATCCTAGGGGCCGCACGCATGTGCAGCCTCTCCGCAGCTGCACAAGCGTGAATCCAGACCCAGCAAAACCTCTTTCGGCATGGGCAACTCCTCGCAGAATGTCTCCAGCCTGAGAACTAAGCCTCGGCCCCGTGCCCGCCCAGGAGGGGAAAGGTATTTCTCTCTCTCACCTCTTTCTCTCCGGGGATGAAGGGCGCGGTGTCCGCCATTTTAAGACAACCACAGATTGGGTTTTCAAGCCTGCAATGATCCAATATCTGGAAGAAATCTCCCTGGACTTAGTGTTAAAGTACAGAAATTCAAACCTTATTTGTCTTCACAGTAGGTCTGAATCTAGTGGGGTACTCCTAACAACAATAGTGAGGTTTGTATTGAAATATTGAATGTAACCAAAGTAAACAGAATGTAAAATGAAACTTATCAGTTACAAGGTGGGGGGGCGGGATGGGAGGTGTACTGTGTGGGGTTTTTTTTTTTTTTGGTGGTGGTGGAATATGGGCACTGGTGAAGGGATGGTTGTTTCAGCATTGTATAACTAAGACCTAAGCCTGAAAGCATTGTAATCTTCCACACGGTGATTTAATAAAAAAATTTTTTATTTAAAAAAAAATGCAATACTAAGCCTTCAGGAATGCCTGATGAACTCTAGTTGACTAATCTGCCAACCCCTAAAAGACACTGACTTTTCTTTCTTTTTTCTGTGTGTTTTATTTTATTGAATCACCATGTGGAAAGTTACAAAGTTCTCAGGCTTATGTCTCAGTTATACAATACTCAAACACCCATCCCTTCACCAGTGCACATATTCCACCACCAAAATCCCCAGTATATCTCCCATCCCTGCCCCCCCACCCCCACCTGCGTAACTGATGAATTTCACTTCATTTTCTCTTTACCTTGATTACATTCCATATTTCAACACAAAACTCACTATTGTTGTTGGAGTTTCCCCCCAAAAAAGACAGCCCTACTACCAAGGAAGCATTTGATAATTAGTTTTCCATTGCTGAGAATGAAGAGATATGAAGTCCCACTGCTCCAAGTACATGACTCTTTTTTTTTCCTTTTTTTTTCTCGTCCCCCTTCCCTCGCCACCCAGTTCATACCTGTTTGATAGACCTCATAATATGGTGGACGCCACGCCGCGTTTCTCCCCGAAAATGGGAAACAACTGGGAAAGAGGGAGATTTCCTATCCTCGGCCCGCGTGGGGCTATGGCTTAGTTCACAGTCTAGAGAAATGGCTGCTACTTTGATTATCTTCAATATTTCAACAAAAAACTCACTATTACTATTTGGAGTTTCCCCCCAAAGTCAGGCCTGCTAAAAAGGAACCGTTTCACATTGCTGACAATTAAGAGATGTTAAGTTGCGTGGCTGCTACCGCGGCATCGTGGATTTGGATTTCTGTATAAAGTCCAGGGAAAATTCTGTCAGAAATTGCATCCCTGCAAGCTTTTACTTCCCTTTTGTGGTGCTCATAAGATGGAAAAGCCTGGAGAGAGAACCCTTCCCCGCGGGTGCCGCATGGGGCAGCGGCTCAGTTCACAGTCCAGAGGCCTCTCTGGGAGCTGCTAGCGTCCAAAGTAGTTCAGTTGGCCTCTGGGATCATGCTCGTGCAGCAGCTGAAAGGGATTTGTACATTTCTTTCTGTGAGAATTTTATTCTTTTCTTAGGTTAATTCAGAAATACTTGTTTTATTTGAGGCAAAGTTGTGAATGGGGATGTTTAAAATTTTTTCTCTCTCTGGGTTGGAGAGAGAGTACAGCAGGTAGGGCATTTGCCTTGCATGCGGCTGACCTGGGTTCGAGCCCCAGCATCCCATATGGTTCCCAGCACCGTGAGGAGAAATTCCTGAGTGCAGAGGCAGGAGTAACCCCTGAGCATTGCTGGGGTATGACCCAAAAAGAAAAAAAAATTCTCTCTCTTCTATTTTATTACTTAGAAATAGGACCATGGTTTTGGCAAATTGATTTTTTTAGCTTGCCACTTTACTGAACAAGTTCATAGTTTCTAGCAGCTTTTTGGTATAGATTTTAGGGATTCCTAGGTATAATATCATGTCCTCTGAAACTACTGAGAGTTTTGTTACTTTTCTAGTCTGAAAGGCTTTACTATCTTTCTTGCCTAACTTTATTGAAAAGATTCATTTCAACTTCTCAGGCTATTGAGAACCTTCACTTGGATCCAAATGTCACAAGTGGAACGGCAACCACAGCAGCCAGATACCTGGCGGAGAGGACTGACATTACTAGGGAACTCTCTCTAAAAGGAATGCATGGACTACAACACCCAAAAGGAAAGAGAGAACAAAAGGGAATGCCCTGCCACAGAGGCCATGTGGGCATGGGGGAGGGGTGGTGGTGGTGGGAGGGACACTGGGATCATTGGTGGTGGAGAACGGGCACTGGTAGAGGGATGGGTACTCGATTATTGTATGACAGAAACGCAAACACGAAAGTTTGTAAGTATGTGACTGTACCCCATGGTGATTCATGAATTAAAAATTTTAAAAAACAAATAAAAAAACCAAAAGGAATGCATGGTCACAGAAATGGGACTTCTAGCAGAGCACCTGCCTGCAGTGCATGAGACTAAGAGTTCAATTCGGCACCAGCTCACATTAACTAGTGCAACACCTCACTGTGCACACTGATCTCCAGACCCCAAACTAGGTGAACCCCAGGCCAACTGGAAAACACGGCAACAGTTATGGAAATCCTGCTCATGGCCAACACAAAGGTGACAACACAGCAAAGGGAAGAGGGCAGGGGAGGTCACTGCACAAAGACAAGAGGGATGTGTGGGACATCCTAGTTTGTGGGGATCTCTGAGGTTATGATGCATTTCCTTAGTACTGATTTCAATGTCATATCTCTCATAATTCCCTTGGGTAGGAAAATGGAAAAAGCTTAATTTAGAGCTCAAGGACATGGATTAAAGGAGGATTCCAATCTAGATGTGGAAGAAAAGATCTAGTTTCAGGAGGGGAAACGGGCCTTGATAGTTCTCCCATGCTGAGTCCGTTTCCAATGGCTTCTGTCTGCTTCCTCAATCCTGATTTATATCCTGAAATATTTATCCTCATTTAGTGGTGATGTGAAAGCTAAGATTGTATGCTAGGGGAAGAAAGACTTCCGAAGTTTAGTTCAAAGAAATAGCTTCTAGAAAAAAATTCCACACCTAAAAAATAGCCAAGGAATGACAATATCCTGGGGCAGGAAGTGGTTTCAGAGCAGATCCTATTCCAGCCAATGAACACTCACGTCTGACAAGTTATAATTCAGAGGACCAGCACTGTCCGCTCTTGCTCACAGTTACTGGATGAGCAGGATAGCTGGGGCAGGGCACCCCTCAGAGGAGTGAGGCCAAGGGGAGCCCTTCTCCTCTGTCACAGACAATGAGCTGAGGCTGAAGAGTTAAGAGCCAGGAGCCAGGGAAGCAGTTGCATTTCAGTGAGCGCAGGAAGCAAGAGACCCACATATCACCACAGTCCAGGGAGTTGCAGCTTTACTCTGACCACATCCAGTCAGCGGGTGTTTCACTGAGATGAGAGCTGTCTGCCCACCAGTGGGGAGAATGTGGGGAGAACGTGGCGAGGTTGGACCTTCCCCATCATTAATGTGCCCTAGAGGCTCATTCTTAACATCTGAGCAAGAGGGGTCCCCAGAATACCCTTTGGCCCACTGTGTCATGCTGTTGTGCAATCAGCTGCACGTCCAGCCTGGACAACTCCGTCCCCTGAGGATTCTCCCTGCTGGTGACAGTTGAACTGGCAGCCTCAGCTAGCAGGGCAGGATGCAGCTGGGGGCTGAGAGGCAGCGACTGGTCTCACAGGAATCACACAGGTGGTGAAACTCCAGGTCAAGTGGAGCCACTGCTGCTGCTTCTCTTGCTCACTACGACAGCACTGACCTGACCATGACATCCAGGAAGGGGACCTGCTCCTCTCAGAAGGTGGACCCGGGGGAGCACTTCATTTCATCCCCACGTGAAGTCAGCCCGTGGCTGCAGAGAGGAGCAGGAGAGGAGAGTCCTCACCTCCCTCTAGGGAGCAGGTGACAGGAACAGAACTGACTAGAACAGCATCAAATCCAGGCCGTGTCCACAGGGAACATGTGGGCACCCCGACTATGGACCGTGGCAGGAGCACTGGGAGGGAGGGAGCTGCCCCATGAGCCCTGAGTGACCCACTACCCTGCTGTTGAGGAAGAGAGCCTGGGTGTGGGCACAGCCATCCATGAGGGGTCTTGATGGTGTGGACAGTTGAGCTGCCAGCCTGGGGCCTGAGGACAGACGCAGCTGAGGGACAGGGCAGTGCTTGGGCTCCCGCCAGCCACACAAGCAGTGTCCCTCCCACGGTCTGCCTGGCAGCTGCCCGGGGGTCCAGCAGTAGCCAGGCTAGAAGTCAGGGCTGTGGGAGCTGTGAATACTGGACTCTGTCAGGGACAGGCCCCCAGTCCTTGCCTGACCCAGAGTGTCCTCCCCTACCTGTCCTCCTCCTGAATCTGCTTCAGATCCTGGAAACAGATAATCAACCGCATCAAAAACACTGGAAAAAAAAGAAAGAAAACTTAACTTACAGACTGAGAGAACATTATTTGAACAGGGTAATTACGTGTATATTTCTGAGCATCTATATGTACATAAACAAAGGACATGAATCACTCTAACAGTTCAGCAGTCACTAGATTATTTCAGACAACAGTAATGTGCAATGCTGTGTCCAGAAACCTTATTAAAGAGTATAAGGAAGCTCCAGAGAGAACAGGCTCGGAGGGCCTGGCCCGGGCACCCCTCCGGGAGAAGCCCAGGAGCAGAGTGAGGGGGCGCGGGATTCTGGAAGGAAGACAAGGCAATCCTTGATCCCTGTTCCCTAAGGTCTCTGTCCAGCAGGTGCTGGGACTGTGGGGCCACACTTAGCATCATGACTTGAAGGTCACATGAAAGGCTCAGCCTCTGTCATGGGGTCAGGCTCAGTTTCAGTCTTGAGTGCGTCCCGCCTCCTTGACTCTGGCAGCAACTTCCTACAGGTTTCTCTCAAACAGAGCTGCCCTGCGCTGTCCCAGGGACACCCCAGCCGTGGCCTCAGAACAAGCCTAAGGAAGCAAGGGGTGGAGGAAAGGGAGGCCACTGCAGGGGTGGTGACAGAGGAAGCAGACGTGGTCCCCAGGGAGCAGCTGGGTTGCACGAGGTCACCTGCCATGGCACTCAGCATCTTTCAGGTGCAGTACAGACATGACAGTGCCTGTCAGTGAAACCCCCAAGAGGAACAGCCCAGGCCATTTTCTGTCACTTACTCCTCTGGGGACCTGAATCAAATATCAAAGGATGAAATGTCACTGTGTTCACCGTAACTGTGAACAATAGCACTACTGGAAACAGAAAAGGATGGAATGCCGTGTAAATTTTTAAAAAAGGAACAAAACTGAAAAATGAAAAGTAAAAACTAGAAAATGAAGCTTTAAGGTTTTCAATTTTAAGTCAGTGAGGACCATGGCAAACAATTGTGTGTTCCAATGTAAATATTACATTTTAAAGGTGCTTCATGGCTTACATTTTACATGTGTATCTGTCTGTATAACTAGGGTAAAACCCCAATATCACAGAAGAACCACGGCATGGGGCAGAGGACATACAGCAGAGGATGTGACACTGCCAGTGTGGACACTGGCTTCTCATAAGGGTCTTTCTGTTGGTGACAGTTGAACTGACCACCTGGGCCCTGGGTTCTATGGCCAAACAGGACATGGCTGTGGGGCAGAGGGTCAGTGGTGGGGGACCAGCAGCCACATCAATGATGTCCCTCTCAGGGTCAGTCTGGCAGCCGACCCATGTGTCCAGCAGTCGGCAGGCTGGGAAGTCTGAGCTGTCCAGGACCATGATATGTCATTGGAATCTTTCAGGGACAGGACCCATGGCCTGGCCAAGTTCAATCCTATCTTTCCTCACCTTGGCCCACGGAGAGCCCCTCCAAGTCCGAAAAGCGGGCTACAAACTGCTCTTCCTCTAGGGTGTGACTCGCTGTGGCCTCTGAGGGCAACGTGATCCCAGTCAGGAGTACATTTCCCTGGTCACATCGGGAAGGGCTGCAGAAAGGGCCTCCAGGGACGGGTGTCAGCACTCTGGGGGTGCAAGGTGAGGGAGGGGGCGAGGACTTTGCTAACAGAGGACCCTTCTTCCATCAGGCTCATGCAGCCTCCCCCGTTCTGACACGTCCAACAGCCGCTCCACCAGAACGTTCTTCAGGCACCTCCCCTTTGCCTTCCTCTCATGTTTATCTCCTTTCCCTGCAAGCAAACAACCAAGTGCATGAGAAAGGGCCCCTGGGCCTCAGAGCTCCTCTGCCCAGCCCTGCCTGCACTACGGCCCGAAGCCACAGGGGCGCCACACAGAGAGCAGCGGGACCCTGGGCCAGGCTCTGAGCATCAGGTATTAGGGTCCTGGGGTGTCAGGGACTCAAGGCCACCCGCCCTGTGCTTGGGGTGTCACTGCATACGTCTCCGAGGTGGATCCTGGGGTCCCTCTGCCTCAGGGTCTCTGAGGGAGAGAGGGCCTGAGGGGTCCTGCAGAGCGTTTCCGCACGGGGGCTCTGCTGTTTCCTGGGCCTGGGGACTCTCGGCTGCTCCTCCCTCGGGACTCAGGGGCATCCCACGAGTCCTTTCAGACTGGCGATGGCCCCGTGCTGAGACGCAGGGTGAGTGTGGGCTCCCGCTGAGCGGCTCCCCCTCCACCTCCCCCAGCGGCCCAGTGCCCGGGTCAGAGGCCACGAAATCCTCCGTTTGCGAGTGTGGGCTCTCGCTCTGCGAGGACCAGGGTTAGGATGGGACCAGCCCTTTCCCCTTTGGGCAGGACCCCCGGACAGAGTGCGCTCCGTCCTCAGAGCGCCTGCGCACACCCCGCTGGTGGCCTCTGGAGCGCATCAGCCCTGCACACCTGTCCTGAGCCCGCACTGTCCCCTCCAGCAGACCGCCCCCGCCCCATCTCCCCGACAGCACCCTCCCGATGCCTCCCCAGGGCCTGTCTTGCACGTGCAGAGAAGATGGGAGAGTCCCCCAGAAACTCCGTGAGACCCCACTGCCCGGGCTCCTCCCTCTCAGCCTCTCCGCTCAGGCCTCCACCTCCCTGCCTCCACGGGGAAGCAGCTGCTCCGCCCCGTGCTCCGGCATAGCATGTTTTGGTGCTGGCTGGCATGAAGCTGGGATCCAGAGGCCAGCGTGTGGTTGGAGGAGGGACAGAGCTGCCGGGCTAGGATCCCGCCCGCAGCACCCAGCCGGCCCCACGGTGCGGGCAGGACACCACGGAGTCACGTGGAAACAGGCAGCGCTGGACTGTCCCTCCTCACACCTGCCTCCCTGCTCTGCCTGCGGGGGCCCCACCCCGCGGCTCCGCGACCCTCCTACTCTGGGCTCCGGGGCATGAGAGGGTCAGATGGACGCCTAGGAAGTCGGGGCTCTGCTGCTCATGCCGAGCTCCCAACCCTGCTCCCTGGGGCTGGGGGCCGTTGGGGGCAGCTGTCAGCAGCTGTGCTCTGGAGCCAGAGGGTTCACTCCGGAGGGTTGGACCGGGGCAGGTGGAGTGAGAGGCAGGCAAGGGAGTTTGGGGCAGTCAGGGGCTGCTCCCTCCCAGCCTGCTCTGGTTCCTGGGCTCTCTGTGACTCAGTGACCCTGGAAGGGGGTAGGGGGGCCCTGCATTCAGAGAAATGATGTGTGAGCTCCAATTTCAACCAGTCCCCCAACAGAGCACCATGTGTCCACTCTGCCAGTGGGGACAGGAGGGCCCCTTCGAACTTCAGAGACCACTTATTGCTCCAGGAGGACCTGTGGTTTGATGTCAAGTTCAAAGCCTGAGAGGAAAATGTCCATCCTGGAGGAAGCCAAGATAGTGCCGAAGGGAATGTTCTAGACAGGATTGTTCAGGATTCCTACCCTTAGATTAGGAATGAAACTCAGGGCAACTCTCTGGTTTGTTCAGTGACGACCTTCATGTCCCATGACATGTGCATTGTAGGTGTTCACTTCATAGAGTGCCTGAATAAGCACCCTGAGACCTGGAGTTGTCTCTGTCCCACAAACACCCCTAAACTAGCCCCAGCAAAGGCAAACATGGTAGCAGACGAATGAATAAAAAGGTGCTTCTTGAAATTTTTTAGAATCTGCCTTTGCTGTGACTTAGGGATGTAGGAGTCCAATCAGCTGGGGTCCAGGGTTACACCCTAGTCTGTGCTGGGGTTGGTCCTGGTGATCCTGGGAAATGTAGAGCTCCAGGCATCGAATCAAAAGGACCTTCGTGGAGAGCCTGTGCCCAGTCAGTGAGCGACTCTCCACACCCAGATGCCTTTGTGAATTATCAAAGGTCACAGAGATTTGTGGCAGGAGGCGGGAGAGCCTTTTGGGGGAGAAATCAAGATTACCGTTAATACAGTGCTGGGGAAGTCAGGCGTCAGCAAAGCCCCTACATGACAGATCCCATGTTCTCTTCAAGAACCTTGTATGGTTCATCCTTTCCCGCCTTCCCTTCAGAGAAATCAGCTGACCCAGGAGAGGCACTGGGACCTTCCCAGGACACACAGCTAGAGGCTGGAGGAGCCCGGGAACTGGCGGGAGCACTCTCATCTGAGCACCACCTGCTCCAGGGACTGAGGGGATGGGGAAGGCCAGGTGTGGAGAAGGCTTATGGTAGAAAGCTAAGGCCAGGAATATTGGTCCATGGTTGGAAGCCTGCCTCAAGGCCGGGGGAGAGGCAGTCGGGCTAGAGAAGGGACCATGATGACAACGATGGTTGGAAGGGATGGCTCTGGATGGGGGATGTGACTGCGAGTGGGTAAAGGACCAAACATGACGGTGGCCTCTCAGTATCTGTATTGCAGCCCATAATGCCCCAAAGTAGAGAGAGAGCGAGAGGAAAGGTGCCTGCCACAGAGGCAGGCTGGGGTGGGGGGAAGGTAGTGGCAGGAGGGATATGGGGGGATATCAGTGGTGGGAAATGTACACTGGTTGAGAGATGGGTGTTGGAACATTTTATGACTGAAACTAAGTCCTGATAGCTTTATAACTGTACCTCACAATGATTCAATAAAAAAAGTGACAAAAACTTTTAACAAGTTTATGGTAAAAATTATATGGGTAGAAACAACACAGAAATTGTTTCTCCATGAGAAGTCAGGTGCCAGAAAGTCCCCCCGGGTTCCTGCCCCAGGGTCAGCATCATACAGTCCTCAACCTGAGACAGGAGGGACTCGGTTTGCATGCTAGGTGGGCGGGGAGGGACAGGGCAGTGACCTCACATGGCCTCATGAGGATTTGACCAGAATTCTCAGCCCAGCAATTTCACCTCAGGAATTTGCACAGAGGAGGAACATGAGCCCCAGCACTCAGCAGTGCTCTCGTCTGACCTTCAGGATGGCAACCTTGAGCTCCTTAGAGCCCTGGGTGTAGCTGAGGAGCTCAATCTCTGCCATCATTACAGGTGATGTGAAAAGGTGATGTGACCGAGTCTCAAACATCACCACTGCAGAGACACATCAGAGGAAGACTGACCACCCGATACCAGGGCACCAGAGACCTGAGCACCTGTGAGCCCAAGGTCCTTTCATGCATCTCCCTGAGGCCTCTTCTGCCCCCCCCCCCCAGAGAGAAGGGGCATCTCTGGGAACAAGAGTATGTGGAGGGGGCAGAATCTCCTGCCCCTGCGCCAGGCTGTCTTCACCGGGGCCCCTTGGAGGGGAGTGGGTTCAGTTTCCCTCCCTGAACCGAACAGAGCCCCAGCAGCCAAAACCCTCCAGAACCCAGCCATAGCCATGCTCAAAGCCCCTCTCCACACGCTCAGTGAGCATCACGCATGAAGGAACCGGCAGAGGAACCCAGCTGTGCGGGACCTGGGGCTGAGATCTCCAAGCCTGCTTGAATCAGGACTGGCCACCTCTCCCAGATCCCCCATGTTCCAGTAGCTTGGCACTCACACCCACAAACTGCCCCCGGCACCATGTAATCTCATCAATGGCCAAGATCCAGAGACTATAAAACAAAGCTCCCGGAAGCTGGCAGCTGCATTTGCGGCCACACAACCTCTTAGAGTCTAGCCCACTGATGTGCCTGAAGCAGCACACATGTGTTTGGTTTTAACATACTTGCTTGCATTTTCTTCTATACATTCTCCATCCCTCCCGGAGAGCCGGAAAGCTATGGAGAGTATCCCACGCACACAGCAGAGCCTGGCAAGCTCCCTGTGGTGTATTTGATATGCCAAAAGCAGTAACAATGACAGGTCTTACTCCCCTGCCCCTGAAAGAGCCTCCAATATGGCACTGTTGGGAGGATGAGTAAGGAGAGGCTGCTAAAATCTCAGGGCTGGGACTAATGGAGCCATTACTGGTGCCTGCTTGAGCAAATGGATGAACAACGGGATGACAGTGATACAGTTACCCCAGGCCTACAAATCCCAAGGAGAAGGTAAAGGCCAGTAAGACTTCAGCTTCTCCCGCACCACCAGACTCAGTGTGCAGTGCCTGGAATGTTCTTTGGCTGGGAGCTGTTCTCTGCTCTGATGGACTCGCATGAGTGGACAGAATGTCCCTTCCTTTCTGAGCTCAGGCATCACCTTTGTGCTGCAGGTTCCAAGCATAGGTGGACATTTGGTTTGAGCCCGCCAGCATCCACACCTCCAGTGCACAGCCTGGAGGACAGAGGGGCTGTGGTGTCCCGAGCACGGGGACATGTGTGTAGACACCTGCCTTTCAAGAACTGGTCACTCTCCTCATCCGTCAGCTCTGAGGGACAGACCACCCCCTGAGCCCTCCCACCCTACTAAAGGAAAGGACAGGGACACAGCTCGGACAAAGAGCAGCAGCTGAGTCGTCCCCCCACCCCGCCCCACCCTGACGCTGCCAGGCTGCAGGAGCAAAGGGCTCTGTGGGCAGTGCCCTGCCTGCCTCAGTCACACACACAATGGGCCGGCAAAACTCACAGTTGGCGCCTACTGGCTGAGCGTGCGGTGTCTGCACCCTTCACCAGGCTCCCACGGGAGGGGGTGTTGTCTCCCAGGAAGCTCCCTGAAGGCGAGCAGCTCTGGGAATCCGGTGTCCCGGCATGGCAGTGCACAGACCACCTGCTTTTCTGCTCAGCATCTTAGTGTCTGTCGCATCCTCAGGGCTGTCCGGGGACCGGGTGGCCACTGGAGTTCCAGCCAGCACCAGCCTCCACCTCTGCATGTCAGCTCAGCAGCTCACAAACCTGGGAAGAAGCCGCCTCCCCCCCTTCAGGGCGACTGTGCAGTTGCCAGAGGCTGCAGGGGGCGCCTGGTTCCCTGGAGCTCAAGGGAGATTGAGGGATTTACCTTTCAGCGTTTGATATTGGCTGACATCAAACTCTTTGCTTCTTAGAGTAAAGGGAGGAGGAAAACCATAGAGACAGCCTTTGTCACTCCCCGCAGGCCCCTGGGGAAGAGCAGACAGACAGAACAGACACTTGGACCCTGCGTACCTCCACCGTCTCTGTTCTCTAGCCTGGTTCACTCCAGAGCCATCAGGGTCTTCTTTCACGGCAGGGTTTCAGGGTGTCCCTGTCTGAGCCCACGGACCCACAGCAGCCCCGGGTGGGTGGCTCCAGCTCCCGGAGTTCGGAATGAGATGTGAGTGGAACACTGTCTCAAGGAGTGTGTCAGGGCTGAGGCTCACACAGCCTGCAAGCCTGTGTTCAGTAGGATTCAGAGATACAATTTAGAAATTTATTGAACACAAAGTTGAATTCACTGTTCTCCTTTTGGAATTTAAATACGTGTAGTCAGTAAATATTAATGTTTTTTTTACAAATGGCAGTTAGGAGCCAAATAGATAGTACAAGGGGCATGAAACTTGACTTGCATGCGGCTGACCAGGTTTGATTCACCACATTCCATAGGGTCCCCCAGGACCACCAGGAGTTATTCCTTTGCACATAGCCAGGAGTAACCCCTGAGTATCCCTGGGTATGACCAAAAACTAATAAAAAAGAAAAAATGGCAAATAGATCACAGTAAAATCAGGTGTCTTGAGCCTGAAGAGATGGTCCAGAGTATATGTTGCATCTCTTTGGTGCAGGAGAGATGGTCCAGAGCATGTGGTCCATCTCCTGTATGCAGGAGAGATGGTCCAGAGCACGTGGTACATCTCCTGTATGCAGGAGAGATGGTCCATATAAAAGATGCTCCATCTCTTATATGCTGGAATCTCCACTTCAATTTCCAGCACCAAATAGTCTCCTGAATGTTCCAGTGAGCAGCCCAGGAGGCCCTGAGCACTGCCAGATGTGGACCTGGAGGCCCCGAGCCCTATTCAGAGTCTGAGTAAATCCTGACCCCACGGGATCAACTTTACCACACCCCCCGGACCTTGCCTTGGACCATCCACCCAGTGAGCCAAAAGTCACCAGGGGGAGCCCAGAACTCCACACCACCATATGGGATATCAAGAAAACTTAGGGTTTTACATTGTGCTAACAGTTATGTCTTACTTTGCATTTTGCCATCACACATGGTCAAATGTGTCCTTTCTAAGTCTTGATGACAGGAATAATCTAGAACCTATAGCCATCCACATAAGGAAGAAATGATTCCTCTGTGACATGCAACGTCAGGTGACACCATGCACCCTTGTGAGGGGCCTGGGCACAGACATACAGGAGCTGCTCCACCATTGTCCAGTGTGTGGGGAGCAGCCTGCTGTCACATGCCCGCTGGGGAGGGACAGAGAATGATCTCACACTGACACAATCACATCTGCAAAGTGCAATGCAGGGATTCTTGGAGGCCACAGGCTCATGCCGTCAGCACTGCTGTTGATTCTGGGTCATTGGTGTCACCCCCGAGATAGCTGATGTCCCCAAGCAGTGCCTCCTGGGTCTCTCCCTTGGGCCGAGAGAACCATGACCTCTCGGGATGAGCTTTATGAGGGCCGGGCATCTCCTGACTGAAACAGAAGAATGCGACTGAACACAACACCTCTCAGTCAAGGAAAGTGACTCATTTGGACTTTATCATTTTGTGAGCCTACTGTTTTACCTGTCTTGGTTGTAGGCTTGTATGTGTATTGTTGGCACTGAAGGGTAAGCATCTAATGGATGACCTCCTGGATGTCCTCTAATTTAATGACAGTGGATTCAACCGTAATGATTATGAGAAGAATTGAAGGACCCGTGATGTTGTCACAACAAATCCCTGTAGCACACACCTTGAAAGTGTGACAGCACAAACTCTCCCATGGAGAGTATATTTCTGTCCCTGGGTGTGGTTCAGGCTGGAGTTCTCACAGCCACGGGGCATTGAAACAGGGTAGAATCAGGGAGGGGCCCGGGACAAGAGGGGCAGGTGCTGAGTGGACTCTTCTCACACAGGGACCAATTTTGATGTCTGAACACAGACTAACCCCTAAGCTCCTCCAAGAGTGATGCCGGAGATCAGAGCTGGAGAAGCACCTGAGGGGTGCTGAGCCCCACACAACGGAGGCCTCGCCTCGGTACTGGCAACACCTGCCTGCCTCTGTCTCAGGGACACCCCAGCCGCGCCCTCAGAATAGGCCTGAGGAAGTGAGGGGTGGAGGGAAGGGAAGCCTCGGCAGGGTTGGGGACTGATGAGGCAGATACTGTGCCTAGGGGGCTGTTGGGCTACACACGGTCACCGGAAACAGCCTCAGCATCTTCCAGGTGCAGTTAAGACACTTTCAGGGAAACCTTCCCACAGGGAACAGTCCAGGCCCATTTTCCTTCCTTGACTTCTCTGGGGAACTGATTCAATATGAAAGGAGGAAATAATGCCAAGTGTACACACTGGCACTACGAACAATACCACTATTGAAAACAGGAGTCCTAATGGAAAGTGATTTAATGTCAGAAAGGAAATGAAACTCACAAATCAGATTGATTGATTGATTGATTTTGCTTTTTGGGTCATGCCCAGAGATGCACAAGGGATACCCTGGCTCTGCACTCAGGAATTACTCCTGGTTGTGCTCAGGGGACCATATGGGATGCTGGGGTTCAAACCACGTGCCACGTGCAGGGAAAATGCCCTACCCATTCTGCTATCGCTCCAGCCCCCCAAAATCAGATTAAGGTATGTGTAAACCTACTTTTAATTTTTATGTCATCGAGGACCATGAAAACCAAAGTCTACATGTGCTACCATGAAGCATTCACTTAGAAGGTGCCTTATTGGATTCTATGGTACATTTCTATGCACAATTAGAGTAAAGCCCAGGACATCGCAGGAACACCCCGGGCAAGGGGGAGAGGACAAAGAGAAGAGGAGCCTGTTGGCCCTGGGAGAGGACGTCAGGCTATTGGGAAACGGGTCGACTTTCTCTAAAGAGAACCAGCAGTGGGCCACTTTGGTGGAGGTTGGTCTCTCCCCAGAGGAGATGAGCAGCACGAGGAAAGCTGTGGCAAGGGGAAATCCCCAGGGTAGCAGAAACTGGGGCATCACTAATGAGGGCCTGCAGGTCCTGCTGTCAATAGAACACAACCTGTCGTGTCTCTGGAACAACAGCTAAGCTCTTCACATCGTGGCTACCAGTAGGACAGAAACAGGGAACAGCAGCTCAGCTTCACCCAAAGGGGCTGGGAGCCACGGGAACCAGTTCTTTCCTGCTAACAACCTTCACCAGAGGATGATGCTGCAGAGACTGCATCTGCCCCGCTTGAGGGTATACCAGAAGATATCCCGCAGATACCTTGAAAAAGTGCAAGAGCTTCCCCAGCAATGAGAACAGCCCCAGTGCTCAGGGAATGCACACAGGACAAAGCAGAGCCTTCCTGACAGTGGTGTCCACCTAAGGTTCCTGTGCAGAAAGGAAGTTTCAGAAACCAAGGAGATGAAGGAAGTTTCTGGATAGTATCTGCACATCCCCCACCCCTGTGATGATGAGACGGCTGCTGCTGGTGTGGGTGCCGAGTGTGTGGGAAAGGCCAGGGAGAGACATTGTGTCACTAGGAAATTGCAATACGACACATTCTTTCAGTCAATTGTTTTAATACTATACTACATAAATGTTCATAACAAATATAAAATACTTGAGTTTCTTTAAAAACCAAAAGAAAAGGAGGATATCTCAGTTCCCGTGTGGACAGTGGATTCTGATATGTGTTCCTGGCTGTGGCGTTGGTTGGACGGCTGAGTCGGGGGCTCCCGCTGGATGGACAGGACGCAGCTGGGGACAGAGAGGCAGCACTTGGCAACCAAAGCCACACTAGCATGGTCCCTCCCAGGCTCAGGAGACCAGCAGGGCCCAGGCTGCAAATCAGTCTGGGCTGTGGGTCCATGGACACAACGCAGACTGTCTCAGGGACCGGAACCCGGGCCCTTCCCGGTCCAGGCCTGGCCCTCCCACCTTTCCTCCTCCGTGATCAGCTCCAGGTCCTGGAACCAGGTGAGAAACTGGTCGTGGGGCTGCAGGCAGTAGTTCTCCGAGGCCTCCTGGAGCAGAACAATCTCCAGGAGGATCTTATTTTCCTGGGACATTGCGAAGGAAGGAAGGGAAAGACCTGAGTGGGCTGCGGCACCAACCAGGCTAGGGCTGCCCTAGGGCGGACTAGGAGGAGAATTTCCACAGGGATCCCCCCTTCACTCTGCCCATCAGCATCTCCACTTGTCTGAGATCAGAAAACACCCC
Source organism: Sorex araneus (assembly GCF_027595985.1). NCBI lineage: Eukaryota > Metazoa > Chordata > Mammalia > Eulipotyphla > Soricidae > Sorex > Sorex araneus. The sequence continues at coordinate 6,216,607 of NC_073308.1, read as the reverse complement.
CCCACCAGGAAGTTCCCCTTGATGGATCTCTGCCCTCCCACACGCATATATAAGTTTCCATTGTTTCATTCTCCTACTGTGAGTGCCAGGCCAGAGGGACAGAGACAAGGAGGATCTGAGAGGGGGCCAGGGGACAGGGAAGTCGGGTCCCCTCCTCTATTCCCCTGCAGAGTCCCAGCTGCTCACCTTTGTGAATTTCTCCTTGTTGATCACCTCCCCCTGGAAGCAAACAGCCAAGTACATGAGAAAGGGCCTCTGGGGGACCCTGTGCCAGGCTCTGAGCTCAAAGGACGGGGCTGGGTGTCAGGGACTCAGGCCCTCCTGCCCTGTGACATACTGGAGTGTCCAGTGAGGACAAGCATCTTGTCCCTGAGGTGGATGCTGAGGTCCCTCTGCCCCACGCCTCTTGCTGAGGAAGAGGTTGGGGATGCCCTTGACCTCAGGTGGTTCTGCACCAGGGGCTCTGCTGATCCCCGGGAACTGGGTGAGGAGGCCTGAGTGCCCCGTGCAGCTCCTGCCTCAGGTGTCGGGCCCAGCGCTCGGGGAGTTTCCCTCAGGAGCTCTGCCCAGGGCTGAGGTGCAGGGGGGTGTCGGCTCCAGCCCACCCAACCCCCAGCTCACTCACCACAAAATCCTCCTTTTCTCTCTCCAGTCTCTCCAGCTCCTGGAGGAAGGGCGCCAGGAAGGGGACCACACCCTGTGCCGAAGGGGCCGTTAGAAAGGGGCCCTGCTCTGCGGGTCCCCAGGACACCCCCAAGCCTCAGCCTCCCACTGCCAGGAGCCCCTCCAGGACCTTCTAATGTCCTCCTGCCCCCACAGCTGAGAGCCCTCCCGTGGGTCCCAGGGTCCCATCCCTCTCCCGGGCTCCCCCACCCACCCTCCTAGCATGAGCTCTGCAGCCACCACTCTGCCCTGGGTCGGGACGGGGTTAGCAGGAGGCACGGTTGTGGCCGGGCCTCCTTTCTGAGGGAAGACCCCTGCGGGGGCCACCCTCAGTCCTTGGGTCCTCCACACGACCCTCACCTGCTCCAGGGGTCTCTGCTGGCACCTCCCCAGGTTCCTCAGCCAGGACACAATGCAGCAGCGCTGCTCCTCCTGGGGACAAGCACCCAACCCTGAGACTCTGTTGCCCGCATGCTCGGCCCCCACTCTCCTCCCTCAAGCCCATTCTGAGGAGAAGAGAGGCAGCTGAGCCTGCAGCCCCCACCCAGAGCAGCAGCCCCATGCAGATGCCCCCAGGGCCTCCTGCCCTCACAGCCCCAAACAGTCCCTGACCCAACCCACACACCTGCTGTGTCCATACAGAGAAGACAGGAATGTCACAGAAACCTGTCCAGCACCCGCCCCGACCTCCCCGCTGCTCCATGCAGTCCTCCAGCCTGCACACTACCTGCGGGGGCTTGCAGCGTCTATGTTTCCGGGCCTGTCTGCACAGGGCCCTCAGCTTCCTCCGGCTCCACCTAGGGAGGGAGCACATTTGAACCGAGGGAGCCGTCCCTGCATCCCTGGGGCCCTGCTCAGCTGTGGGAAGCCGGACTCCAGCTCCCTGCCCAGCGCCTGGCCCCGGGGCTGCTGTCTCCAGGGGTCTCAGCTCACTGAGGGGCTCTGCGGACAGAGCACAGAGGCCGCAGCCCTGGGGGCACCCACCAGGACACGTGGCCCCATGTCTGGCGGAGTCGGCGGATGGCGGGGCTCTGCAGGGCACAGATGATGGCATTGGTGGACGCCCAGTTGCGGAGGCGCTGGCACTCCTGGAGGCAAGAGCAGGGGACAGGGCAGCTGGAGTCTGAGCTCCCTGCCGGCCTCGGTGCAAAGCCCATATTGGGGACTCTGAGAGTCTGGGGTGCATGGGGGACACAGAGATCCCCAAGGAAACCCCGGGAGAGTGTGTGCATGGCTCACGGAAGGAGCAGGCAGGACGATGGGCCCCCACTGGGACGGCCCCAGGACACCGTCCCTGCAGGAAACTCCCGCGGTCCTCAGAACAGGAGACCATCTTCCCTCCTGAGCTTCACAGTAGAACAGGCAGCCCCAACTCCACAGGGACCCCCATCCCCCACATACCCGGCCACCAGGACCCAGTGCCCCCAACTGCAGAGGGACCCCCACCCTCAACACACCCAGGCACCAGTACCCAGTACCCTCAACTCCACAGAGACCCCTGCCCCCACATACTCGGGCCACCAGGATCCAGTACTCTAGCATCCGTGCCCTCTCGGGCAGGCTCAGGTCCCCGAGGCAGGTGGTGAGGACACAGGCGGCCACAGTGATGTACTGGCTCTCGATGGCCCGCACACTGGGGCACACGCGTCCACAGCCCGGCTTGTTCCTCTTAGACCAGAGGGCCCCCCGGCAGTGGTAGGTCACAAGCTCTAGGAACAGCTCCTGGGGAGAGGGACGGGCTCAGCCACGGCCACCCCAGGGAGACAGGACACAGACACGGTCAGTCCCAGTGTGGCCTGCGGGCTGTGCTGGGCAATGAGGGGCTCAGGACCCCGGAACCCAGACTGATGCGGGGTGCAGGCACGTGGCCCCTCTGCCTACTCCTGGGGCCCTAGCAGGCTCAGGGCCCTCCCTGTCTCCCCTCTCTGCGCCCCTCAGAGAAACGTTCCTCTGTGGCAGCTGTGCAGTCATCCCCCTTGAAGGGAACTGCCCTGAGGGGCCTAATGGAGTCCTGGCTGCTCAGACCACAGCAGACACTCGGACTCTGACACTAGTCTCAGCACCACAAAGACTCCCCACTGCTCTATTGAGCTCACAGACAGGTACCCCCTCCACGTGCCTCCCTTGACATGGGCCATCTCAGCCATCCCGGGACAGTGCGGGATCAGGGAGCCGGCACAGAGGGTGAGTGTGGGCCAGGAGGGCCGCTGCCTGCAGAGGTGCCCGGGGAGGCAGGTGTGGGCGACGCTGCCTCTCACCTTGTCCATGAGTGTCAGCTGCTCGGCCACCAGCCGGGCAGGGAACGTGCTGATGGAGACCTGCTCATTCCCCGGCTCCTCCAAGGGCCCGCTGCTGGGGCACGAAGGCTCAGGGCCGTCAGCTGCCTCGCTGGCCCGGCTGGCAGCTGCCCACAAGCTGGCATCATGCGTGTCTCCAGGCCCGGCGTCCTCCAGCTCTGCCAATTGTGCTGCAGCCACAGCTGAGGCTTCGAGAGGCTCCGGCTCTGGGGCATCCCGTGGAGGCAGGCCCAGCTCCTCAGGTGGTTCTGGGACAACTGCTGGGGCTGGAGCAACGTCTGAAGAGAATGGCCCTGCCTCAGAGTCCCGCCAAGCCACAACAAGAAACAGCAGAGCCCTGTCCCCAGACCACGACATGCAGGAGCCCGGCCACCCCAGAGGGCAGGGCCTTTACCCTGAGCCCCGATCAGTGCGGTCAGGAGAAGTTCCTTCCTCAGATGAACTTGGAGGCCACAGTCAGAGAAATGCACCAGAATGCAGCCCAGCATCGATTGCATGGGGACACACCACAGCCACTCAGCACAGCCCTCAGGCCAGGACCCCGACATGGGACTCAGGGCGCTGGGGGAGTCCATGGAGCAGAGTCAGGACCCTGGAAAGTGCCTCCCCTTCTCCCACAGAAGGTCCCCTCACGTGGAGCCCAGCTGAGCCATCATGCCACTGAGAAGATCCAACAGAGAACCTGTGAGTGGGTCCCCATGCCCTCGACTCCAATGTCGTGAGAATGACCATCCCCACCTGGGCCTGTCCTGGGCTGCTGGGAATTCTAGAGCATCTGCTGGGCACATCTGCTGCTGAGGCCCAGGGATGCTGAGCAGGACGGGGTGAGAGGAGGCCAGACGAGGGCAGTGGGGCAGGGAGTGTGGGCCACTCAGGGAGACCCCAGCCCAATCTGCTCTCTTTCCTGAGCCCTGGACCCCTCTTCAGCCCTCTGTGATGCAGGGACCCTGTCAGGGAGGTTCCCGTGTTGGGGAAATGATGCCTGAGCTCTGGCTTCTGCCCCACACACAGCACCCAACACAGCCCCAGCTGATCCCTCTGGATGGAGGACCCTGGACCACTCACTGCTTCAGTGCGTCTCCATAGCTGAGAACCTGCTCCAAGTACAGGAGGAGGCATCCAGACCTAGGGGAAGCAGGACAGTGCACATGGAGTGTTCGGGACACACGGCAGAATCCTAAGGCTCAGACCAGTGCTGAGCCCCAGGGAGTCACTCTGTTCTCGTGTGACAATATTGTGTGGAGAAATGCTGCACAACCAGGTGCTGCTTTGACATATGGAAAGACCAAACCACCAGACCCTTCTCCTGTCCCTGGGTGCTGGGACACCTGTGCCCCCCAGAGACATCTAAATGCCCACAGCAACACCAATAGGAAGACCAGGGCATGGGTGGACAGAAATGCTTTGCAGCTGGGAGGGGGATTCCTGTGCATGTACTTTGGGAGTCCCAAACCACAGGCTCTGAGTGTTGCGGCTGCTATTCCGTGGGCAGGAACAAGAATGAACAGGAAGCTCATGGCCAGGAGACCAGGCAGCAGCCCAGCACTGTCACGGCCCATCCCATGTCCTCCTCCAGGACATTGTGTGACTCTCTCCACACTGTGTTCAGGAAAACCAGCAGAAGCCCAGAGAGGCCCTGGCCCCTTCTGAGCACCCCAGGCGGGGAGGCAGGCAAGGCCCAGGGGCTGGCGGGGCGGCTCTCACCAGCGCAGCATCTGCTGCAGGATCCGCGTGGGAATGGGGAAGGCCAGGCCAGTAGGAAGGATGGTGGTAACAGAGGAGAACTTCCGCCCTGGGGAAGCTGACATCAGGGAGACCAACATCTCCACAGTTCTTTCACCGAGGGTCAGCATCGTGCAGGCCTCATCTAGAGAGCTCGGGCACACAGGCTCCTCCTGCTGGTGGGTAAGGGGTGCAATGCGGTAAGTGAGTTCCCCAGGGGGCAGGTGCTGAGAGTCTGGAGCTCGGAACTGGGGGAAAACTAGCTCCTGGGGACAGGAACAGGAGAGCCCACATGTGCGAGGAATCAGGCTGAGGACTGCCCTTCTGACCAATGAATTATGCTGTTGCCAGTTGGGAGCATCAAAAGCCAGAGGACAGACATGGCCCTGAGGGTCTTCAGGAACCCGCCCCCTGCAGGGGGACAGCAGGGGGCAGCTGGGCAGGTCCCTCCTCATCAGCAGAGAAGCTCCTGCAGCTGCTCTCAGGACCTGCCTCCTCTTCAGTTTGTTCTGCCCCTGGTGAGGGGCTGGGGAGCCCCGCTGAGGGGCTTCAGAGGTGTGGCAGATCCCTCCCCAGGTCTCCCCCCCTGCCCTCTTGGCCCCTCCTGTGAGGCCCCCCTGTGCCCAGTGGCCAGTGTCTTCCAATACTGCCCCTAGTGGAGAGAGCTGGCATGTGCCACTGAATCTCCCCTCCAGGTGGCCCTGGGAGCAGCCCACAGACTCTGTCCCTGGCCAGAAGGAGGCGGGGCCTCACCTGCCTTGGTCTTTGCTAGGGAAGCCTAGACCCAGACTATAGCTAGTGGCCACAGGAGGGCCCTGCCCTGCTGCTGAGATGCTCAGGAGCTGATGCCAGCTGAGGTCTCCCTGCTCTGTTGGCTGAGTCCTGTCCCAATGTGTCCTGAGGGAGTGTAGGGACACAGCCAACACAGCTCCGTACTTTGGGCGTCCTTCCCCAGGGGTGCATCCCAGGGATGGCAGTTTCAGGAAATGAGCACCGAAGCCTCTGCTCCTTGTCTCTCTAACCCCCAACCTGAGCTGCTTCCAGCCTGGAGAGTCAGCCAGACAGGGGAGCTGTCTGAGCCCCGTGTCCCTCAGCCATGAGGACAAGGTCAGACAGCAGCAGTGCAGACATACACTGAGACCAAGGGGAACATGAGCGTGGCCCTCTGGGTCAGCTCCATGTTCTGAAGTGGGTGGGGATGGACTTTCAGCTGATCCTGTGCCAGAGGAGCACTGGGGATTGGATCACTCTGAGATGGACCTTAGACACCCCGAGGAGTCACCATGGAAGAGTCTCAGGTGTCTTGGGCTGGGACTGGGCTCTGCACCCACCTCCCCATCTCAGACCCTGAGTGTGGGAAGCCCCTGTCACCTGCTCACCTGTGCCAGGCACTGGCTATTACTGCAGATAGGTGTTCCTGGGCTCGTGTCCTGGCAGGTAGAACAGCTGCTTCCCACCTGGGGCTCCACTGGGATGTCTCGAGCTGAGCTCTGCAACACAGAGTCTGTTACCCCCGGGAGGGACCTGAAACGGGGGCCCCCTTGAAGAATCTCTTTGGTCAACCGTGAAATATCATCTCTCACCACAGAGACTGCACACAGCGAAAGGAAGAAGAACAACCAGTGCTGGCACAGATGCAGGGAGAAAGGGGCTCTTATTCACTGTTGGTGTGAAGACCGACTGGTCAAGCCTTTTTGGAAAACAATATGGCCATCCCCCCCCCCCCAGCCCATTTTAGAAATTGAGTTTCCATAGGACCCAGCAATGTCACTTCTGGGAATATACTCCAGAATAAATAGGCACAGAGCTGAAACGTCATCTGCACTCCTATGTCCATTGCAGCACTATTCACAGTAGCCTGGATCTGGTAACAGCCCGAGTATCAAGAACAGAGGACTGAATAAGGAAATTATGGTACATCTGTGTAGTAAGGAATACTACACAGTCACCAGGAAAAGACATCATGAAATTCACTTAGTATGACACTCGTTCCCAAGGACATTGGAAACAGGGCCAGGAGGACTGGTCCACAAGTTTTGGGAGAGACAGGGAAGGCAGTTAGGATAGAGAAGAACCACTATGACAAAGGTAGTTAACCATGGATAAGAACTGCGTGCTGAAAGTAGGTAATGGAACAAACATGATAACCTCTCAGTACCTGCATTACAGTCTATAATGGTCAAAAAGAGAGAGAAGAGAGAGAAGAGAGAGAATCAGAGACAGAGAGAACACTAGAGAGAGAAAGAGACAAGAAAATTTCATGCCAAAGAGCTCGGTGTGGGATGAGGGCGGTGGGAAGAAAACTGGGAATGTTGTTGGTGGGAAATATTCACTGGTGAAGTTTCCATTTTTCAGAAACCCTGCTTTGTCAAGAAGAGTCCATGACACACACCAGCCTTCCCTCATGAGACAGCTGTTCCTTCCCGTAAGAACAGGATTCACTCTCCTCAGACACCCTTGGACCATGACCCACAACTCACACAATCAAATTTCATTCACACACGCAGACACACACACACAGACACACGCAGTAACAGGGGTGTGAATCCAGTGAGGTGTATCACAGCTGTGAACTATTGACCTTGTGGGCCCGGATTACCCTTGAGTTCCTCCTCACCTGGGACAGGTGTTGCGGGTGGGGAGGAGTCCTCCTCCACAGTCTGCAGGGACAGCGATCACCCTCACTCTGGGCTCGCCTCAGCCCAGAGCCTCTGATCTTGGGCATACAACATGAAAACATGTCTATTGCTTCTCAGTGCAAGTGAACTAGACGGTCACTTTCTCGAGAATGAGCTCACAGGGGATCCAGGGTTCTATGGCAGTTGGGGATGGTCACCAGGGAAGTGAGGTCATTTTCCAGTGTTCTATGAGCTTTTGAATTCCTTCCATCTGACCAAATGCCCTCCCCTGCTATGGCACCCACTGACTGAAACAGGGAGTTGAGAGGTTTCCCCAACTATCTGGAAATAGAACGTGGGTCCAAACTCTGAGGATTCAGTGGAACTGGATTTTTTATGTCTCCTGTGTCCAGACCCCTGGACCCTGGACTCCAGAGTTGTGTTCTCCATCCCACGGTCCCCTCCCCGGCTCTCTCCCCTCTGCAGAAGCAAATGTCACTAAAGTTTGGTACAGGCTGTCAGGCTCAAGTTGTAGGGCCGGTGCATGAGACAAGGGCCACTGGTGTCCCCCATAACCCCCAGTCAGGTCATGACTTTCTCCCTCTCTTCAGCTACAGTGGAGACAACTGTGTGTCAGAGTGTCCAAGACACCGATGTCCTTCTCGTTTCTCCTCATTCTGCTCTAGACACATCGCACTAGCACTAAATTCCACAGCAAACTGCCACCCCTGTAAGTGCCCTTCCCTCCAAAAGAAGGCCAGGATGCCCAAGGAACTTGGCCCACTGAGTGGCCATGCACAGGGCCCTGTGCCTGGGAACCACATGCAGGGGCTGCATTGCCGGATGGGCTACAGGCAGAAGAGTCTCCAGAAACCCACTCAGAGAGTGGGAGCCGAGGTCTGGCTGTCCTCTATTGGGATATGACTCAGCCATTCCTCCTTCAGGGACACCAACCTCTCCTGCCCTCAAACACCCTCCGTCCCTGCATCTTGCTTGATCAGGAGCTTCTTCTTAGGCTGAGACCCTGAGCCAACAGAGATGGCCCTGCAAGGGCACCTGCTGGGAAGCTGTTGTGCAGTCATGGGTGAGGGGCAGGTTTCCAGTGGGAGGCAGAGACTCTCACTTGCTAACTGCATCCAAAATGGGAGCCATGTTCATTGCCATTGTAATGGTGTCTGTGACAAGACCCATGATCTGGAGGCAAACATTGGCTTGTGCCCAAGTCAGTGGGAAGCTGTGGTACATACACAGTCATACCTGTCAGCTCCTAAAGAAAGGTGACTATCTACCTATCTCTAACTCTAACCCTACCCACACTCCTACCCCACCCTTAACCCTATTTACAACCCTCTCCAAACCCTACCCAAAACCTAAACCTAGACTAACCCTACCCAAACCCTATTCTTCAACTTAACCTTAATGCCTTAACCCTAACCTAATTCCAACCCCAACCTCAACTCATCCTTAACTCTAAGCACAACTGCAACCCCTACCTTCATCCTAACCTCTAACCCCAAAAATATTTCCAACCCTAACCTAACCAAATCATCACCCAAACAAAAAACCTCAATTAACTAGGAGTACCCAGAACTGAGGCAGTGGATCCCTGCTGAAGCAAAGTAAACAAAGCTCCAAGGGTGAGTTTGAGATCCAGAGAGATTGGTTAATTGGGTTAAGAATGTGGCAAAGGGGCTGTAGAGATAGCACAGTAAGCAGGGCATTTGCCTACCACATGGTCAACCTTGTTTCGATTCCTAGCATCCAATATGGCCCCCCAAACACCTCCGGGAGTAATTCCTTAGTGTGTTAAGTTGAAAGAAATTATATTGGGTTAAATGATTGGCAGCCCACTCCTGAGTATGTAACCTCACCTTGTTCTGCTTCTGTAACCATGCTTATGCCCCTGAACTGTATATAACAATGCACTGTGCCTGAGTCCTGTCACATACATCCTGACATCTGCCTGTCGGTTGGGCTGAAATTCACGTACGTGCCTAAAAGATAGAGACCCGCTCACAGAAGGAGTTGCTGACAACAAGGAGCCCAGATAGTGACTCCATTCCCACGGCCCAGCAGATAGTGACCCCGGCCCAGTAGATAATGACTCTGGCCCAGCAGATGGTGACTCCAGCCCAGCAGATAGCAACTCCGGTCCCAGGGCTCTACAGATAGTAACTCCTGATGCAGGACAAGGAGAATGAAAGAATGTCTTCAGGCACCCGAATTCCAAGATAGTGGCTCTGGACGAGGCTACGTGACAAATGTGACTGGCCCAGTGGACTCAAGCCCTATAAAAAGGCTGCCCTAGCTAGCACAAATCGCTGCATCTACTAGAGGTGCAGCCCCAGCATGTTGGTTTGAATAAACTTTTGTCTTGCAAGACTGGCCCGTCTCCGCTTCTTGCGGACCGGACCGAACAGTGCATGAGCTAGGAGTAACCCCTGTGCATCACCATTGTCACCAAAAAAGAGACAAAAAAAGAATGAGGCAAAGTACTTCTAAACATGAGGAGTATATTCAACTCCCACAAGCACTGATGCATATAATGCATATATCAGGATTAAAAATGAGAAGGAAGACTTTCCGAAATGATTCCAGGCTTTGGGCTGCATGATCCCTGGCTACCCTCCAAGGAACTTTACATTCCAAACAATGAAGAAAATGATCTGAGAACTTGTTCGATCTTAGAACTGATCTTAGAACTGAGAGAGGCTCAAAGAAAAGGGGCATCCTACCTGATTCTGGGTGGTCTTTTTGTTACTTGGTCCTAGCTGTTTTTGAATCATTCGAATTAGAAGGGCACAGAAAAAAGATGAAAGGAAAGCAAGGAAAAGAAATTAGAACAGTTCTGAGGAGAAACCATCTGAGGAGGAAGAGGAGGCTAATTGCCCTTTTCTCCTTGTTCCTGTTCAAAAGGTAAAACCTCCACTCCCCCTAACCCTTCCCAAGGATTGATTCCTTAGAAAACGGGGAAAAACCTAGTGTGAGAGAAACGAAAGAGAGTAAGGAATGGCCTTGACCTCCCAGATCACCTGCTCTCTCTCAGCTCCGTCAGAAGAACAGAGTAGTGGCAGAAGCCAGCTTGCCAATCTTATCTAGAATTCAGCAAGAAATTTGGCATTCTCACTTAGGAGGGACTATGCATGCATATTTGTACCCTGGATCTTGTCATATTCCTATAACCTCAAATGAAGAATTCCCAGAAGGGGAGGATGAATACATACATACTTCTTTCCATTTGAAATTTTTAAAGAATAAAACCAGGCTTGTATGCAGTAAGAAGCTAACTCTCTTTATATTACGGGACTTCGTGGCTTAGCTGCAACAGAATGCGATGATTCCTCAGATTTGGAACAATTGCCTTGTACCTGTCTCTCCCATGCCAAAGTTTGGCAATGGGGATATGAGCCTTGTATAGCCCCGTGGCAATTATAAATGCAAAAGCTAATCCCAAGATCAATATCTCTATGGATCAATTGACAAGAACTGACATTTGGGTAGATAGAGAACTACAATCTGCTTACGGCAGTAAGGTTAGTTCCCAAGTTAGTAGCTGTCCTCGAAAAGCTTGGGGGAAAAATCCACTCCAAGATTCACAGTTCAGGGGCTGGAATGATAGCACAGGAGGTAGGGCGTTTGACTTGGGCGTTCGATTCCGAGCATCCCATATGGTCCACAGAGCACCGCCAGGTGTGATTTCTGAGTGCAGAGCCAGAAGTCAGCCCTGAGTATTGCCAGGTGTGACCCAAAAAGGCAAAAAAAAAAAAGATTCACAGTTCATTCCTTTGTTAATGTTAAACAAGGGCCTAAGTAACCTATGTGGATGTCAACGATCATTTGACTAAGATTGTTCCCATTTCATGGAGCTCAATATATACTGCTGCATATGTTGTCCTTTGACAATGCTAAAATAGATTGCTATTGGGCTTTAGGACTGGTAAAACAAGAAGGAAAATTCAATGATTATATTAAAGCTTGCAGTAACGTAGAGCTGAAATGGCGTTGTGCCTAGCAGAAATGCATGCAGCTAAAGCACAGGGCTATTATTTATTGAGCATGGTAATATAATCTTAAATGTGAGTAATAAAGTGAACTTTACCATCAAAGTATCTGCGGTAGGTTTTTTATTTTGTTTAGTTCTGTTGTTTGTTTATTTATTTATTTATTTATTTATTGAATCACCGTGAGATACCGTCACAAAGCTTTTGTGTTTGAATTTTGGTCATACAATGATGAAATACCCATTCCTCCACCATTACACATTTTCCAACACCAAAATCCCCAGTTTTCTGCCCTTGCCCCAGCCCAATGCTTTCCCTACCTGTGTGGTGACAATTTCTCACTCTACTTTGATTACATTGAATATTTAGACACCAGTCTCCCATTATTATTTGTAATTTTCCCAACACCACTCAAACCTGCCAAAAAGGCAATGCTAGACAATTTGTTTTGTATTGCTTATTATGAATAGCATATAGTGTCATGCAGCTTCTCTCCTGGAATTCTATATTTTTAATATGTAGGTTTTAGAGAGATCTCTGCAGTGAGCTGCTCAGTTCCGAGGTTTGTTTGTGTCTCTGGATCATGGTCCTTTAGGATCTTAATAAGTAGCCGGGGGCATTTCATGGGTGTCACCTAAGAGTCCCATCGGCGGTGGGAAGGAGAGGGACCAGCTCCTCCCCTGTCCTGTGAGGCCTGGTGTTTGCTGCTACTGCTCGCTCATACCTGGGCTTTTCGTTGAGTTATGGAAGATGGCAGCCACTGGATTTCCTAGGGGGCAGGCGGAGGGACAGCACTTGCTCCCATCTGGAGTAGCCCGGTGAAAGTGGCCTACTGCAAATTCTGGAAGCATCTCTGCAGCTAGCTGATCAGTTCCAAGATTCCTTTGTGCATCTCTAGTATCTGCATAGTTAGAAAATTATAGGACTAGTATGTAACAGCAGACTGCACCATTCAGATAGATAGTTTTCTAAGTAAACATAGAATTCAGAGAGGCAATGAATGCTACAAAAGGATTGCAAGTATCAACCATAGTCTCAGAAGAGCAACTTGACCGTCATACAACTTCAAAGTAAGTCAATGAATGACAAATATTGGTAACAGTGACTGTTTCGTTTCATTTCTTTGTGACACACCAGGCAGCACTCAGGGACTACTCCTGGCTCAGGGCTCAGGAACCACTATAGCATGGCTTAGGGGACCCTATGGAGAGCCAGGGATCAAGCTTATTATGGGCTTCTGAAAGGAAAGTGTCTTAGCTGCTATAACCTTGATCCTGGATGGAAGCATACTTCAAGAATATGAAATGATGCACAGTTCTTCAAAAACTAGAAATTGAGTTTCCATATGCCCCTGCAATACCACTTCTGGGAATATATCCTGAGGATGCAAAAAAGCACAATAGAAATGACCTCTGTACCTATATATTCATTGCAGCACTGATTACCATAGCCAAAATCTGGAAACAACCCGAGCGCTCTAAAACAGATGATTGGTTAATGAAACTTTGGTACATCTACACAATGGAATACCATGCAGCTGTTAGGAGAGATGAAGTCATGAAATTTGCTTGTAAATGGATAGACATGGACAGTATCATGCTAAGTGAAATGAGTGAGAAAGAGAGGGATAGACATAGAAGGACTAACTCATGTGCAGTGTAGAATAACATCACATAAGACTGACACCCAAGGACAGTAGAACCAAGGGCCAGGAGGATTGCCCCCTAGCTGGAAGCCTGCTACATGAGCAGAGAGGAAAATAGAGATGAAATAGAGAGGGTATCACTAAGAAAATGATGGCTGGAGGACTCAGTCGGGATGGGAGATGTGTGCCGAAAGTAGATAATGGACCAAACATGATGACCTCTCAGTGTCTGTGTTGCAAGCCATAATGCCCAAAAGTAGAGAGAGAGTATGGGGAATATTGTCCGCCATGGACACAGGGTGAAGGTGGGAAAGGGGGGGTATACATGGGATATCGGTGGTGGGGAATGTGCACTGGTGGAGGGATGGGAGTTCGATCATTGTGAGATTGTAACCCAACCATGAAAGCTTTGAACTATCTCACAGTGATTTAATAACATTTTAAAAACAAAGAATATGAAATGAAATTAATATTTCCCTGTGCTCTGTAGAAACACTTGGCAGGCAAAGAGAACAGAAGGATGTGGCCGAGATGTGATCCTGGGGGCTGCACGTGTGTGGCCTCTCTGCAGCTGCACGAGCATGACTCCAGAGACCAACTAAACTACTTTTGGTATGGGCAGCTCCTTGCAGATTGTCTCCAGACTGAGAACTGAGCCACGGCTTCATGCTGCCCAGGAGGGGAAAGGTATTTCTCTCTCTCGCCTTTTTCCTTCCCAGGAGTGACTGGCGTGGCGACCACCATATTATGAGGACCGAAGATGAGAGTTACAAGCTTGCAATGATCCCATATCTGGAAGAAATTTCCCTGGACTTAGTTGCTAAAATACAGAAGTCCAAAACCGCATGGCCGTTATTGTGGCTGCATGACCTCATATCTCTTCACAACAGGTGTGACTCTAGTGGGGAACTCCTAACAGTAATAGTGAGGTTTTTGTTGAAATATTGAATGTAACCAAAGTAAAGAGAAATTAAAGTGAAATTTATTAGTTCGAGGGGGGTCGGTATGGGAGGTATACTGAGTTTTTGGTGGTTTTTGAATTTTTTGGTGGTGGAATATGCACACTGGTGAAGGGATGGTTGTTTCAGCATTGTATAACTGAGACTTAAACCTGATAGCATTGTAATTTTCCACATGGTGATTCAATAAAATAAAAAAAATAAAAAAAGAACAGAAGGATGCATAAAGCAACAGGTGTGCAAAGGAATGAAAATGGCCAAGAGTAACGTCAGGTCATGCTCATTCAAGTGAGGCGTGTGACACTAAGTGAGAATAAAAACACATTCTAAAAACACTAGAATGGTGCAGTGGCTTATCATTCCAAGCAAGTGAAGTGAGTGTAGCACCTGACCAGTTAGTAGATCCAAAGAAATCTGCAGGGAATGATTAAAGATGCACATACCTTTCTAGAGCAGGAACCCCAAAGACCCAGTGCTGAATACCAATGTACATTCACACTTCCTACTAACCACAAACAGCACTTACTCTCCTCCCCACTCCACCCCCTAAACGGCCATCCTGAACCACAACTAAGGGGTCCTTGAACAACACATACGCTCTGAATCTAGTAGATTACATATGTTCCTCCATATAAAAACTGAGAGTTCATTCATGACTCATAGAGTTACCCATTGTAAAAACTGAAAAGTCAGAACACAGTTGAAAGCAACAAACCCTTTTCCGCTAATTGTGAATAAATGTGCATGTGATATGACACACTTCTGAATACCAATGTACATACACACTTCTTCCTAAGTACAAACAGCACATACTCCACTCCCCAGACCCTGTGTGTGGGTGACTCACCTCTGCACAGCACCTCCCTCTCAGGCACCACCATCTCAGCGGGAAGCGAACAGTGTTGTGGCAGGAGTAGGAGCGGTCTCGGGGTTCTCTGTTGGATCACGGTGAGCACCAAGCCAGGCATGCTTGTCAGGGTTCTGGAGGTTGACAGGAAAACCTAGAAAACAGGCATGTAATGGTTGCCAAAACCCCAAGCACATGGTCAGAGACATGACACGAGTTAAAGAGCTCAAGGGTTGGCTCTAAGGGGTCACTGGCATGATGTCCAGCACGGTCCATTTCAATGGATTTCCCCTTTAGATCTTTCTGTGGGTGGTGTTCACCAGTGCTCTCAGATCTGTACGCTCCCACTACTACATCAATTGCTGTGCAGAGGCAAAGAGCTGTGTGAGGACACCACACCCTCCATCTGACGATGAGCACTAGTCATTACTTCATAGAGTGGGAAGCAATATGTAAATCTACAATTCCCTAGGCTGTCACACAGGGCCTCAGACATGTTAAGTTTATAGCCTTTCCACTGCACATGAACAACTGTGAATTCTTAGCTCACTCACACTACAAAATGAATGCAGTATTAGAAGTAGTGTTCCACTGAGCACTTCATGATCTTTTAGAACTGCTCCCTTCAGACAGTCCCTAAGAAAGGGAAGTCATGATCTTCTTATAGTAACACTCTATTATAGTAACTACCCTAAGTGTGTAGTGCACCCTGAGTGTATAGCTACGCTAAGTGTATAGGGTATAGTAACTACCTAAGTGTAGCAGTAGCAAGGCAGAGGTCCTACCTCTAATTAGAGCTCAGATGTTCTGATCTGGTGCTCATCAGGTGCCCATCCATCACTCCAAAGAGAACCTAATGGCAGAAAGAGTCAGGACGGCACATTTCTGGTGAACACAAGGGTGCCCGGCACTGAAAGCATCTGAACACTGCTAGGCATCACTGGCCTGCACACAAACGGGAACAGATGTTTCACACATATCGAAATCTATATTCAGTCCTTGCAGCTCAGTGCCCTTCCCACAGAAATGGATGAATCCTGCTGTCTCCAAGCATCACAGGACCTGAGGAGCATTCGGGCCACTGTCCCAACTGAGCACCACACCGTTCAACCATTCAGACAAACATCACGTGCAGCAGCCACCATGTCCCCAAAGATCACTAAAAAAAAAAAAAACAGAAAAAACAAAGACATTTAAAAAACTCTGACAGTGATAACAATTGGGACTATTAGACAAATCTCACCTGCATGCTTTGTGTATCACCACCAAATAGGAAGAAGGAAAAAAGAAAGTTGTGAATATTAAGACCTGGACAAGAAGCAAACCAACCACAGCATGACATCTGCCTGGTGCAGGCATCAGAATCTGATTCACTCACAAGGACGAATCAAACCTCACCTCACAGAACAGGTGGGTATGCCCCATACCAGCTGGCCTAAAGAGCATGACATGAATCACCAAGCCCAGTCACTGAACTCCTCAGGCACGTGGATAATTAGAAATGACCAGCAAGTCCTGTGATCACCAGGTGGGAGACCACCCATCAAAAAGAACGTTCAAAGTGTCATTTGGGTGCCACCCCCAGCAATGCTCAGGAATCCAACAAACACCATGTGGTTCCGGGATGAGAAGCACGAGGATCATTCTGGGAAATGATTTCTCAGAGCCCAAAACCAAAGGCAGAAACCGAGTACACAATGGGGTGCCCGAGAGCATTTTCAAGAGAAGCAGAGGGTCTCTCACTCCCTCCCTCCTGTTCACATCTCCAAATCTCTCTCAGAAAATGCACTTTGCCTCAGAGAGGGTAAAAGCACAGCGTCTGTCGGGCACAATGGGTCCATCTGTGGGCCCAGCTGAGCACTGTGCGGGGAGGGCCAGCGCTCCCGGGGGCGTCACTGCAGGGTAACCGGTCCGGAGAGGCGGTGAGCAGGACTCAAAGCCCAGGGCCTGTGAGCATGCAGAGGCGTGAGGCATCCCGGGTGGACCTCGGCCTGTGGAGTCTGAGGGGACCCGACATTCTGACCACTCGGAGGAGTGGGCAGGGCAGACAGATCTGGAGCCCTCCAGAGAAAATAGGGACCAAACCACACTAGGAGGTCGGCCTAGGACAGCAGCCCCTCAGTCACAGCCGCTCCATCCCCACCCCCAGGCACAGGTCTGTGAGGGGGTTCTGGCAGGAAGGAGGCCCCCCGAAGCATTACACAGGGGTGGCCACACCCCCAAGCGACAGGGAAGAAAAGCCAAATCCCCCTGAGATAGAGAAGTGAGGCCACACCTCTAGTCTTTACAGGGGCGAGGCCACACTCTCAGGTATCACACAAGTTAGGACACCCTCCCAGTTGTCACACAGTGCAGTCTACCCCCTCAGCAGTCACACAGGGGAGGCCACACCCCCAGGCAACTGGAATGGGAGGCTACAGCCCTCAGTCCTCAAGAGTACAGGTAAGTGGAAGAGCAGCTTCTCCATACAAATTGTCTGAATGGGGAAAAAAGAAAAAGAAGAGGCCATACAGACAGTACAGAGGGTAGGGTGATTGCCTGATTCAGGGACGACCCAGGTTCAAACTCCAGTACCCCAAGCACCACCAGGATGGATCCCTGAGTACTGAGTCAGGCATCAGCCCTGAGCACAGACGGGTGTAAAAAAAAAGTTTGCTATTTCTTCATTTCCCTGACACTGCATACTGTCCACCACCAGGGGGAAAAAGGAGCAAGACCTAGTGATCTGCTGGAAGCAGGAAAGAGTGACGAAGCATGCCTTCCTTGTGTATAAGGAAGTGTGCGTCCATGTGAGCCTAGTAGGCAGCTTGACCAGGACCTTGACAAAGAATCTTGGCAACGGGGGTATGATGCCACAAACAGGTCAACCTGTAGCTGCAGGGCGAGAGCATCAGCAGCCTGTGCCTTCAGGCTTCCTGACACCTCACAATTGCTGCTGTGCCTTTGGGCAGACCCCAGCACATTGGAACCAAGTTTCCTAAGAAATTAAACAGCCAAAAGCTAGGTGTGTGAATGCCATGCCCAAAAACCACATCTGGCTCCGCTAGACAAGCTCATTTATTGACCATATTTCAGAGACCCATAGATAAATCTCAAAAGAGATCAAAAGCCAGAGACACAGCAGTGAGTCCCGGAAGACACCACAGAACTGGAGATCACTCCAGGCCCCAGACTGAGCCACTTTCACTGGTGCATGCCAGGTGGAGCAGGTGCCGTCTCTCACTTACTCCAATGGAATCCTGGCGACTAAGAGCTTCCACAAGCAAGGCCCAGTATTTGGTTTCCAGGACAAAATCTCCATGCCATAAGACAGCAGAGGTGCAGCTGTTAGAAAAGATGAAATCATGAAATTTGCAGGATCAACATGGAGAGTATCCTGCTAAGTGAAATGAGTCAGAAAGAGAGGAACAGACATAGAAGGACTGCACTCATTTGTGGAATATAAAGTCACAGAATGGGAGATAACGCCCAAGGATAGTAGAGATTAGGGCCAGGAGGATCACTCCCCAGCTTGGAAGCCTATCTTATGTGCTGGGGGAAAAGGCAGGTGGGATGGAGAAGAGACCACTAAGTAAATGATGGTTGGAGAAATCGCTCAGGCTGGTAGATGCATGCTGAAAGTAGACTATGGACCAAACATAATAGCCGCTTAGTGCCTATATTGGAAACCATGACACCCAAAAGGAGAGAGAAAGAGGGAATGTGTCTGCCACAGAGGAAAGGGTAGGAAAGGGTGAGGGTGGTGGAGGGACACTGGGAACATTAGAGAATGGGCACTGGTGGAGGGATGGGTACTCCAACATTGATTGAAGCGTAATCACAAATGCTTGTAAGTTTGTAACTCTACAGTTACAAAAGAAAAGGAACGGAAGAGATAGTACAGTGGGTGGGCACATTCCTTGCATGCAGCCAAGCCGAGTTCAACCCCCAGTACCCCACAGGGTTCCTGAGCCAACCAGGGGCGACCCGTGCATGAAGTGCAGTAAGCCCTGGGCTCCTGAGGATGTGCCCCACCCCAAATTAATGAAAATAAATCTGCCCGACCTATTCAAGCCTGAACAGCGAGGAATCCTCACAGCACTTTGGGGATCAGATTTTTGTGCAACAGAAGACAGCACCATCAAAGCTACATGACCACAGAACAGGGAGATAGCTCCACGAGCTGAACACTGCATGTTCCCAGAGCAATGCCTGGGGTGACCACTCACCCACACCCCCCACCTCCCTAACATCTCCCACATACTCCACACACCCACACCCACACAGAACCACACCCCATACAGAGCCAGTTGTGAGTAATCCCTGAGAAGTGCTGTGTGTGACCCCCAACCAAAATAAATAAATCCAACAAAGTGAAACAAAACTGAAAGACTGCAGTGACTGACATTAGGGATTTTGTGTTAGTAACGGCTCTACATTGAATGGCATAGTGAACCGGATATCCGGGTTTATCTTTAATCTAGCTGAGTCCATCACTGGCATAAGTCCTAGGAAGGCATGCAAAATCAGAAGAATAAGCAACAGTCCAAGACCATAAAAGGCAAAACACCCAACAGCAGAGGGTGAGGAGAAAGGAAGTCAGGTAGAGTTACCTGAGTTTTAGGGCCAGGGTATCAAGGAAGGAATAAGCCAATCAGGCAAAAACACCACCCTGAGTACTGGGAGGGAGCCAGTCCAAGGAAGGCAGGTGCAAACCCGAGAGAGGGCATAAAAGGGGATGCTTACAGCAAGGCAGTGTTGCCCTCTGTGCAGGGGACCCTGGTCGACCTGTCACATATGATTGGCTCACAATTTTTATTCTGTCTTGTTCCTCGAATCACGGACCCTAACAAAACCCAACAACAAAGAAAGCTCCATGAGACAGGTGGAGGGTAGTGGATGGTTCACAATGTTTTGCAAGCAGGGAAATCAGCTCGGGATTCTGGAACATCTAACGAAGCAGATTCCTGGCTGACAGGGCAGACTTGGAATACCAAGTCAGAGCAGAGATATGAGTATAGAAACAATTCTTTAGATGTTCTGCTAAATTCTGAACCCGGAAGACAGAAGGGATTAGTTAAAGGATGGAGGTACTATGCTGTGATGTGGTGGCAAGGTTGTGTATGAGGCTGGGGAGAATCAAACCCAAAGGAAGAAGAGTCCAAATTCAGAGGAATGAGGAAAGGACGGGAGGGAGAAGGAGAGAAAGGGGAGGGAGGGAGAAAAGGGAGGGACAGAGAGAACAGGAGAGACAGGAGGCAGGTGGGATATGGAGGAGGATGAAGGGGAATGAAGGGAATGGAGGGAATGCAAGGAGAGGGAGGGGATGGAGGAGACTGTGACAGGAGGGGGCGGGTGGTACGAAGCCCTAAGCACTGGTCTTTTTCTTTTTAAATAAGTCATTTATTTTATTGAATCACCATGTGGAAACTTACAAAGCTTTCAGGCTTATGTCTCAGTTATACAATGCTGAGGTGGGAACAATGCACCCAGTATCTCCACCTATTGCCACTCCTGGAAGCCCAGCCAGGCGTGCAGCAGGACCAGTGCTCCCTGGGCAGCACGAGTCATATGGGCTAAGTGACAAGAAATTAATCGTTTCTGTTTGCAGTTCCCACAGCCCCTCTCTGAGTCTCTAAGTCCCTTCTTCAGCTCCTCAGCTCCATTCAGCCAAGTGTCTCAGCACCAGACCCTGGAAGGCTGCTTGGAGGAGGGTAATGCTGTGAGTCCTGAAGACAAGTACGTGGTCACAAGGTCTGTGTCCTCCAGGAAAACTGAGCATCTGAACCACAGTTTACTTTAAAATTAGAAGGAGGAGTGGTCAGAGCGGTCATTCGAAGGCCAAGGTGATCGCCTTGCTCACAGCCGACCCATTCAATCCCTGTTACCCCAGATGATCCCCGGAACCAGGAGTGATCCTGTAGTGCAAAGCCTGGAGGAAGCCCTGATCACAGCCAGGTGTGTCCTAAAAAACAGAATGAATGAGATCAGAAGGCAAAAAAGATGGTAACTATTATTGAATCATAAATCAGATTGGCCTACACTCGTCATTATACCAGTATGGTAAAAACCTAATGTGAGGGCTGGAGAGATAGGACAGCAAGTCGGATGCTTGCCTTGCACGCGATTGAGCCCTGGCTCCTCCTAGGATCCCTTATGTCCTGCCATGAATGGTCCCTGAGCACAGAGCACCGAATAGCCAGAGGCTCGGTGTGTGCCATCAGGAGCAGGGCCTCTCTGGGGGGCAGCCCCGCATCCACAGCACAGACAAGATGACTCAGGGATGCCAGCAGCACAAGGCAGAGGGGCAGAAGGAGTCCACACAGTCGCCAGGCACCTTGGCCCAAACCGCACACCGCGCAGTATAACCTCTCACCCTCATGCACACAGACCTGCAAAGGGACAGCGGTGCGTGGCCCCTGCCACCCAGCGGAGGCGACCCAGTGCCAGACTTGAGCCAGCCCCACGTGGGGTCCGGGACTGGACCCAAATAGAGACTCCCCTAATAGCAGTCCCCGCACGCACATCCCACCGGGCTCGCTCACAGCAGCCCCTTCCAGCCACTCCTGCGCTTGCCCCTTCGGACTGGGGCAGTGGTTGTTACCCCCCCCCGGCCCTTTGGAGCTAGAGCCTGGGCCCTTTACAGGGGCCAAATGACAGCAGTGGTGGGGGCTGGTGCGTGGGGCCCGGGCCATGGCCAGGGCCAGGGATGGGCACAGGGCTTGAGACATCCTGGCTGCCCGATAGGGGACCGCACCCAGGTGGTGGGGCTCGGAACCCCAGGGCTGCGGCTCTAGGCTGGCGGGTCGGGGGTCAGTAACCTCGCGGCCACCGCGCCCCACCCTCCAAACCCAAGGGCAGCCCTGGCGGGACAGGATGCATGAGGCGACAGCTGGGCTGTAGGGCCGCTGGCCACCCTGCCTGCGCTCTCCAGGAGCCGTCCTGTGGCCACGCGCTGGCCCCAGCTCTGGCCACCTTGCACTGAACCTGGCCACGCTGCCCTGTCCTGCCGCTCAGGAGGGAGCCTGAGGCCGCGCACACTGCCCCCTGCCCGGGACCCGCCCGCCCTCGGGCGCTTCTGGACACTGGCGAGCCTTGGGCTTCGGGGGTGCGAGCAGCCTGGACGACCACCCGGCCCATGCCAGAGGCCCATACGCGGCGCCTTCCAGACCGTGGGTGGCCGCTGCCCCCGGGAGAGCCCCAAGGACGCCCTCTCGGCACGAGTCTGGAGAGCACCCAGGCCTGGGTCTGGGGGAAGTTTCTGGGACTGGAAAGGGCAGGCGGGAGACAGGTGCCCGGCCTGGGCGCCAGGGAGAGGAGGGGTTCGGGAGGGGACTTTGAGCCGATTTGAACACAGCTTGGGGGTCAGTGCTCAGCTGGGGCTACCCCAGAGAGAGGAGGCGCGGTGGGAGGGCGCTCCCGGTATCCGTGAAAGCAGGTGCTTGGCAGCGTGGGGCCGCGGATGGGGAAGTTGGAGGCTGTGGGTGCTCATGCAGCTGCCAGGACAGGTACCACCAGCCTTGCAGCGGCGGCTCCCCGAAGCGCGCCCGTCTGCACTGGTCTTGCGTGTGGGCCTGGCCCGTCACTGGTTCTGCTCGGTCTACTCGCAGGGAAAAGTCTGAAGACGTTTATGCCCAAGGAGATTCTGCAGTGCACCCTCCCATCTGCGACTGAGCGGGCTGTCCAATATCTGTCCAGGTGGTGAGCTTGGGGAGAAAAGTGGGAACTTTGGGCTTCTTTCTCCTCTGCAGAGCCTCTGCCTGTGTTTGCTCAACCCTGTTTGTGTGCAACGGGTTCCCCAAAGGGGAATCAAGGGAGATGCTTTGGGTGGGACCGTGCAGTGCCTGGACGGCCCTCTGCTATGGAAGCAGAGTCACTCTTGCCCATGCGGTCTTGGCAGCTGCAATGACTTAAACTGGGCACAGCCAGGTTTGTGTGTGGGGGGGGTCGGGTGGAGGGGGTGGAAGATGGGGGAAGCTGTCCATGGACAATGCCTCTCCCAGGGCACGGACCCAGCCTGGAGGTGCCATGACTGGGTGATACTTGCCCTGGGCTGTGACTGTGCTGGCTGACCTGGCTGAGAATGTGGGGTGCTGAAGCCTGGAAGGCTGCCTGTGGTTGAACACAGGCCAGATGGGGCAGGACCTGTGTCCTGTGACCTTTCGGTAGCAAAAGAACTAAGTTGGAAGCTGTATAGGGTGGCCACCCACCCTTGCGTCACTAGCCAAGTGGGACAGAAACAATTGTTGGGGGGGGGGGAGTGCGCTGTGCCTTCCTCAGAAGCGCTATCTCGCCTCCTGATATCCTCAGGCAGCGGGGCTGAGGGATTGAGTCTTTTTAAAAATGGATTTGTTTGAGATGGACAGAGCCCAGGAAGACCCGGCTTCTAGAGCCAAAAGTGTGGCGTGAGAGGAAATAGGGCAGCCACCGTCCAAGGTGGGGACAGTACCCTGTGCTCCTGGCGAGGTAGCCAGCTGGGACTCCATGGACACAACTGTGGGGACAAATGTGAGGTCAGGGGAGGGTTCTGCAGCTTCATCTTACCTTTGTGCATGCCACAGAGAGCTGACAGTTACACACACACACTCACACATACTCACACACACAACACGCACACACACTCGCACACACACCACCTGCCACTCAACCAACCTTCACCAAAACGCCCAGCTCCTGCTCCAGCAGCTGGAGCCTCAAAGGGAGCTTCTGGGACCCAGCTAGGCCTGGGGCTTCTGCGCAGGAGGCAGGAGCCTTGCCTCTCCCACGCTGCTGTTGAGGGGACACTTCCATCGAGAGGCTGCCCCAGGCCAGCACCGAGCCCTAGGTAAGACCAGGCTCAGAGGGAGAGGAGCGGTCCAAGCACAGAGCTGTCTCGTGTGTGGATCCCAGGTACATGCTGTGCATGAGGGAAAGCTCAGACCTGGGCTTAGTTCCACAGGCCAGCTCCTGAACTGTCCTGAACAGTCCCCTCTCTGGGGCCCCTGCAATGAACCCCCATAGCTTGCAGACTCACTTCCTCACAAAGACTGTCTCTACCCCTCTCAACCTGGTGCACAGGTATGTGCACACCTCACAGCCACACACACAAACACAGACCAGCTGTGTGCTCATCTCAACCGCCAGACACACAGACTTGCCAGGTATGTGTACACCGCACAGTCACACACACACAGATATAAGTACACCTCACAACAAGCAGACACATACCAGGTATGTACATACCTAACAGCAATACACACCACGTATGTGCACACCTGAAACACACACACACACACACACACACACACACACACACACATACCACACACACATAACTCCTCAATCTTTTCACCAGGAATTGCCTCACCAGTCAAGTCTTGGTTTGCCTGTCAATTCCCAAGATATTCTTTTGGGCCACACCTTGGGAGACCCACGGTGGTGGCGGGAACTGAGGCGGGGCTTGCAAGGCAGCTGGCCCACCTGCTGTGCTGCTGCTCCAGCCCCTCCCCATACCCTCTTCCTGGCCTGCTAGGTCCAAATGCACCTGGGTTCTTGAAACGCTTCTCCCGGCCTGTTGGCGTAATGCCAGCGGTGGCCACTAGAGGGCAGTGGAGAAGCCGTGCGGGAGAAGGAGGCGCCTTCCCAGGGGTCCTGGCCGCGGGGGGCTGCTGCGGGCCTGAGCTCTCTCCGCAGGGTCGTCGGGGACTGCTCCGCTGAGCCGTCTCGGGTCGGGGGCTTTCCCAGGAGCCCAGGGGGAGTCGGGTGGTGCTCAGGAGACTCGGCGGTGTCTCCTGGCGGTACCTGGTGAGCGCAGAGAGGCGCGTCCTGCGGGGTCTGCAGGACTCGGCAGCAGCGGCCCGGCCTGGCGGGGCCCAGGGGTCCAGGGCCACATGCGGCGCTTCGGGCCGAGCCTTTCTGGGCATGGACACCGGGCCCGCTGTGCGCCACCTCCCGCCCCGAGCCTCGGCCCGCGACCCGCGGGTCACCAACAGTCGAAGTTCCGAAGGCGCGACCAGGGCTCGGTCACATCAGATCAGGGACGCGAAGGTGCCCGGGTTCCTGGCGACCCCCAGGAGCTGCGTCCGTCTCTCCTGGAAAGGGCAGAGCCGGGAGGAGGGCTCAGTGCTCGGGCACATCCCGGCAAGCCCACCCCGCCCGCCCCCAGCACGGAGGCTTGACCCCCCAGGCCACAGCTGCATCCCCCCGCAGGCGGCCACAGCTCGGCCTGGGGGTCTTCCTTGGGGCCCTCCAGCTGGTTCTTCTCTGTAGCCGTTTCTACCTGCTGTGTCTGTCCTATTCCTGGTCCTTTATGTGTGTGATTTGTTTATTCCTTTTTTCTGCTTCACATCTACTTTTTTAAAACTATTTTTAAAATACGGGTCATTCTTTTTTTGCTTTTTTGCGTCAGACCCGGTGTTGCTCAGGGGTTAGTCCTGGCTCATGCAGTCGGGAATTACTCATGGCAGTGCTCGGAGGACCATATGGGATCCTGGGAGTCAAACCTGGTTGGCTGCATGCACAGCCTTACTCTTTGTGCTATGGCTCCAGCCCCAATAGGGGTCATTCTTAAGACACTCAGGAGGGGTATCTTTATTAAGATATCTGGGTCCCCCTTATGCCCCCTTCGGGTCAGGGTGCTCAGTGGCCAGGCCTGGCATTGGGGGCCACCAAGGCTACATCCTGTGCTGCTAAGGCCCAAGCACAGAACACAGGTGCTATGGATGCTATGCATTCGCTCTAAGATGAATGCTCTAAGATGAATGATCCTGGTTTTATTGAAGAATTTCATTTATATGTATCATTTATAAACATAGCACATGTGTTGAGTGTTTGCCTTGCATGCAGCCGACCTTCTTTTTATTCCTTCATCCCTCTCAGAGAGCCCGGCAAACAACCAAGAGTATCTTGCCCAAACGGCAGAGCCTAGCAAGCTACCTGTGGCCTATATGATTTGCCAAAAACACTAACAGGAAGTCTCACAGTGGAGACGTTACTGGTGCCCACTCGAGCAAATTGATGAGCAATGGGATGACAGTGACAGTGACATATTTACATAAACACACACACTGACCGTTAGAGAGTGAAACTATCCATTGATAACTACACACAAAAACAGGATTCTAAATTCTTAATATCAAGCAAAGTGTTTTTATTCCATGGGTCAAAGAGAGAAATTTTATTTTAAAAGGTATATATTCTGAGGCTGGGGCCATGCACAGTGGTTAGGGCACTTGCCTTCCATGCAGCCGACCCAGGTTTCATTCCCAGCATCCTATATGGTCCCCTGAGCAGTGCAAGGAGTAATTCCTGAGTGCAAAGCCAGGAATAAACTCTGTGCATTGCGGGTGTGACCCCAAAAGCAAACACAAACAAAGGGGCTGGAGCGATAGCACAGGGGGTAGGGCATTTGCCTTGCACTCGGCCAACCCGGATTCGGGTTCGATCCCAGCATCCCATATGGTCCCCTGAGCACCGCCAGGGATAATTCCTGAGTGCAGAGCCAGGAGTGACCCCTGTGCAGAGCCAGGTGTGACCCAAAAAGCAAAAAAAAAAAAAACCAAAAACCAAAAACAAACAAAACAATTATAAATTCTACAGAAATATTTTGAAATAAAATTGGAGAGTGAAACTCAAAGTATTAAGTGTTCATATTATTTAAAAACAGATCATTCTAAAATCAGTAATCTAAGTTTCCTCTGCAAGATCTAGAAAAGGGAATAAATAGTACATATTATTTAAGCAGAAAAATATAGATAAGGAAATTTAAGAGCATTATTTTTCTGAAAACAAAAAAATGGAGAAACTGATTAAAATGCTAAAGTGTTTTGAAAGGCCAGTAAAATAAATCTCCAACAAGAATGAAAGAGAAAAGAAGAGAAATGGAAGCCATTATCAATATGTGGAGAAAAAATAATCTACCCAAAAGGATACAAAATAAAATAAGTCACACATGAAGGATCCAAAAATGTTTTTTAGGGGCTGGAGCGATAGCACAGCGGGTAGGGCGTTTGCCTTGCACTCGGCCTACCCCGGTTCGAATCCCAGCATCCCATATGGTCCCCTGAGCACCGCCAGGGGTGATTCCTGAGTGCGTGAGCCAGGAGTGACCCCTGTGCATCGCTGGGTGTGACCCAAAAAGCAAAAATAAATAAATAAATAAATAATTTTTTTACTGAAATAATATCTATTTTATTTATTTTTGTTTGGGGACTACCTGTGGGACTCAGGGATCTCTTGGGGGTGGTCAGGGGACCCTAGAAGGTCTATGTGAAGAGGAGGGCAAGTTAAGAGTCAAGAACTGAAGGGCAGGTTAAAGGTTAACCGCTGAAGTTGCCCTTTGTAACTACTTGACTGCTTTGAAAAATGTCTTCAGGACCTTCCACTGGGCAGGACTCTGTCACCAAATGGGCCAACAAACTGCCCTAGGAACTATAGGCAAACATTTGCAGGGAAATAGTTAACAGTCAACAAATGTTTAGATATGCAAATCAAGTGACCTATGTGTGATCCCCTTTGATATATAGATGTGATTCCCTTTGATATGTGAGATTTTCATTTGTCAACAAATGTTTAGATATGCAAATCAAGTGACCTATGTGATTCCCTTTGATAAGTGAGATTTTCATTTCTCCCCCAAAAGGGTATAAAAACAGCTAGCTTTTTGAGTTTGGGGCCTTCGGTTATGCCACGCTATTGTGGCACAATTGAAGGTCCCAATATAGCTATATTGGCTTAAATAAACCCCATGCATTTGCAGAAAGAGTTGTCTTGGTTTTGTTCTTTTATCTCTCCGAGCCTCCCCCGGGCAGAGATCTGCCGACCCTAACATATGGATTCAACCCTGATTAGCCACTTTCAAGGCAAGCATCCTTCCCACTGCACTAACACTCTGGCACCCAGAAAGAAGATGAACTTTAAAAGAATAAGTATAACTTTTAGAACTGAGAAATATGTTATCTCAAATTTAAAATTAAGGGCCATGTGCAATAGTCCAGCAGGTAGGGCATTTGCCTTTCACGCAGCCAACCCAGATTTGGTCCCTGGCATCCCATATCATCCCCCCAGCACTGCCTGGAGTGATTCCTGAGTGCAGAGCCAGGAGTAACCCCTGAGCATTTCTGGATGTGACCCCCATAAAAAATAAATTATTAAAATTTAAAATAGACTAAGTAGCATAAAGAATCAGCACAAGAACCATCAAACTTAAAAGCAATGTGTCTGAGGCTGGAGTGATAGCAGAGCAGGTAGGGTATTTGCCTTGCACACGGCAACCAGGCTTCAATTCCCAGCATCCCATGTGGTTCCCTGAGCATTGCCAGGAATAATTCCTGAGTGCAGAGCAAGGAGTGACCCCTGTATATCTCTGGGTGTGACCCAAAAAGCAAAAAACAAACCACCTAAACCAAAACATTGAGTCCTCATTATCAATCAACTTATCTCCTACTTTTTCTTTTCTTTTTTTCAAGGTTTTTCACTACTTCCAAATTAGGCTTCTTGTTTTTTTCATTAAATTGTCTTTAATATTACTTGGATGGTCAGTTTACTGGTGATAAATTTTTAATTTGTTTTACACTACTTTACCTTTGAGTTCACTGATTTTTTTTTTTCATTCTGCTGTTGAAGCTTTCTATTCTAAGTTTTAAATTGCAGCTGTTACATTCTTTATTCTCTCTGCTTGGACTTTTCTCAAGCTTATATCAGAGTTCTGATTTTATTGTCATTACCTTCCATAGAAGTCCTCATTTCAGTGAGTATCAGTAAGACAGTTGTTTTGAAGTCTTCTTCAGGTAGCTTTCTGTTGGATAACAATGGAGTGTCCTTGCTGCTCCCCCAGGGAGCTTAGTATATTGAGTTACTCCCACAAGAGTGCCCCTGAGACATACCCAATTCCATCAAGCACTAATAATCCTATATTGACTAGAAGTATGATAAGAAGTAGATTTACTCTCATTGTTTCAATGGATTACCAGCTGAGGAAAGGAGAAAGCAATTCACCCTAGATGGAATCCTGCCTTTGAGCAGATCTCCTAGTAATCTAGAGTGCTGAACCCTCCGATGAGATTTTGTCCTAGACTAAATCTCCTAGAACTTCCCCTGAAGGGGTGGCTTTACCTCTGTTTGTTGTTATGACAATATTCAACCCCACATATGTGTACCCCACCCTTCATGATTTCTATAGAACAGTGCTGTAAGGAGTAAGAGGGGACTAGAAAGTCCGGGACTAGGAGGAGGACCAGATGAGGACGATGACTGGAAGGAGAGGACTATGAGACTAAGACGAGACTAGGAAGGAGATAAGAAAGGAGAGGACTTTGAGGTCTACGAGAAGACTAAGATAAGGGAACTATGATGACTGGGACTATGGCCAAAACTATGACTATGATTGTGCCATAAGGGGAGAAATTGGACTACACAGGGAGGGAGAGAGAAATCAACTGTCTACCCATCAGCCTGGAGCCCGGACCCAGTTTCTCCATCCACCGATCCTTCTTCTGTCAGTCTCCGTTGTCTGTCCTGGGAAGGCCGCTCT
Source organism: Sorex araneus (assembly GCF_027595985.1). Taxonomy (NCBI): domain Eukaryota; kingdom Metazoa; phylum Chordata; class Mammalia; order Eulipotyphla; family Soricidae; genus Sorex; species Sorex araneus. The sequence continues at coordinate 6,187,367 of NC_073308.1, read as the reverse complement.
CGGCCACCGATGGCTCTCGTCCCTGTTTGGGCATTCGTTTCTATTTTTGAAACTCGCATCTTTCATAGCTGGGTAACAGCAGGAGTACTTTCCAGTTGCTGTCTTTACCATCAATGTGTGCAAGTCTCTCCATCTCCCCTTATTCTCGAATTCCACAAAGGCCTAAGCAGGAGCTAGTGATTCTGCTCCAGAGGCCTAGGGGCACGAACCAGCTCTCCCGCACGGATGCTCACCTGCCAGCCTTACTCACCGCTTGCCCTGGGTCCGTCTCGTCCCTCGTCGGGACCCTGCTTTTGGGGGTGCTAGGAAGTAAGGGCAGCTGAGGCTTAGGTCCTTAGAGGAAAATATCATGTAGAGTCAAATGACTCCCAGGTTACAAAAGCATAGCATTTGCTAAGTCTTCCTGTGTCCATACAAAAGGACATGGCCCTGAATAAACTATGCAAAGGACTCAAGGAGAAGAGAAAAACAATATTCACAAGTCAAGAGAACACAAAGAAAGAAGTTACAAATTAACACAGAAGAATGGGAGTACTGTGATGGGAGTAACCCAATAAACCTAAATTGTCAGAGGCTATGTTATCCTACACTAGACCACCCAGTAAAAAAATTCTGAATTCCCTGCATGATGTCTCCACCTCTACAATGCTGACAATCCTGCAATAGCACACCAGATTGGATGGGATGAAACATAGAATCAACCAATTTCAAAGAACAAAAATGGTATCACGGAAGGCTAAACGTGTAATAACATCTTAGTAATCGTTCAGACAAGGACTTAATGTCCCCATGGTGAGAATCAACAATATTCACTAATTTTCTTCTAAGGAAATCATTTTTTTAATTTTATTTTTTATTGAATCACTGAGATACAGTTACAAAGTTTTCATATTTGATCCACCACCAAACCCCCGCATACTCCCCTCCCACTCCCCCTCTACCTGTGTGGCAGACATTTTTCACTTTACTCTTTCCTTATTTTGATTACATTCAATTTTCAACAGGGATCTCACTATCATTATTTGGAGGTTTTCCTCCAGCAGGCAGACATGTTGGATGGCAATAAAAGACTGTATGTTTTCAGTTTTTAGAAAAGGTCGCACGACCGCGTTAGCAGCCGTGCAATTCGGAGCTGTCCCAGTCCCGCATCCCAGAGCAGTGTTAGTTGCTGCTCATTGTCGCCGGGGCTCAATCTGGAGAAGGTGTACCGGCTATACCTCCTCTGTCTGGATCCCTGGTGTTGCTGGCCCGCTCTCGGGTCCGGAGCATTCTCCAGCCGCGTTGCTCGCCAGAACGCCTGGCTTCTTCTCTGTAATGAAATCATTTTTGATCATTCTGTTGGCAATTTATTCTAACAAAAAAATGTATATAAAATAAATGATTGTGGGTTTGCCACAGAGGTAGATTGAGGGGTGGTTGAGAAAATTGGTGGTTGAGACAATGGTGGAGAGAAGGTGACCACGGTCACATAATAAGGATTGGTGTTGGAATACTGAACATGTGGGGGTCCCGTCCTGTCCAGCAGGGAAGACCCTTTGTGGGGCTAAGGAGGGGACGCAGCCGAATGAACAGACGAAGAGCCAGAAGGAGAGTTTATTCTAGGGCAGTTACAGTATTTATACCTCTCTGCTGGAGGAGGTGGTATGGTATGGTGCTTGGGACCCCCATACAAACAGTCGTAAAATGCAGATCAGGCATGGGCATCAGCTAGTGAGAAACAAATGGCGGTAAGATAAGATCAATAAGATCAGTAGTGGCAACCTTGCTACAGGAATTTAAGTAAGCCTCTGTTTGATCAGAAGACAAGAGCCAAGCTCTGTAAAATGGCTCCCTACATGAACACCTGTAACACACCATCATGAACAACTTTGTAAACCAGTGTTTCAATAATATAGAGCAGGGGAAGCCGTGGCTCCGAATTTGAGCAGGCTTGAGGAGTCACCAGGAATGTGTTGTCACGAGCCTGGCACTGGCTATAGCACCACGATGGAATGCAGCTGGGGTCAACGGTCCTCATTGTCTGGCCTCTTTGATGGCACTAAGTGTGAGCATAGCTGGATACTGTTTGAGATCTTAGATGCCTGGAAAAATCTGAGCCAGCTTCGAACAGGCTTAGGTAGTACCCATGGGCTCAGGGTTGCTGGGACCCAGCATCCACTGGTCGCTTTAATCACACAGACTCAGACGGGGCCGGGACTACACTGCGTCTGGCAATAGAGTGCCCTGGTCTTTGTCAGGGAGCAAAGCCCTGATGCCCATGGACAGACAGGGGAGCACAGCAGGCGATGGACCTTAGTACGCCTCGGCGTTCCAAAAGTGCTTTCAGACTACAAGGGTTGGCTTCTACCAGAGCAGTCAGATATGGATTGTCAGGGGCCAGAGCTGTTTGTCTGCTGGGCTAAGCTCTCCTGATAATAGTCTGGGTTTGAGGGCACCAAGATGGGGCCTGCCAGTAACTCAGACCTCCTGAGACCTTGCGTGTGTAAGCACAAAAAAGGAGAGTAGCAGGCTTTATCTCTCTCCTGCCACCTGCGTTCAGTAGTCTCATGCCGCGTCTCCCACCCCGGCGAGGCCGATGGCGATGAGGAAGTGAAGGAAGGAATGAGAGTCAGGGCTGGTGGGTCTCAGCTGCAGTTTATTCCATTCCCATCTCCGTTCTCCTCTGATTCTCCTCCTGCTTCTTCCTCCCCCATGCTACTTCATTCTCCTTCTCCCTCTGGACCTGGATCTCGATCTGGCTTCTCTGGATCTGGCACTGGAACCCCCAACCCACTCTTATAGCCTAGTTAAATCCCCAAGCATGAAGGTTTGGGGCTTACACATAGGTGTGGTCACAATCAATAGGGGTCAAGTTCTTTCCGTCAAGGGATGCTGCTTCTAGGACAAATTCTCTTTCAGCAGGACACCCGCCCAAGAGCAGAATCCCATGGGTGTGTTTCTCCTCTCCTTGTCCAAACTAACATATAAGAATTCATAATATTAATCATTTTGTATAGACACAGAAAGAGATACATTAAGCTCATAGAATTGCCCTCCTGGGGCCATCTCGATCTCAGACTACAGTGCTCAAGCCAGATTTTTCTTTCCTATCCTTAGTAGGGTCCTAGTCTCTTCGTTGTTTTTGGATCATGACAGCACTTGTCCATGATTGTGCTCTTAAGTTATAGTTAAGAATCGTGGAACTTTTTACACAATACCCATCAGATAAGGGGTTGATATCAATGGTATACAAAGCACTGGTTGAACTCTACAAGAAGAAAACATCCAACCCCATCAGAAAACGGGGCAAAGAAATGAACAGAAACTTTCCCAAGGAAGACATACGAATGGCCAAAAGGCACATGAAAAAGTGCTCTACATCACTAATCATCAGGAAGATGCAGATCAAAACAACCATGAGATACCACCTCACACCACAGAAACTAGCACACATCCAAAAGAACAAAAGCAATCGCTGTTGGAGAGGATTTGAGGAGAAAGGGACCCTTCTACACTGCTGGTGGGAATGCCGACTGGTTCAGCCTTTTTGGAAAACAATATGGACGATTCTCAAAAAATTAGAAATAGAGCTCCCATTTGCAGCACTGTTTACAATAGCCAGAATCTGGAAAAAAAACTGAGTGCCCTAGAACAGATGACTGGTTGAAGAAACTTTGGTACATCTATACAATGGAATACTATGCAGTTGTTAGAAAAAAGGAGGTCATGAATTTTGCATACAAGTGGATCAGCATGGAAAGTATCATGCTAAGTGAAATGAGTCAGAAAAAGAGAGACAGACATAGACAGGTTGCACTCATCTGTGGAATATAGAATAACAGAGTAGGAGACTAACACCCAAGAATAGTAGAAATAAGTACCAGAAGGTTGACTCCATGGCTTGGAGGCTGGCCTCACATTCTGGGGAAAGGGCAACTCAGAGAAGGGATCACCAAGTATAATGCGGTCAGAGGCCATGAGGGGGAAGGGTGATGCAGGCTGAATGTAGACTAGAGACTGAACACAGTGGCCACTCAATACCTCTATTGCGAACCACAGCACCTAATTAGAGAGAGAGAACAAAAGGGAACACCCTGCCACAGTGGCAGGGTGGGGTGGGGGGAGATGGGATTGGGGAGGGTAGGAGGGATGCTGGGTTTACTGGTGGTGGAGAATGGGCACTGGTGAAGGGATGGGTTCTCAAACTTTGTATGAGGGAAACATGAGCACAAAAATGTATAAACCTGTAACTGTACCTTCACGGTGATTCACTAATTAAAAATAAATAAATTAAATAAAAAAAAAGAATCGTGGGACTTTGGCCTGGCCCATACCGATGCCAGGGTAGCTCCCATCTTTCCCTGGGTCCTTTCAGTCTCTAATCAGGACTCTGCTTTTGGGGTGCTAGGAACTAAGGGCAACTGAGGCTTAAGTTGAGAAAGCAGACGCCGGGAATGAATAATATTCGAAGCCAATTAAATCCCAAATTACAAGAGCACAATTTGGGCAGTTTGAGTGGCTGCAGAAGCTGAAAGGGAAGAGTTTGTCTGTGAGATACAGAGACACCCAGCCTGCCGTCCTGGGGTCAGGGGACACGGAAATGCTGCTGCTGCATCCTACTGGCCTCACACTCCAGGTCCAAGGCAAGGTCTCAATACTCCATCCAGCACCACCCTGAACACGGCTACTTCCCCATCACCGCAGCTGCCCTCAGGGTGGAAGACTCGGGGCTTTACTGCTGTGGAACCTCCCAAGCTCCCGGGTGTCTGGTCTCAGATGTTTCCAGCTCCTGGTATCTCAGGGTAAGCTCTGTCCCCATGGAAACAAGGTTTAGAGAGCAAGGTAACCTGGAAATTGTTCCCATGGCCCACTTGCGGCCGAGAGCCGGACCTCCTGCCCCAGCTCACTGGGCTCTAAGGTCTGAGCCGGTGCCTGTTCGCAGACCCACAGGCCTTAGGATGAGCAGAAATGTATCAGGGAGACAACAGGAAGAGGAGGGAAGAGAGCGGCATGCTCAAGCAGGTGCTGCAGAGAGCTCGGTGGGCTGCCAGCTGTGAAGCATGCAGGCGACCCAAGTTCTATCCCTGTCCCCATGCGGCCCCTGGGCACTGCTGGGGGTAACTCCTGAGTAGAGCTAGGAGGAGGCTATGGGTATAGCTGGGTTTGAGTCGAACCGGAAACATCGAGGGGAGCAGAAAGGCCTGTGGGCTGAGCACGTGAGACCCGCCCGCTGGGGTCTGGTCGTGTCTCCCTTAGGGCCCCTCTCACAGCGGGTTCCTCCTGCAGGAGAGCACTGGGGAGAGGGTCATGCAGATCGCTCTCCACTCTCACAACGTCCACTCTGCGCAATGGGGGCAGGAAGACGCAGGCTGGACCTTGGCCCCCGTCCCATCACTGACAGGGAGTTTCCCTGTCCCCACGTGCCCTGTGCTCTCACCCTCCCTTTCCTTCCTCACCACACAGCACAGGCAGTTTGACACTCTTTGTGCCTCAGTGTGTGCCTCTGCAAAATGGGGACAAAGGTTGCAGTTTGTGCCATGTTGTATTCCCGGGACAGCAGAGACATTTGTTTGGGGGCGGTGCACAGCCAGGTTAGCAGCTGACCCGGCCTCTGGTCATGAGAGTAGCCAATAGCCTTTGTCCGGGGCTACTGGCTATGCACCAAACGCAGACCCTGGCAGGTGTGCTGTGTGGGAGTGACACCAGAGACCCCCGGCTAGAAGCCCCGGCTGTGTGAGGCTCCATGCGAGAAGAGGTGGGGACAGTGTGGGGAGGGAGATGGACGCTCAGGGCTGCTGAGCTCCTGACCCTTTCTAGAAGCCTAGGGAGAGGCACGTTCTGAGTCCCCCCACCCTCTCCCATTTCTCAGCCCCATCACCTAGGACAGCCCAGACATCACCCCTCAGAGCCTGCTGTGGTGTAAGGAAGTCCACCCTGGGGTTCCTCCTCCGACCCAGGAGAGGACTATTCTGAGCCGTGGTCTGCCGCAGTGCTCGTCCAGGGCACTGGCGGCCTGAGAGCAGAAGCAATTCACACGGGAGCGCAGTGGGCCAGGACGAGGGAGCGTGCTGGCGTCCTCCTTTCCACAGGGACACACGACACTCAGTGCACCTCCGAAATCTCCCGTGAAGGGTGCAGCAATTGTGCGCGGAGCTGCCTTATTTTATAGCATAATTTGTTACCACATACTCATCTCACCCCAGAAACTATAAAACCAAGCTCCCGGAAGAGAGGGCACAGTCTCTTGCCCCTGTGCCTGTTTGTCTTCACCGTTTTTCTCCACCACCACCCCGAGCAGAGCCTCGACAGTTGAGGACTTGCGGATCCCAGCCATGGCCATACTCAGAGCCAGTGTCCAAACGTTCAGGCGAGCCTCAAGTATGGAGGAGCTGTTGGAGGAACCCAGGTGTGCGGGACCAGGGGCCGAGATCTCCAAGGCTACTTGGATCGGGACTGGGTCTCACCCACCCAGATCCCCCATTTTCCAGTAGCTAGGCAGTCACATCCAGAGACTGCCCCCAGAGCCATGTAATCCCATCAACAGCCAACATCAAGAGACTATAAAACCAAGCTCTGAGAAGCACGCAATCGCAATGTGGCTGTGAAACATCTAATAGCCTAGTTCTTCCTCTTGGAGAACCTGACAAGCTACCGAGAGTCTATGGCCTACTTGGGAGAGCCTGGCAAGCTCCCGTTGGCGTATTTATAGCCAAATTACAGTAACAGATATATACATGCCTCCTTGAGAACCTGGCAAGCTACAGAGTATCCTGCCCGCACAGCAGAGCCTGGCAAGATACCCGTGGCGTATTCGATATGCCAAAAACAGTAACAATAGGTCTCATTCCCCTGACCCTGAAAGAACCTCCAATCATCGGGAAAGATGAGTAAGGAGAGGCTGCTAAGTGTAATAGAGACGTTACTGTGCCCGCTTGAGTAAATCGACGAAGAACGGGATAACAGTGATACAGTGATACTCATCTCACTATTGAAAGTCAGAAGGGCATGATTTTTCAAAAGAATGAATCAACACTTATAATGGTTCCATCCCACACAGTTGCAGAACCACCTTAAACATTGGTATCTAATCTGTGGTTGTGTCATGAGTCCTGACCCTTCCAGGGCCAGCCACCCACTGTCGGGAACAATGGGTTATGGGGAGGAAGTGGTCAAGGAGGATCAAGAGGGCCCAGCTGAGTCCCAGAAAACAAGACAAAGGCCTTGGGAAGGGGAGGAGGAGGAGCACACGTCACATCCGCATCCCCAAGCAAGAGAAGGACGCGAGCCTGAGCCAGGGACAAGGGACAGGGCTCAGAGCATCGAGACATCCCAGGGCTGCCTCTGGCCAGCTCAGCAGGACTCTCCCAACAGCTGTGCTGGGGGAGGGACTCCTGGCAGGAGGCTGGGCTGTGCACCCGTGCTCCTCGCCTGGCTGTTGCTCCCTCCACAGAAGCTCCTGCTCCTGCTCTCCATCTCAGTGGCTGCATTTCTGTGCATGGGCACCGCCCTCCTCCTCACCTGGGCTGCAGGAAAGCCTGGGGCAGCACCAGCCACGGGGACCCTGTGCCCGGCTCTGAACAGACTCCCAGGAATCAGCACCAACAGGCTTACCCAAATTGAAGGCTCAAGGATTATCATCCCCACTCTACCAACAAGAGCACAGAGGTCCTGAGGTGAACTGACCAGGATTCCCCAAGCTCCTGATGTGACGTGGTTGATAAGAGGTATCTCTCAGGGTCGGAGAGATTAGGCAGCGGGTCAGGCGCTTGCCTTGAGCAACTGAACCAGATTCCATCTCTGGCATCACATAGGATCCCCTGAGCCCACTAGAAGGGATTGATCCCTTAGTGGGGAGCCAGGAGGAAGCCATGAGCATTTCTGGCCGTGGGCCACAGAGAAAAACTCAAAAATAATTTTTTGTTTTTTTTTGCTATTTGGGTCACACCCGGCGATGCTCAGGGGTCACTCCTGACTCTGCACTCAGGGATCACCCTTTGTGGTGCTCTGGGGACCATACGGGATGCTGGGAATCGAATCGAACCCAGGTCGGCCACATGCAAGGCAAACGCCCTACCTGCTGGGCTATCGCTCCAGCCCCTCAAAATCAAAATAAATCCAAGCAAAGAAGGAAAGAGAAATGAATCCTAGGACCACTCAAATGATCTCAAAGCCAAAATCTATATTTCCCTTTTACTTGGCTTTCTTCCATGATTTCCGGCTCACAGATTCCAAATGAGACTTTGAACCTTTGGGATTTCCATAAGGATCAGAGCAACAAAAACCTCTGCTGTTCTCTTTCCTTGTTCTCTGATTTTCTTGGCTCTTGGAAACAGTCACACAGCCATCCGAGTGCAGTGACTGCCAGGGTTTCCCTAAGGGCCCTGAGGCCACAACCCTACTGGCTGCCAGAGGCACCTTGGAAATAGAGAGTTACAGCTTCCACTTCCGGCCCTACCAGGGCATGGCAGAAACCCAGGAAGTTGAGTCTCTCTTAAGTGGGGGTGAGTTCATAGGTCATGCCTTGTGGCCCCAAAAGAAAGTATTTTGAGACTGTTTAGGTTTGGGAGCCAGAATACTTCCAATTTATGGGGGTGTGGGGTCGCTCTAGGGGTATGTATCATACCCAGCAGTTCTCAGGGCTTCTTCCTGGCTCTGTTCTCACTCCTGGCAGAGCTCTGGGGTCCATGTGGGGATCAGATCTGGGTCAGCGGCATGCAAAGCAAGTGTCCTTTCTGCTGTACTAAGGTTCTGCCCTGAACCCTTCCACTTCTTTCTCTGCTGAGCCCCAAACTCTGTGAAGACCAATGCTCCTATAACTGCAATCTCACCATATCTCTCTCTTCATCGGGCTGTTGCTCCCTATGCTTTAGCAGCCTTGGTAGCCATCTGATTGGCTTCCTGAATCCCGGGAGCAAATTGAGTCAATCATCGTGTCCATCAAGGCAGCGGTCAGGGGACCCCCATGTTAGGGACCTGCAGGTCCAAAGCAACAAGCAATAACCAGGCCTTGCCCAAAGCCCCAAAGGGATGATGGTTTGGTGGTCCTAGACCCTTTTTCTGGGGAGCCTGAGGCTGGCTCTCAGGAGACGGTCTCAGTGTTGACTCCCTGGAGGCTGTGCCAGTGCCTGAGGACTGTGTGTTGTGAGGAAAAGCCTCCACACCTACCCGAGGCTCTGGCTCCAGTAACCTCTTTAGCATACATGCCTCACCCCTGAGTTTGCTGGACGGGCAGGCTTAGGGGTTCATACACCCCCAACAATTAGTTCTCTTCAGAGCCTTAAGTTAGCTTCCAAGAAACAATTCAGCTATGTTGCTTAGAATTGGGTTTTCTGAGACCCAAGAGCCAGTACCAGAGTCAAAACTCTTGTTTTGCATATGACTGACCACTGTTTCATCCCTACACGTTCCGTGCACGTGACTGATCACTGGTTGACCCGACACCTTTCATGCCCCATGCTCTGGCAGGAGTGACTCCTGAGAACAGTCAGATAAGCCCTGAACACTGCTGAGAGTGGCAACAGAGCAATTTGTATTTATTTACTTTATTATTTTGCTTTTTGAGTCTATGTTTTAGTATACACTAAAAACACCAAAATCCACTGCTCATGGGTTACTGCTGGCTTTTCATTCAGGAATACTCCTGCATGTTCAGGGAACGTTATGGGATGATGGGAATCAAACTCTGGATGGCCCTGTGAAAGGCAAATGCCCTACCCACTGTGTAATCACTGCAGCCCCCAAAACAATTTTTAAATTCGATAAAAATAAATAAGTAAAATTGCACATTCTACATACATCTGGAATCTTATGCTTTACCATCGTTTTTGGAAAGACACCTTGTCATGATGGCTTCCACGTAGGGCTCAGGGTACCACAGACTCCTCCGAGAGATTCAGAGCTGCACCCATGATGGTTGAATGCCCTGACAGTATCAGGGGTAATACTGGGGTACAGACATGGGCCAGGCACATAGAAGCCTTAGCCCTGCACTATCTCTCCAGGCCCTCTTTAAGAATAAGTGTGTCTTAAAGATACACTTGTACCTTTATGTGCATCTTTACAAGATACACTTGGGTAAGTGTCTCTAAAAACCTTTTCTCCTTAGTGGTATTTTTTCTTAAGGACTGCTCTGGCTTCCCAGTGGTTTCCTAGGACACTCAGAATTTACATAATAGAAATGTTGAAGTCATTAGCAATGATCCTATTCAGATACATAGTATGTTGCAGAGGATTCACGAGGGGACTCCTCCTGACGGCCTCTAGCCGTGTTCTGCTGTGGGGCTGTCCCACAGGCCCAGGACACGCTTCATTAGCCATGTCACCTTGTCATCTGTCTGCTGAAGAGAGGACGGGAGAGCGGAAGCAGTTCAGAGCTCTACTGAGCCTCAATCAGGTTGATTTATGAACCAAAAAATCCAAAAGTAGAAACGCATTCGAAAATTCATCTCTATGTTTTGGACAAGGCATTGAGGCCGAGCATTTGCCTCATCTAGTGAATTCCTGGGTTCAATTCTAAACACAAACACACCCGCCCACAATTTATACACACTTTGCTTTCCAAGTGAAGTGAATATTTATCTTATTTCACAGTTGACTTTCTTGGAATGCCAGAAAAACAACCTATCCATACACTTTATGCACTGTAAGGATAAATATTATTTATCTTATTACTATTACAATTATTATAAATATTCTTTCTTATTATCTTTATTTGGAGCATGTGTATATGTATGTGACTATGTACATGGGTGTATCTATGTGGGTATAAAATGATTTCTCATTGTGTCCTTCCAAATTGTCTCATCAGGCAGATGTGACACATTGGAATATGGAACGGAATTGTCAGCAACCTGAATTTTGTTTTTGTGGGTGTGAGGTCAATGTGCCGCATGCCAGGTGTTGGGTGGACTCTTTACACTACGACCCCCCCTGGACGTTCTGGCTGTCTGATGCTCCCTTGGGAGGGGCCCAGGAAGGTGCTTCCCAACCATCCCTGCTCTCTTCTCCTTCAGGGTCCCTGTGTCAAAAGGAAATGCAGCCCCTCTCCCGATTTCCTGGTACAGGGGAAACTTGGGGAAGGTTCCTCTCTCAACTAGACCATTCTCTTTGCAGGAAAGACTGAATCCCATATTTCTAGTGACCTGTGTGCCCTGGAGGTAAGGCCCCCTGTGCTGAGGAAGAAGCACCCCCCAGCCATGGTGGAGCCTCAGCTCTCCTGGGTGCCTTTGCTCTTGACTTCTTTATTCTGCTGACCTAGATTGGTTTGTTTGTTTTTCTGCTTATTGGGTCACACCCTGCAGTGCTCAGGAGTTACTTCTGGCTTTGTACTCGGGGATTGCTCCTGGAAGGACTTGAAGGACCATAGAAGATGCCGGGGATGGATCCCTGTCAGCCACATGCAAGGCAAGCACCCTGCCTTCTGTACAATCAATCTGGTTCCTCCTCCTGACCTTGAGGGCCTGAGGTTACTCTTGTTTTCCTGATCTCCTGGGCTCTCTTCTGCCCTGCTGCCCACCCCACAATCCCCACCCAAACCTCACAATGGTCAACCCCTGCTTTGACCTCGGCCCTACAATGGAGGGAAGTATGGGGAGTCATGGGGCATGTGTGGGTCCTCATATCTGACACTAGATTCTGGATCACCCAGGAGGGTGGCAATGAACTACATGGGGTGGGGGATTGAACACGACTCGGCGCCTTCTCTAGACAACAGTACCCTCTTCACTTAGTGCCTAGCAGGAGGACAGTATCAGCTTCACCCGAAGAGGCAGCTCAGCTTCACCTGAAGGGGCTGGGGCCTGGAAAGCCCGTTCTTTCATGCTAAAAACCTTCACCAGAGGACAAGGCTGCAGAGATTGCATCTGCCCTACTTGAGGATATACCAGAAGATAGCCCGCAGATACCCCGAACAAGTGCAAGAGCATCCCCAGCAATGAGAACAGCCCCAGTGCTCAGGGGAATGCACACAGGAAGAAGCAGAGCCTTCCTGACAGTGGTGTCCACCTAAGGTTCCTGTGCAGAAAGGAAGTTTCAGAAACCAAGATGAAGGAAGTTTCTGGATAGTATCTGCACATCCCCCACCCCTGTGATGATGAGACGGCTGCTGCTGGTGTGTGTGCCGAGTGTGTGGGGACAGCCAGGGAGGGACATTGTGTCCCTAGGAAATTGCAATACGACACATTCTTTTGGTCAAATGTTTTAATACTAAACTAACTCAATGTTACTAACAAATACAATATAGTTGAGATTCTTTAAACATAAGTAGAACTGAAGGATATGTCATAGTAAGGGTGGACAGTGGCTTCCAGTGAAGCTCCTTCCTGGCAGAGGTGGTGGTAGAACGCCTCAAGCGGGGACTCCCGATGGAAGGACAGGATGAAGCTGGGGACAGAGAGGCAGCGCTTGGCGACGGAAGCCACAGTAGCATGGTCCCTCCCAGGATCAGGGGGTCAGAAGGGCCCAGGCTGCAAATCACTCTGGACTGTGGGTGCAGGGACACGACGCAGATGTCCCAGGGACTGGAACCCGGGCCCTCCCCGATCCAGGCCAGTCCCTCCCACCTTTCCTCCTTTGTGATCACCTGCAGGCCCTGGAACCAGGTGAGAAACTGCTCGTGGGGCTGCAGGCGGTAGTTCTCTGCGGCCTGCTGGAGCCGAACGATCTCCCGGAAAATCTTAGCTTCCTGGGACATTGCGAAGGAAGGAAGGAAAAGGCCTGAGTGGGCTGCGGCGCCAACCAGGCCAGGGCTGCCCAAAGGCGGACTAGAAGGAGAATTTCCACAGGAATCCCCCCTTCACTCTGCCCGTCAGCATCTCCACTTGTCTGAGATCAGAAAACACCCCTCCACCAGGAAGTTCCCCTTGATGGATCTCTGTCCCCCATGCTCATGTATGGGTTTCCATTGTTTCATTCTCCTACTGTGAGTGTCAGGCCAGAGGGACAGAGATAAGGAGGATCCGAGAGGGGGCCAGGGGACAGGGAAATTGGGTCCCCTCCTCCGTTCCCCTGCAGAGTCCCACTGCTCACCTTTGTTAATTTCTCCATGTTGATCACCTCCCCCTGGAAGCAAATAGCCAAGTACATGAGAAAGGGCCTCTGGGGGACCCTGTGCCAGGCTCTGAGCTCAAAGGACGGGGCTGGGTGTCAGGGACTCAGACCCTCCTGCCCTGTGACACACTGGAGTGTCCAGCGAGGACAAGCATCTTGTCCCTGAGGTGGATGCTGAGGTCCCTCTGCCCCACGCCTCTTACTGAGGGAGAGGTTGGGGATGCCCTTGACCTCAGGTGGTCTTCACCAGGGGCTCTGCTGATCCCTGGGAACTCGGTGACGAGGGCTGAGTGCCCCAAGCTGTTCCTGCCTCAGGTGTCGGGCCCAGCGCCAGGGGAGTTTCCCTCAGGAGCTCTGCCCAGGGCTGAGGTACAGGGGGGTGTCGGCTCCAGCCCACCCAGCCCCCAGCTCACTCACCACAAAATCCTCCATTTCTCTCTCCAGACTCTCCAGCTCCTGGAGGATGGGCCCCAGGAAGGGGACCACACCCTGTGCCGAAGGGGCCGTTAGAAAGGAGCCCTGCTCTGGGGGTCCCCAGGATACCCCCAAGCCTCAGCCTCCCACTGCCAGGCTCTAGGTGAGCAGGAGACCCTCCAGGGCCTCCCGATGTCCTCCTTGCACGGCAGAGAGCCCTCCCGTGGGTCCCAGGGTCCCAGCCCTCTCCCAGGCTCCCCCACCCACCCTCCAAGCACCAGCTCTGCAGCCGCCCACTCTGTCCTGGCTCGGGACTGGGTCAGCCTGAGGCAGGGCCGGGGCCGGGCCTCCTTTCTGAGGGAAGACCCCTGTGGGGACCACCTCTCTGTCCCTGGGTCCCGCATACGCCCCTCACCTGGCGCCTCCCGAGGTTCCTCAGGCAGGACACAAAGCTGCAGCACTGCTCCTAATGGAGAAGAGCACCCGACCCTGAGCCTCTGTTACCCGCTCGCCCAGCCCCCACTCTCCTCCCTCTGGCCCAGACTGAGGAGAACAGCGACAGCTGAGCTTGCAGCCCCCACCCAGAGCAGCAGCCCCATGCAGATCCCCCAGGGCCTCCTGCCCTCACAGCCCCCAACAGGCCTTGACTCAACCCACATACCTGCTGTGCCCATACAGAGAAGACTGGGAAGTCACAGAAACCTGTCCAGCACCCGCCCCTCCCTCCCTGCCTCCTCCATGCAGGCCTCCAGCCTGCAGACTACCTGTGGGACCTTGCAGCGTCTATGTTTCCGGGCCTGTCTGCACAGGGCCTTCAGCTTCCTCCTGCTCCACCTAGAGAGGGAGCACATTTGTCCTGAGGGAGTTGTCCCTGCATTCTGGGGGCCCCATTCAGCTGCGGGAATCCAGAGTCCCGCTTCCTGCCCATCGCCTGGCCCCCAGGCTGCTGTCCCCAGGGGTCTCAGCTCTCTGAGGGGCTCTGCAGACAGAGCCCAGAGGCTGCAGCGCTGGGGGCACCCACCAGGACACTTGGCGCCAGGTCTGCTGGAGTCGGCTGATGGCGGGGCTCTGCAGGACACTGATGATGGCATAGGTGGACGCCCAGTTGCGGAGGCGCTGGCACTCCTGGGAGACAAGAGCAGGGGACAGGGCAGCTGGAGTCTGAGCTCCCTGCAGGACTCGGTGCAAAGCCTCATATGGGGGACCCTGAGAGTCTGGGGTCTACAGGGGACACAGAGATCCCCAAGGAAACCCCGGGAGAGCGTGTGCATGACTCGAGGAAGGAGCAGGTAGGATGATGGGCCCCCACTGGGATGGCCCCAGGACACCATCTCTGCAGGAAACGCCCGCGGTCCTAGGAGCAGGAGACCATCTTCCCTCCTGAGCTTCACAGGAGAACAGGCAGCTCCAACTCCACAGGGACCCCAACATATCCAGGCCCCAGGACCCAGTGCCCACAAATCCACAGGGACCTTGACCCAACATACCCAGTTACCTAAAAGCCAGTGCCCCCAACTCCATAGGGACCCCCGTCTTCAACATACGGGCCCACCAGGACCCAGTGTACCCAACTCCATAGGGACTCCGCCCCCACATACCTGGGTCCCCAGGATACAGTGCCCTCAACTCCTCAGGGACCCAGCCACCACATACCTGGACCCCCAGGACCCAGGGACCCCAACTCCACAGGCCCCCCCCCAACATACCTGGGCCACCAGGATCCAGTATTCCAGCATCCGTGCCCCCGCGGGCAGGCTCAGTTCCCCGAGGCAGGTGATGAGGACACATTTGGCCACAGTGATGTACTGCCTCTCGACGGCCCGCATAGTGTGGCACAAATGTTTGTAGCCCGGCTTGTTCCTCTTAGACCAGAGGGCCCCCCGGCAGTGGTACGGCACCAGCTCCAGGAACAGATCCTAGGGAGAGGGACGGGCTCAGCCTCGGCCACCCCAGGAGACAGGATAGAGGACAGGGCCCGTCCCAATCGGGACTGTGGGCTGTGCTGGGCACTGAGGGTCTCAGGACCCCGGAACCCAGACTGATGTGGGGTGCAGGCACAAGGCTCTTCTGCCTGCTCCTGGGGCCCTACCAGGCTCAGGGCCTCCCCGGCTCCCCTCTCTACACCCCTCAGAGGCACATTCCTCTGTGGCAGGTGCGCTGGAGTTGGTTCCAGCATCCCCCTTGAAGGGGACGGCCCTGAGGGGCCTCATGAAGGAGTCGAGGCTGCTCAGACCACAGCAGACACTCGGAGCCCCAAAACTAGTCTCCACACCACAAGAACCCCCCTCCCACCACTGCTCTCTGTTGAGCTCACGGACACGCACTCCTCCCCGTGCCTCCCCTGCCATCGGCCATCTCGGCCATCCCGGGACAGTGCAGGATCAGGGAGTGGGCACAGAGGGTGAGTGTGGGCCAGGAGAGCCACTGCTGGCAGAGGTGCCCGGGGAGGCAGGTGTGGGCGACGCTGCCTCTCACCTTGTCCATGAGTGTCAGCTGCTCAGCCACCAGCCGGGCAGGGAACGTGCTGACGGAGACCTGCTTGTTCCCCGGCTCCTCCAAGGGCCTGCTGCCGGGGCAGGAAGGCTCAGGGCCGTCAGCTGCCTCGCTGGCCCGGCTGGCAGCTGCCCACAAGCTGGCATCATGCGTGTCTCCAGGACCAGCGTCCTCCAGCACTACCAGTGGTTCTGCGGCCGCAGCTGAGGCTTCGAGAGGCTCCGGCTCTGGGGCATCCCGCGGAGGCAGGCCCAGCTCCTCAGGTGGTTCTGGGACAACTGCTGGGGCTGGAGCAACGTCTGAAGAGAAGAGCCCCGCCTCAGGGTCCCGCCAAGCCACAACCAGAAACAGCAGAGCCCTGTCCCCAGACCACGACATGCAGGAGCCCGGCCACCCCAGAGGGCAGGGCCTTTACCCTGAGCCCCGATCAGTACGGTCAGGAGAATTTCCTTCCTCAGATGAACTTGGAGGCCACAGTCAGAGAAATGCACCAGAATGCAGCCCAGCATCGATTGCACGGGGACACAGCACAGCCACTCAGCACATCCCTCAGGCCAGGCCCCTGACATGGGACTCAGGGCGCTGGGGAGAGTGTGGGGAGCAGAGTCAGGACCCTGGAACGCGCCTCCCCTGCTCCCACAAAAAGTCCCTTCACCTGGAGCCCAGCTGAGCCATCATATCACTGAGAAGATCCAACAGAGAACCTGTGAGTGGTTCTGTCATCCCCCAAGGTTGTGAGAATGACCTTCCCCACCTGGGCCTGTCCTGGGCTACTGGGAATTTAGAGAACCTGCTGGGCATGTTGCTGCTGCAACATGTCTGCTGTTTCCTGAGCCCTAGGATCCCTCTTCAGCCCTCTGTGATGCACGGACCCTGGCAGGGAGGTTCCATCTTGGGGAAATGATGCCTGAGCTCTGGTTCTGCCCACACATGGCACCCAACACAGCCCCGTGTGTCCCCTCTGGATGGAGGACCCCGGACCACTCACCACTTCAGTGCGTCTTCGTAGTTGAGAACCTGCTCCAAGTACGCGAGGAGGCATCCAGACCTAGAGGAAGCAGGACAGTGCCCATGGACTGTTCTGGACACACGGCATGATCCTGAGGCTCAGACCAGGACTGAGTCCCAGGGAGTCCTTCTACTCTCACGTGACAATGTTGTGTGGAGAAATGCTGTTTGACTTATGGAAAAACACCCCACCAAACCCTTCTGCTGTCCCGGGGTGCTGGGACACCTATGTGCCCCCAGATACATCTAATCACCCACAACAACACCGACAGGAAGACCAGGGCATTTGTGGACAGAAATGCTTTGGAGTTCGGAGGGGGTTTCCTGTGCATGTACTCTGGGAGTCCCAAGCCATAAGCTCTGAGTGTTGCGGCTGCTGTTCCATGGGCAGGAACAAGAAGGAACAGGAAGCTCATGGCCAGGAGACCAGGCAGCAGCCCAGCACTGTCACGGCCCATCCCATGTCCTCCTCCAGGACCTTGCGTGACTCCCCCACACTGTATTCAGAAGAACCAGCAGAAGCTCAGAGAGGCCCTGGCTCCTTCTGAGCACCCCAGGCGGGGAGGCAGGCGAGGCCCAGGGGCTGGCGGGGCGGCTCTCACCAGCGCAGCATCTGCTGCAGGATCCGTGCGGGAATGGGGAAGGCCAGGCCGGTAGGAAGGATGGTGGTAACAGAGGAGAACTTCCGCCCAGGGGATGTTTGCATCAGGGAGACCAACATCTCCACAGTTCTTTCGCTGAGGGTCAGCATCATGCAGGCCTCATCCGGAGAGCTCGGGCACACAGGCTCCTCCTGCTGGTGGGCAGGGGGTGCAAGGCAGTCAGTGAGTTCCCCAGGGAGCAGGTGCTGAGGGTCTGGAGCTCAGAACTGCAGGAAAACCAGCTCCTGGGGCAGAAACAGGAACGCCCACATGTGCGAGGAATCGGGCTGAGGACTGCCCTTTTGACCAATGAAGTTTGCTGTTGTCAGTTGGGAGCATTCACAGGCCAGAGGACAGACACGGCCCTGAGGGTCTCCAGCAACCCGCCCCTCTGCACGGAGGGACAGCAGGGGGACAGCTGGGCAGGTCCCTCTTCATCAGCAGAGAAGCTCCCGGAGCTGCTCTCAGGAACTGCCTCCTCTTCAGTTTGTTCTACCCCCTGGGGAGGGGCTAGGGAGCCCCGCTGAGGGGCTTCAGAAGTGTGGCAGATCCCTCCCCAGGTCTCCCTGCTTCTCTCTGGGCCCCTACTGTGAGGCCCTGTGCCCAGTGGCCAGTGTGTTCCAATACTGCCCCTAGTGGAGAGAGCTGGCATGTGCCACCAAATCTCCTCTCCAGGAGGCCCTGGGAGCATCCCACAAACTCTGTCCCTGGCCAGTAGGAGGCAGGGCCTCACCTGCCTTACACCTGTGCTGGGGAAACCTTGGAACCAGACCGCAGCTAGTGGCCACAGGAAAGCCCTGCAGTGCTGCTCAGATGCTCAGGAGCTGATGCCAGCTGAGGTCTCCCTGCGCTGTGGGCTGAGTCCTGTCCCCATGTGTCCTGAGGGAGTGTAGGGACGCAGCCAACACAGCTCCTTACTCAGGGCCTCCTTCCCCAGGGATGCGTGCAAGGAATGGCAGTTTCAGGGAAACGGACACCGCAGCCTCTGCTCCTTCTCTCTCTAACCCCCAACCTGAACTGCTTCCTGCCTGGAGAGTCAGCCAGACAGGGGAGCTGTCTGAGCCCCGTGTCCCTGGGCCATGAGGACAAGGTCACACAGCAGCAGTGCAGACACGCAGTGTGACCGAGGGGAACATGGGCGTGGACCTCTGGGTCAGCTCCTTGTTCTGAAGTGGGTGGGGATGGACTTTCAGTGACCCTGTGCCAGAGGAGCATTGGGGATTGGATCACTCTGAGATGGGCCGTGGACACCCCGAGGGATCACCATGGAAGTGTCAGAGGTGTCTTGGGTTGGGGCCTGGGCTCTGCACCCACCTCCCCATCTCAGACCCCGAGTGTGGGAACCCATGTCACCTGCTCACCTGTGCCAGGCACTGGCTATTACTGCAGACATGCGGTCCTGGGCTCCTGTCCTGGCAGGTAGAACAGCTGCTTCCCACCAGGGGCTCCACTGGGATGTCCCGAGCTGAGCTCTGCAACACAGAGTCCGTCACGCCCAGGAGGGACCTGACACGGGGGCCCCCTTGAAGAATCTGTTTGGTCCAACAGTTAAATATCATCTCTCACCACAGAGACTGCACACAGCGAAAGGAAGAAGAATGACCAGTGCTGGCACAGATGCAGGGAGAAAGGGGCTGTCATTCATTGTGGTGGGAAGACCGACTGGCAAAGCCCTTTTGGAAAACAATATGGCCATTCCGCCCTGCCCCCCACCTCGAATTAGTTTCCTTAGGACCCAGCAATGCCACTTCTGTGAATATACCCCAGACTAAATTAGCACAGAACTGAAACGTCATCTGCACTTCTATGTTCACTGCAGCACTATTCACAGTAGCCTGAATCTGGTAACAGCCTGAGTGCCGAGAACAGAGAACTGAATAAGGAAATTATGGTACATCTAAACTATGGAATACTACACAGCCACCAGAATAAACATCATGAAATTCACTTAGTATGACTCTAGTTCCCAAGGATATTGGAAACAGGGCCAGGAGGACTGTCCACAAACTTTTGGGAGAGACAGGGAAGGAAGTTAGGATAGAGAAGGGCCACTATGATAAAGGTAGCTAATCATGAATGAAAACTGTGTGCTGAAAGTAGGTAACAGAACAAACATGATAACCTCTCAGTACCTGTATTGCAGTCCAGAATGCTCAAAAGGAGAGAGAGAGAAGAGAGAGGAGAGAGAAAAATAGAGAGAGAAAGAGAAGAAAATTTCGTGCCATAGAGGTAGGTGTGGAGTGAGGGTGGTGGGAGGGAAACTGGAAATGTTGGTGGTGGGAAATATACACTGGTGAAGGAAAGGATGTTTGAACATGTATGACTGAAAGCCAATCAAGAACAACTTTGAAACTGAGTATCTCATGGTGATTCCATTTTTTAAAAACTGTTTTGTCAAGAGTGTCCATGACACACACCAGCCTTCCCTCACGAGGCAGCAGCTCCTTCCCGTAGGAACATGACACACTCCCATCAGACACCCTTGGACCTTGACCCACAACTCACACAATCAAATTTAATTCACACACAGACACACACACAGGCACACACACAGGAACAGGGGTGTGAGTCCACTGAAGTACATCACAACTCTGAACTATTGACCCTGTTGACCCCGATTACCCTTGAGTTCTTCCTCACCTGGGACAGGTGTTGTGGGTAGGGTGGAGCCCTCCTCCACAGTCTGCAGGGACAGCGATCACCCTCACTCTGGGCTCGCCTCAGCCCAGAGCCTCTGATCTTAGGCATACAACATGAAAACATGTCTATTGCTTCTCAGTGCAAGTGAACTAGACGGTCACTTTCTTGAGAATGAGCTCACAGGGGAACCAGGGTTCTATGGCAGTTGGGGATGGTCACCAGGGAAGTGAGGTCATTTTCCAGAGTTCTATGAGCTGATGAATTCCTTCCATCTGACCAAATGCCCTCCCCTGCTATGGCACCCACTGACTGAACCAGGGAGTTGAGAGTTTTCCCCGACTATCTGGAAATAGAACGTGGGTCCTAACTCTGAGGATTTAGTTCAACTGGATTTTCCATGTCTCCCCCGTCCAGGCTGACCAGACCCCTGGGCCCTGGACTCCAGAGTTGCGTCCTCCATCCCACAGGCCTGGGAATCCTCTCCCCTCTCTGGCTCCCTCCCCTCTGCAGAAGCAAATGTCACTAAAGTTTGGGACAGGCTGTCAGGCTCAGGGAGGTAGGGCCTGTGCATGAGACAAGGGCTACTGGTGTCCCCCATAAGCACCAAAACTTGCCCCCCAGTCAGGTCATGACTTCCTCTCTACAGCTAGAGTGGAGGCAACTGTGTGTCAGAGTGTTCAGGATCCCAGTGTCCTACTCGTTTCTCCTCATTCTGCTCTAAAAGCATTGAACTAATTTCCACAGCAAACTGCCATCCCTGTAAGTGCCCTTCCCCCCAAAAGAAGGCCATGATGCTCAAGGAACTTGGCCCACTCAGTGGCCATGCACAGGGCCTCTGTCTGGGAAACACCTGCAGGGGCTGCATTCCGGATGGGCTACAGGCACAAGAGTCTCCAGATGTCCACTCAGAGGGTGGGAACAGAGGTTTGGCTGTCCCCTATTGGGATTTGACTCAGCCATTTCCTCCTTCAGGGACACCAACCTCTCCTGCCCTCAAACACCCTCCGTCCCTGCATCTTGCTTGATCAGGAACTTCTTCTTAGGCTGAGACTCACCGAGCCAACAGAGATGGCCCTGCAAGGGCGCCTGCTGGGAAGCTGTTGTGCAGTCATGGGTGAGGGGCGGGTTTCCAGTGGGAGGCAGCGACTCTCCCTTGCTAACTGCATCCAAAATGGGAGCCATGTTCATTGCCATTGTAAGGGTGTCTGTGACAAGACCCATGATCTAGAGGCAACCACTGGCTAGTGCCCAAGTCAATGTGAAGCTGTGGTACATACACAGTCATACCTGTCAGCTCCTAAAGAAAGGTGACTATCTACCTATCTCTAACTCTAGCCCTACCCTCACTCCTACCCCACCCTTAACCCTATTAATAACCGTCTCCAAACCCTATCTGAAACCTAAACCTAGCCTAAACTTAACCAAACCCTATTCCTCAGCTTAACCCTAATGCCCTAACCCTAACCTAACTCCATCCCCAACTTCAACTCATCCTTAACTCTAACCACAACCACAACCCCTACCCTCGTCCTAACCCTTAACACTAAACACATTTCCAACCCTAACCTAACCAAACTGTAACCCTAACCAAATGCTAACCCACTCTACTCTAACCCAACCTTAACCTTAAACCGAAACCTAACCCTAGCCCTAACCCTATACCTAACTGTAACCCTAACCCTCTTCTTGCCCCTTACCTCTAACCTTATACTAAGCCCTACCCCTACCCTGACCTTGACTATGTCCCTACTAATACTCCTGTGAC
The DNA here is from genome assembly GCF_027595985.1 of Sorex araneus. Classification (NCBI taxonomy): domain Eukaryota; kingdom Metazoa; phylum Chordata; class Mammalia; order Eulipotyphla; family Soricidae; genus Sorex; species Sorex araneus. The sequence continues at coordinate 6,165,380 of NC_073308.1, read as the reverse complement.
AACCCTAATCTACCCCAAACTAACCGGAACCCCAACCAATCCTAACCCTACCCCTATTACTACCCCTTCTTCTAACCTTAACACCCTAAACTATACCAAATCTATCCCTAATCAACCCTAACCCAACCACAACCACAACCCCACTCTAATTCTAACCCTAAACAAACCCTACCCCTAGCTCTAACCCTAACCCTAAACACTAACCTTAACCCTAACCAACTCTAACTTTAACCCTGATCCTGACCCTGACACTGACCCCTACCCCATCCTCCGACCCTACCTCCTGACCCTGACCTTCACCCTGACTCTAATCCTAACCCTAAACCTAAACCCAACCCAGCCCAACTCTAACCCTAACCCTACCCTAATACTAACTCTACCCCTACTCCTACCCCTAGCCCCAACCCTAACTTGAACCTTCTACAACTAACCCTTAGTCTCTTACCCTAACCTCACCCTCACCCTCACTCTTACCCCCACCTTCAGGACCCTAATGGAACAATACCAATCCTAACCCCAACCCCTAATCCTAACCCTAGTTCTAACCTGAATCCGTAACCCGAACTCTAAACCTAACCACCCATTCACCTCCCCGAAACTTACCGTTCAGAAACTGTGAACCAACTGGTCACCTGTCATCAACCCATATCTATCGGATGCCGTTGAGGCAGACTTACCTGGCAGCACATGATATGCCAAATGCACATGGAACTGTATGTGGTACGCATCAATACTGACAAGCAACTGCATGGCTTGAGGAAACACTGGCATGCTCTCTTTAGAAGGACGGCACTGTAGAAGAAGATTATGAGCAGTGTGACAAGCAAAACGATTGCAGTGTGGGGAAGAACCCTCACACTGAAGAAAATATGTCCCATAGTCCAGGGTAGGAATCATCCTCCATGCTGCGTAGGAAGGATGCTGGTTAATGCAATGGTATCCATGTTTTGTCAGCCTCTGTGAAGCTAAGTGGCATGTTTGTGTTGTTGTTGAGGAAGGACACAAGCGTGAATCAGTAGTTCAGAGATTTCAAGGGAAGCAAGTGATCTCAAAGAAAAAGAAAACTATACTGTAATATTCGAAATCAGCCTAGCAAGTTATAAACAACTTGTTATGGCATGAGAACGAGGCAGGAGAGAATGTCTGTAGAGGGAAATGCTTCCGTTAGTCATGAAAAAAGAGCCAAGTGGGCCTCTCTGGCTCCTGATCAAGCTGCTGCTTAACAGCCATGATCCCAGAGACTCAGAAACAAATCTCAGAACCCAGCAGCTTTTGGCAGAAAAGTGTCCAGACTCCGCATTAGGTTACCGGCCCCTGGTATTTCAGAATTTCAGAATTCCAAAATCGCACAGCTACGCGACCTCATAAGCTATTCCTATTCAGCAATAGAAAACCAATTGTCAGTGTTGCATTTTCAGCAGACCTGAGTGCCGGGGTAAAATCCCAAATAATAATGGTGGGCCTGCTGTCAAAATATTGAACGTGATCAAAGTAGAGAGAGAGAGTAATGAGGAAATCATCTGCCACACAGTAAGGGGAGGGTGTGGGATGTGGGGCATACTGGAGTTTTTGGTGGTGGAAAATGTCCACTAGTGAAGGGATGGGTGTTTCATCATTGTATGACCAAACCTTAAAACCAAAAGCTTTGTAACTACTCTCACAGTGATTCAATAATCACTGTACCACTGTCATCCCATTGTTCATCAATTTACTCAAGCAGGCACCAGTAATGTCTGCATTCTGAGACTTATTGTTACTGATTTTGGCATATAGAATACACCACGGCTAGCTTGCCAGGCTCTGCCGTGAGGTTGGGATACTCTCGGTAGCTTGCCAGGCTCTCTGAGAGAGACAAAGGAATCGAACCTGTGTCAGCCCCATGCAAGGCAAACGCCCTACCTGCTGTGCTATCACTCCAGCCCAATTCAATAAATAAATTTATAAAAAAATAAATAAATATATCGATTAAGAAAAAAGAGCCAAGTAGTATTTCATGACAACAAAACATAAAATAAGACTCATTCAGTGCTTCAGACAAATGCAGCAAATGAGCAGAGAAGTGAATTTCAGATACTGCTTCAATAGAAATGAAAAGGTATGCAGAACCGTGATCACATGAATTTGAGGTACTCTGAATAACCTCTCATGACCAGGCAACCAAAAGACTGTCTTTTCTTGAATGTTCCTGGGGTCATAGACGGGAATACTCAAGCAGGGTTTATTCCTACCTCTATGTTGTGACAAATCCTGGCAGTGTCGAGGATAAATCCTTCCATATAGAAGGCCACGTGTTAAATTCCAGCTGGCCAAGTGGGAGGAAGTGTTCTACATGCTGCATTAGCACTCCCAGTCCCAAAGGAGGGAATATAAATCAAAAGTTGTAGAATACTGTTAATAGCAATGTGCGCCACCATGAGTATGAATGGGGACAAGTAGTATTAGTGCCACAGTGTTACAGGATAATTTTGCATGTGTGTGAGAGAATAACACAGAGGGACAGTAGGTCAGGAAGCAAGAAGAAACTATGTGTGTGATGTCCAATCAAGCCATCAAAAGGACACAGCAAACAAACGTGCCAAGGGCTCAGAGCAAACAACCTAATGCATATTGGAAAAAGCACAGATGTGAGAACGAGTATTGACCTGTTCTTGTGTTCAGCCTGCAAGAGAGTGATTTCAAAAGTGCATCTTACATTGTGAGGAATGAACTTTTGAAAGCATCTGTGTTCACCTGAATCCATGTACTCAGTCCATGAGGCTGTTAGCCCCATAGCCCCATGATTTTTCTCTTATTTCTGTCTCTTTCCTTAATCCTGAGGTAATGACTGCTTCCTTCAAAGCCTGTTCGCCCATGCTGGTGCCTAGCAACTGCACTGTTACAGGGACCGGAACAGTAAGAACTGGCTGACATCAACTCCAAACAAAAAAACCTCAATAAACTAGGAGTACCCAGAACTGAGGCAGTGGATCCCTGCTGAAGCAGAGTAAGCAAAGCCCCAAGGGTGAGTGTGTTCTTGAGATTTGGCAATCAGGGTAAGAATGGGGCAAAAAGAGCTTCTAAACATGGGGAGAATATTCAACTCCTACAAGCACTGATGCATATAATGCATATACCAGGATTAAAAATGAAAAGGAAGACTTTCTGAAATTATTTCAGGCTTTGGGCAGCATGATCCCAGGCTACCCACCAAGGAACTTTACATTCCAAACAATGGAAGAAAATGATCTGAGAACTTGTTTGATCTTAGAACTGAGAGAGGCTCAAAGAAAAGGGGCATCCTACCTGATTCTGAGTGGTCCCTTTATTACTTGGTCCTATCAGCTTTAGAATCTTAAAATTAGAAGGGCACACTTTCCTCTCAGTTCAGGCACGAGACAAGGATGCCCACTCTCACCACTCCTCTTCAATATAGTACTGGATGTACTTGCGATAGCTATTAGACAAGAAAAAGAGATTAAGGGCATCCAGATAGGAAAGGAAGAAATCAAACTCTCACTATTTGCAGACGATATGATACTATATCTAGAGAAGCCTAAAGCCTCTACTAAGAAACTCTTAGAAACAATAGATTTATACAGTAAAGTTGCAGGCTACAAAATCAATACCCAAAAATCCATGGCCTTCATATATGCAAACAATGAGGCAGAAGAAAGGGTCATGAAAACAGCAATCCCATTCACAATCGTGCCCCAGAAAATCAAGTACCTCGGAATCAGCTTAACCAAGGAAGTAAAAGACCTCTACAAAGAAAACTACAAAACGCTACTCCATGAAATCAAAGAAGACATGAGGAAATGGAAACATATACCCTGCTTGTGGATAGGGAGAACCAATGTTGTCAAAATGGCAATACTCCCCAAAGCATTATATAGATTCAACGAGATCCCTATAAGGATACCCATGACATTCTTCAAAGAAATGGATCAAGCAATCTTAAAATTCATATGGAACAACAAACGTCCAAGGATAGCTAAAACAATTCTTGGGAAAAAGATGATGGGAGGCATCACCCTCCCCAACCTCAAACTTTACTACAAAGCAGTAACAATTAAAACAGCATGGTACTGGAACAAAGGCAGAGCCATAGACCAATGGAACAGGGTGGAATATCCCTACACACATCTCCAAATGTATGATCATCTAATCTTCGATAAGGGAGCAAGAGATGTGAAGTGGAGCAAGGAAAGTCTCTTTAACAAATCGTGCTGGCACAACTGGACAACCACATGCAAAAAAATGGGCTTAGACCTTGACCTGACACCATGCACAAAAGTCAGATCAAAATGGATTAAAGACCTCAACATTAGACCACAAACCATAAGATACATTGAAGACAAGGTCGGCAAAACATTCCACGATATTGAAGATAAAGGTATCTTCAAAGGTGACACGGAACTAAGCAATCTAGTAAAAACAGAGATCAACAAATGGGACTACATTAAAATAAAAATCTTCTGCACCGCAAGAGATACAGTGACCAGAATACAAAGACTATCCACAGAATGGGAAAGGATATTTACACAATGACCCATCAGATAAGGGGTTAATATCAATGGTATATAAAGCACTAGTTGAACTCTACAAGAAGAAAACATCCAACCCCATCAAAAAATGGGGCGAAGAAATGAACAGAAACTTTACCAAGGAAGAAATACGAATGGCCAAAAGGCACATGAAAAAGTGCTCTACATCAATAATCATCAGAGAGATGCAGATCAAAACAACCATGAGATACCACCTCACACCACAGAGACTAGCACACATCCAAAAGAACAAAAGCAACCGCTGTTGGAGAGGATGTGGGGAGAAAGGGACCCTTCTATACTGCTGGTGGGAATGCCGACTGGTTCGGCCCTTCTGGAAAACAATATGGACGATTCTCAAAAAACTAGAGGTTGAGCTCCCATTTGACCCAGCAATACCACTTCTGGGAATATATCCCAGAAAAGACTCATTTCTGAAATGAGTCAGAAAGAGAGAAACAGACATAGAAAGATTGCACTCATCTGCGGAATACAGAATAACAGACTATCAGACTAACGCCCAAGAATAGTAGAAATAAGTACCAGGAGGTTGTCTCCATGGCTTGGAGGCTGGTCTCTCATTCTGGGTAACTCAGGGAAGGGACCACCAAGTAAAATGTGGTCGGAGGTCATGTGGGGGAAGGGTGATGCGGGCCGAATACAGACTAGAGACTGAACACACTGGCCACTCAAGACCTTTATTGCAAACCACAACACCTAATCAGAGAGAGAGAACAAAAGGGAATACCCTGCCATAGTGGCAGGGTGGGTTGGGGGGGGAGACGGGACTGGGGAGGGGGGAGGGATGTCGGGTTTACTGGTGGTGGAGAATGGGCACTGGTGAAGGGATGGGTTATCGAACATTGTATGGGGGAAACATGAGCACAAAGATGTATGGATCTGTAATTGTACCCTCACAATGACTCTCTAATTAAAAATAAAATAATTAAAAAAAACCAGGCTTGTATGCAGTAAGAAGCTGACTCTATTTATATTACGGGGCTTTGTGGCTTAGCTGCAACAGAATGCGATGATTCCTCAGATTTGGAACAATTGCCTTGTACCTGTCTCTCCCATGCCAAAGTTTGGCAGTGGGGATATGAGCCTTGTATAGCCCCATGGCAATTATAAATGCGAAAGCTAATCCCAAGATCAATATCTCTATGGATCAATTGACAAGAGATGACATTTGGGTAGATAGAGAACTACAATCTGCTTACGGCAGTAAGGTTAGTTCCCAAGTTAGTAGCTGCCCCCTAAAAGCTTGGGGAAAAAAATCCACTCCAAGATTCACAGTTCAGGGCCAGGAATGTAGCACAGAGGTAGGGCGTTTGACTTGGGCGTTCGATTCCGAGCATCCCATATGGTCCACAGAGCACCGCCAGATGTGATTTCTGAGTGCAGAGCCAGGAGTCAGCCCTGAGTATCGCCAGCTGTGACCCAAAAAGGCAAAAAAAAAAAAAGATTCACAGTTCATCCCTTTGTTAATGTTAAACAAGGGCCTGAGTAACCTATGTGGATGTCAACGATCATTTGACTAAGATTGTTCCCATTTCATGGAGCTCAATATATACTGCTGCATATGTTGTCCTTTGACAATGCTAAAATAGATTGCTATTGGGCTTTAGGACTGGTAAAACAAAAGGAAAATTCAATGATTATATTAAAGCTTGCAGTAACGTAGAGCTAATATGATGCTGTGCCTAGCAGAAATGCATGCAGCTAAAGCACAGGGCTATTATTTATTGAGCATGGTAATATAATCTTAAATGTGAGTAATGAAGTGAAGTTTACCATCAAAGTATCTGCAGTAGATTTTTTATTTTGTTTTGTTCTGTTGTTTATTTATTTATTTATTGAATCACCATGAGATATCGTCACAAAGCTTTTGTGTTTGAATTTTGGTCATACAATGATGAAATACTCATCCCTCCACCATTACACATATTCCACCACCAAATCCCCAGTTTTCTGCCCTTGCCCCAGCCCAATGCTTTCCCTACCTGTGTGGTGACAATTTCTCTCTCTACTTTGATTACATTGAATATTTAGACACCAGTCTCCCATTATTATTTGGAATTTTCCCAACACCACTCAAACCTGCCAAAAAAGCAATGCTAGGCAATTTGTTTTGTATTGCTTATTATGAATAGCATATAGTGTCATGTAGCTTCTCTCCTGGATTTCTATACTTTTAATATGTAGGTTTTAGAGAGATCTCTGCAGTGAGCTGCTCAGTTCCGAGGTTTGTTTGTGTCTCTATATCATGGTCCTTTAGGATCTTAATAAGTAGCCGGGGGCATTTCATGGGTGTCACCTCAGAGTCCCATCGGCGGCGGGAAGGAGAGGGACCAGCTCCTCCCCTGTCCCGTGAGGCCTGGTGTTTGCCGCTACTGCTCTCACATACCTGGGCTTTTCATTGAGTTCTGGAAGATGGCAGCTGCTGGATTTCCTAGGGGGCAGGCAGACGGACAGTACTTGCTCCCATCTGGAATAGCCCGGTGAAAGTGGCCTACTGCAAATTCTGGAAGCATCTCTGCAGCTAGCTGATCAGATCCAAGATTCCTTTGTGCGTCTCTAGTATCTGCATAGTTAGAAAATTATAGGACCAGTATGTAACAGCAGACTGCCCATTCAGATAGATAGTTTTCTAAGTAAACATAGAATTCAGAGAGGCAATGAATGCTACAAAAGGATTGCAAGTCTCAACCATAATCTCAGAAGAGCAACTTGACCATCAGACAATTTCAAAGTAAGTCAATGAATGACAAATATTGGTAACAGTGACTGTTTCGTTTCATTTCTTTGTGACACACCAGGCAGCACTCAGGGACTACTCCTGGCTCAGGGCTCAGGAACCACTATAGCATGGCTTAGGGGACCCTATGGAGAGCCAGGGATCAAGCTTATTATGGGCTTGTGAAAGGAAAGTGTCTTAGCTGCTATAACCTTGATCCTGGCCCTGATGGAAGCATACTTCAAGAATATGAAATGATGCACAGTTCTTCAAAAACTAGAAATTGAGTTTCCATATGCCCCTGCAATACCACTTCTGGGAATATATCCTGAGGATGCAAAAAAGCACAATAGAAATGACCTCTGTACCTATATATTCATTGCAGCACTGATTACCATAGCCAAAATCTGGAAACAACCCGAGTGCTCTAAAACAGATGATTGGTTAATGAAACTTTGGTACGTCTACACAATGGAATACCATGCAGCTGTTAGGAGAGATGAAGTCATGAAATTTGCTTGTAAATGGATAGACATGGACAGTATCATGCTAAGTGAAATGAGTGAGAAAGAGAGGGATTGACATAGAAGGACTGCACTCATTGGTGGAGTATAGAATAACATCACATGAGACTGACACCCAAGGACAGTAGAACCAAGGGCCAGGAGGATTGCCCCCTAGCTGGAAGCCTGCTTCATAAATGGAGGGGAAAATACAGATGAAATAAGGAGGGGATCACTAAGAAAATAATGGCTGAAAGACTCAGTCGGGATGGGAGATGTGTGCCGAAAGTAGATAATAGACCAAACATGATGACCTCTCAGTGTCTGTGTTGCAAGCCATAATGCCCAAAAGTAGAGAGAGAGTATGGGGCATATTGTCTGCCATGGACAGCGGCGGAGGGTGGGAAAGAGGGGGGTATACATGGGATATCGGTGGTGGGGAATGTGCACTGTTGGAGGGATGAGAGTTCGATCATTGTGAGATTGTAACCCAACCATGAAAGCTTTGAACTGTCTCACAGTGATTTAATAACATTTTAAAAACAAAGAATATGAAATGAAATTAATATTTCCCTGTGCTCTGTAGAAACACTTGGCAGGCAAAGAGAACAGAAGGATGTGGCCGAGATGTGATCCTGGGGGCCGCACGTGTGTGGCCTCTCCGCAGCGGCACAAGCTTGACTCCAGAGGCCAACTAAACTACTTTTGGTATGGGCAATTCCTTGCAGATTGTCTCCAGACTGAGAACTGAGCCGCGACTCCTTGCCTACCCAGGAGGGGAAAGGTATTTCTCTATCTCGCCTTTTTCCTTCCCGGGAGTGACTGGCGTGGCGACCACCATATTATGAGGACCAAAGATGAGAGTTACAAGCTTGCAATGATCCCATATCTGGATGAAATTTCCCTGGACTTAGTTGCTAAAATACAGAAATCCAAAACCGCATGGCCGCTATTGCGGCTGCACGACCTCATATCTCTTCACAACAGGTGTGACTCTAGTGGGGAACTCCTAACAATAATAGTGAGGTTTTTGTTGAAATATTGAATGTAACCAAAGTAAAGAGAAAGTAAAGTGAAGTTTATTAGTTCGGGGGGGGATGGGAGGTGTACTGAGTTTTTGGTGGCTTTTTTTTTTGGTGGTGGAATATGCGCACTGGTGAAGGGATGGTTGTTTCAGCATTGTATAACTGAGACTTAAACCTGATAGCATTGTAATTTTCCACATGGTGATTCAATAAAATAAAAAATAAATAAAAAAGAGAACAGAAGGATGCATAAAGCAACAGGTGTGCAAAGGAATGAAAATGGCCAAGAGTAACGTCAGGTCATGCTCATTCAAGTGAGGTGTGTGACACTAAGTGAGAATAAAAACACATTCTAAAAACACTAGAATGGTGCAGTGGCTTATCATTCCAAGCAAGTGAAGTGAGTGTAGCACCTGACCAGTTAGTAGATCCAAAGAAATCTGCAGGGAATGATTAAAGATGCACATACCTTTCTAGAGCAGGAACCCCAAAGACCCAGTGCTGAATACCAATGTACATTCACACTTCCTACTAACCACAAACAGCACTTACTCTCCTCCCCACTCCACCCCCTAAACGGCCATCCTGAACCACAACTAAGGAGTCCTTGAACAACACATACGCTCTGAATCTAGTAGATTACATATGTTCCTCCATATAAAAACTGAGAGTTCATTCATGACTCATAGAGTTACCCATTGTAAAAACTGAAAAGTCAGAACACAGTTGAATGCAACAAACCCTTTTCCACTAATTGTGAATAAATGTGCATGTGACATGACACACTTCTGAATACCAATGTACATACACACTTCTTCCTAAGTACAAACAGCACATACTCCCCTCCCCAGACCCCTGTGTGTGAGTGACTCACCTCTGCACAGCACCTCCCTCTCAGGCACCACCATCTCAGCGGGAAGCAAACAGTGTTGTCGCAGGAGTAGGAGCAGTCTTGGGGTTCTCTGTTGGATCACGGTGAGCACCAAGCCAGGCATGCTTGTCAGGGTTCTGGAGGATGACAGGAAAACCTAAATAAGAGGCATGTAATGCTTGCCAAAACCCCACGCACATGGTCAGAGACATGACACAAGTTAAAGTGCTCAAGGGTTGACTGTAAGTGGTCACTGGCATGATGTCCAGCACAGCCCATTTCAATGGATTTCCCCTTTAGATCTTTCTGTGGGTGGTGTTCACCCAGTGCTCTCAGATCTGTATGCTCCTACTACTTCATCAATCGCTGTGCAGAGGCAAAGAGCTGTATGAGGACACCATACCCTCCATCTGAAGATGAGCACTTGTCATTACTTAATATAGTGGGAAGCAATATGTAAATCTACAATTCCCTAGGCTGTCACACAGGGCCTCAGACATGTTAAGTTTATAGCCTTTCCATTGCACATGAACAACTTTGAATTCTTAGCTCACTCACACTACAAAATGAATGCAGTATTAGAAGTAGTGTTCCACTGAGCACTTCATGATCTTTTAGAACTGCTCCCTTCAGACAGTCCCTTAGAAAGGGAAGTCATGATCTTCTTATAGTAACACTCTATTATAGTAACTACCCTAAGTGTGTAGTGCACCCTGGGTGTATAGCTACCCTAAGTATATAGCGTATAGTAACTACCTAAGTGTAGCAGTAGCAAGGCAGGGGTACTACCTCTAATTAGAGCTCAGATGTTCTGATCTGGTGCTCATCAGGTGCCCATCCATCACTCCAAAGAGAACCTAATGACAGAAAGAGCCAGGATGGCACATTTCTGGTGAACACAAGGGTGCCCGGCACTGAAAGCATCTGAACACTGCTAGGCATCACTGGCCTGCACACAAACGGGAACAGATGTTTCACACATATCGAAATCTATATTCAGTCCTTGCAGCTCAGTGCCCTACCCACACAAACGGATGAATCCTGCTGTCTCCAAGCATCACAGGACCTGAGGAGCATTTGAGCCACTGTCCCAACTGAGCACCACACCGTTCAACCATTCAGACAAACATCACGTGCAGCAGCCACCATGTCCCCAAAGATCACTGAAAAAAAAAAACAACAGAAAACCAAAGACATTAAAAAAACTCTGACAGTGATAACAATTGGGACTATTAGACAAATCCCACCTGCATGCTTTGCGTATCACCACACCAAATGGGAAGAAATGAAAAAAGGAAACTGAATATTAAGACCCAGACAAGAAGCAAACCCACCACAGCATCACATCCGCCTGGTTCAGGCATCAGAATCTAACTCACCCACAAGGAGGAATCAAACCTCACCTCACAGAACAGGTGGGTATGCCCCATACCAGCTGGCCTAAAGAGCATGACATGAAGCACCAAGCCCAGTCACTGAGCTCCTCAGACACTTGAATAATTAGAAATGACCAGCAAGTCCTGTGATCACCAGGTGGGAGACCACCCATCAAAAAGAACGTTCAAAGCATCATTTGGGTGCCACCCCCAGCAATGCTCAGGAACCCAACAAACACTGTGTGGTTCCGGGATGAGAAGCACGAGGATCATTCTGGGAAGTGATTTCTCAGAGCCCAAAACCAAGGGCAGAAACCGAGCACACAAGGGGGTGCCCGAGAGCATTTTCAAGAGAAGCAGGGGGTCTCTCGCTCCCTCCCTCTCGCCCACATCTCCAAATCGCTCTCAGAAAATCCACTTTGCCTCAGAGAGGGGAAAAGCACAGCGTCCGTCAGGCCCCAACGGGTCCATCTGTGAGCCCAGCGGAGCACTGTTCGGGGAGGGCCAGCGCTCCTGGGGGCGTCACTGCAGGGTAAGCAGTCAGGAGAGGCGGTGAGCAGGACTCAAAGCCCAGGGCCTGCGAGCATGCAGAGTCATTAGGCGCCCTGGGCGGGACCTCGGCCTGTGGTGGCTGAGGGAACGCGCTGCTCTGACCAGCTCTGACCACACTAGGAGGTCGGCCTAGGACAGCAGCCCCTCAGTCACAGCCGCCCCACCCCCACCCCCAGACACAGCTCTCTGAGGGGGTTCCGGCAGGAAGGAGCCCCCTCCCCTGAAAAGCATGAAAGTGCCCCAGAAGCTGGCCAAAGCCTGAGGCCCTGCTGGAAAGGAGGCCACACCCCAGGCTTTACACAGGTGAGGCCACAGCCCCAGGGTTACAGAGGGGTGGCCACACCCCCAGGCGACAGGGAAGAAAAGCCAAATCCCCCTGAGACAGAGAAGTGTGGCCACACCTCTAGTCTTTACACAGGCGAGGCCACACCTTCAGGTATCACACAAGTTAGGACACCCTCCCAGTTGTCACACAGTCCAGCATATCCCCTCAGCAGTCACACAGGGGAGGCCACACCCCCAGGCAACTGGAATGGGAGGCTACAGCCCTCAGTCCTCAAGAGGACAGGTAAGTGGAAGAGAGCAGCTTCTGCATACAAATTGTCTGAATGGGGAAAAGAGAAAAAGAAGAGGCCATAGAGACAGTACAGAGGTTAGGGCGATTGCCTCATTCAGGGACGACCCAGGTTCAAACTCCAGTACCCCAAGCACCACCAGGATGGATCCCTGAGTACTGAGTCAGGCATCAGCCCTGAGCATAGTCGGGTGTGAAAAAAAAGTTTGCTATTTCTCCATTTCCCTGAGACTGCATACTGTCCCCCACCAGGGGGAAAAAGGAGCAAGACCTAGTGATCTGCTGGAAGCAGGAAAGACTGACAAAGCATGCCTTCCTTGTGTATAAGGAAGTGTGCGTCCATGTGAGCCTCGTAGGCAGCTTGACCAGGACCTTGACAAAGAATCTTGGCCACAGGGGTATGATGCCACAAACAGGTCAACCTGTAGCTGCAGGGCGAGAGAATCAGCAGCCTGATGGTGACTTCAGGCTTCCTGACACGTCAAAATTGCTGCTGTGCCTTTGGGCAGACCCCAGCACAGTGGGACCATTTCCTAAGAAATTAAACAGCCAAAAGCTAGGTGTGTGAATGCCATGCCCAAAAACCACATCTGGCTCCGCTAGACAAGCTCATTTATTGACCATATTTCAGAGACCCATAGATAAATCTCAAGAGATCAAAAGCCAGAGACACAGCAGTGAATCCCGGAAGACACCACAGAACTGGAGATCACTCCAGGCCCCAGACTGAGCCACTTTCACCGGTGCACGCCAGATGGAGCAGGTGCCGTCTCTCACTTACTCCAATGGAATCCTGGCGACTAAGAGCTTCCACAAGCAAGGCCCAGTATTTGGGTTCCAGGACAAAATCTCCATGCCACAAGACAGCAGAGGTGCAGCTGTTAGAAAAGATGAAATCATGAAATTTGCAGGATCAACATGGAGAGTATCCTGCTAAGTGAAATGAGTCAGAAAGAGAGGAACAGACATAGAAGGACTGCACTCATTTGTGGAATATAAAGTCACAGAATGGGAGATAACACCCAAGGATAGTAGAGATTAGGGCCAGGAGGATCACTCCCCAGCTTGGAAGCCTATCTTATGTGCTGGGGGAAAAGGCAGGTGGGATGGAGAAGAGACCACTAAGTAAATGATGGTTGGAGAAATCGCTCAGGCTGGTAGATGCATGCTGAAAGTAGACTATGGACCAAACATAATAGCCGCTTAGTGCCTATATTGGAAACCATGACACCCAAAAGGAGAGAGAAAGAGGGAATGTGTCTGCCACAGAGGAAAGGGTGAGGGTGGTGGAGGGACACTGGGAACATTAGAGGTGGAGAACGGGGGCACTGGTGGAGGGATGGGTACTCCAACATTGATTGAAGCGTAATCACAAATGCTTGTAAGTTTGTAACTCTACAGTTACAAAAGAAAAGGAACGGAAGAGATAGTACAGTGGGTGGGCACATTCCTTGCATGCAGCCAAGCCGAGTTCAACCCCCAGTACCCCACAGGGTTCCTGAGCCCACCAGGGGCAAACCCTGAATGAAGTACAGTAAGCCCTGGGCTCCTGAGGATGTGCCCCACCCCAAATTAATGAAAATAAATCTGCCCAACCTATTCAAGCCCGAACAGCGAGGAATCCTCACAGCACTTCGGGGATCTGGGTTTTTGTGCAACAGAAGACAGCACCATCGAAGCTACATGGCCACAGAACAGGGACATAGCTCCGCGATCCAAACACTGCATGTTCCCAGAGCAATGCCTGGGGTGACCACTCACCCACACCCCCCACCTCCCTAACACCCCCCACACACTCCACACACCCACACCCACACAGAACCACACCCCATACAGAGCCAGTTGTGAGTAATCCCTGAGAAGTGCTGTGTGTGACCCCCAACCAAAATAAATAAATCCAACAAAGTGAAACAAAACTGAAAGACTGCAGTGACTGACATTAGGGACTTCGTGTTAGTAACGGCTCTACATTGAAAGGCATAGTGAACAGGATATCCGGGTCTATCTTTAATCTAGCTGAGTCCATCACTGGCATAAGTCCTAGGAAGGCATGCAAAAGCAGAAGAATAAGCAACAGTCCAAGGCCATAATAGGCAAAACACCCAACAGCAGAGGGTGAGGAGAAAGGAAGTCAGGTAGAGTTACCTGAGTTTTAGGGCCAGGGTATCAAGGAAGGAATAAGCCAATCAGGCAAAAACACCACCCTGAGTACGGGGAGGGAGCCAGTCCAAGGAAGGCAGGTGCAAACCCGAGAGAGGGCATAAAAGGGGATGCTTACAGCAAGGCAGTGTTGCCCTCTATGCAGGGAACCCTGGTCGACCTGTCACATATGCTTGGCTCACAATTTTTATTCTGTCTTGTTCCTCGGATCACGGACCCTAACAAAAACCAACAAAGAAACCTCCATGAGACAGGTGGAGGGTAATGGATGGTTCACAATGTTTTGCAAGCAGGGAAATCAGCTCGGGATTCTGGAACATCTAACGAAGCAGATTCCTGGCTGACAGGGCAGACTTGGAATACGAAGTCAGAGCAGAGATATGAGTATAGAAACAATTCTTTAGATGTTCTGCTGAATTCTGAACCCGGAAGACAGAAGGGATTAGTTAAAGGATGGAGGTACTATGCTGTGATGTTGTGGCAAGGATGTGTATGAGGCTGGGGAGAATCAAACCCAAAGGAAGAAGAGTCCAAATTCAGAGGAATGAGGAAAGGAGGGGAGGGAGAAGGAGAGAATGGGGAGGGAGGGAGAAAAGGGAGGGATAGAGAGAACAGGAGAGACAGGAGGCAGGTGGGATATGGAGGAGGATGAAGGGGAATGAAGGGAATGGAGAGAATGGAAGGAGAGGGAGAGGGAGAGGGAGGGGATGGAGGAGACTGTGACAGGAGGGGGCGGGTGGTACGAAGCCCTAAGAACTGGTCTTTTTCTTATTAAATAAGTTATTTATTTTATTGAATCACCATGTGGAAAGTTACAAAGCTTTCAGGCTTATGTCTCAGTTATACAATGCTGAGGTAGGAACAATGCACCCAGTATCTCCACATATTGCCACTCCTGGAAGCCCAGTCAGACGTGCAGCAGGACCAGTGCTCCCTGGGCAGCACGAGTCATATGGGCTGAATGACAAGAAATCAATCGTTTCTGTTTGCAGCTCCCATAGCCCCTCTCTGAGTCTCTAAGTCCCTTCTTCAGCTCCTCAGCTCCATTCAGCCAAGTGTCTCAGCACCACACCCATGTGCATGGCAGCTCTGCCGGCCCCTGTGAGGCCAAGACACACCCTGGATATAGGGCACAGGGGAGGAAGGGATCTGGAAGGCTGCTTGGAGGAGGGTAATGCTGTGAGTCCTGAAGACAAGTAGGTGGTCACAAGGTCTGTGTCCTCCAGGAAGACTGAGCATCTGGGACCACAGTTTACTTTAAAATTAGAAGGAGGAGTGGTCAGAGTGGTCATTGGAAGGCCAAGGTGATCGTCTTGCTCACAGCCGACCCATTCAATCCCTGTTGCCCCAGATGATCCCCGGAACCAGGAGTGATCCTGTAGTGCAAAGCCTGGGGGAAGCCCTGATCACAGCCAGGTGTGTCCTAAAAAACAGAATGAATGAGATCAGAAGGCAAAAAGGATGGTAACTATTATTGAATCATAAATCAGATTGGCCTACACTCGTCATTATACCAGCATGGTGAAACCCTAATATGAGGGCTGGAGAGATAGGACAGCAAGTCGGATGCTTGCCTTGCACGCGATCGAACCCTGGCTCCACCTAGGATCCCTTATGTCCTGCCATGAATGGTCCCTCAGCACAGGGCACCGAATACCCAGAGGCTCGGTGTGTGCCATCAGGAGCAGGGCCTCTCTGGGGGGCAGCCCCGCATCCACAGGACGGACAAGATGACTCAGGGATGCCAGCAGCACAAGGCAGAGGGGCAGAAGGAGTCCGCACAGTTGCCAGGCAGCTTGGCCCAAACCGCACACCGTGCAGTATAACCTCTCACCCTCATGCACACAGGCCTGCAAAGGGACAGCGGTGCGTGGCCCCTGCCTCCCCGCGGAGGCGTCCCAGCGCCATATCTGTGCCTGCCCCACGTGGGGTCCGGGACTCGACCCAAATAGAGACTCCCCTAATAGCAGTCCCCTGACGCACATCCCACTGGGCTCGCTCACAGCAGCCGCTTCCAGCCACTCCTGCGCTTGCCCTTTCGGACCAGGGCAGTGGTTGCTGCCCACCGTTGGAGCCAGTGCCTGAGCACTTTAAAGGGGCCAAGTGGCAGCGGTGGTGGGGGCTGGTGCGCGGGGCCTGGGCCAGGGCCAGTGGTGGGCACAGGGCTTGAGACATCCTGGCTGCATGATGGGGGGCCGCGCCCAGCTGGTGGGGCTCAGGACGCCAGGGCTGCGGATCTAGGCTGGTCCGTAGTCGCGCGGGGATCGCGCCCCACCCTCCAGTCCCAAGGGCAGCCCTCTAAGGACAGATGGGCTGTAGTGCCGCTGGCCGCCCTGCCTGCCCAGCTGCCCTGCCCCGCCGCTCCCGAGCGCGCCTGAGGCCGCGCAGACCGCCCCCTGCCCGGGACCCACCCCCCGCCCTCGGCGCTTCTGGACATTGGCGAGCCTTGGACTTGGCGGGTGCGGGCAGCCTGGACGACCACCCGGCCCATGCCAGAGGCCCATATGCGGCGCCTTCCAGACCGTGGGTGGCCGCTGCCCCCGGGAGAGCCCCAAGGACGCCCTCTCGGCGCAAGTCTGGAGAGCACCTGGCCTGCGTCTGGGGGAAGTTTCTGGACTGGAAAGATCAGGCCGGAGACAGGTGCCCGGCCTGGGCGCCAGGGAGAAGAGGGGTTCGGGAGGGGACTTTGAGTCGATTTGAACACAGCTTGAGGGTCGCTGCTCCGCTGTGGCTACCCCAGAGAGAGGAGGCGCGGTGGGAGGGCGCTCCCGGTATCCGTGAAAGCGGGTGCTTGGCAGCGTGGGGCCGCAGATGGGGAAGTTGGAGGCTGTGGGTGCTCATGCAGCTGCCAGGACAGGTACCACCAGCCTTGCAGCGGCGGCTCCCCGAAGCGCGCCCGTCTGCACTGGTCTTGCGCGTGGGCCTGGGCCCTTCCCTGGTTCTGCTCGGTCTCCTCGCAGAGAAAAGTCTGAAGACGTTTATGCCCAAGGAGATTCTGCAGTGCACCCTCCCATCTGCGACTGAGCGGGCTGTCCAATATCTGTCCAGGTGGTGAGCTTGGGGAGAAAAGTGGGAACTTTGGGCTTCTTTCTCCTCTGCAGAGCCTCTGCCTGTGTTTGCTCAACCCTGTTTGTGTGCAACGGGTTCCCTAAACGGGAATCAAGGGAGATGCTTTGGGTGGGAACGTCCGGTGCCTGGAGGGCCCTCTGCTATGGAAGCAGGGTCACTCTTGCCCATGTGGTCTTGGCAGCTGCAATGACTTAAACCGGGCACAGCCAGGTGTGTGTGGGGGGATGGCGGGGTGGAGGGGGTGGAAGGTGGGGGACGCTGTCCATGGAAAATGCCTCTCCCGGGGCACTGACCCAGCCTGGGGATGCCAGGACTGGGTGATACTTGCCCTGGGCTGTGACTGTGCTGGCTGACCTGGCTGAGATGTGGGGTGCTGAAGCCTGGAAGGCTGCCTGTGGGCGAACACAGACCAGGTGGGGCAGGACCTGTGTCCTGTGACCTTTTGGTAGTGAAAGAACTAAGTTGGTAGCTGGTATAGGGTGGGCACCCACTCTTGCTTC
Organism: Sorex araneus; assembly: GCF_027595985.1. Classification (NCBI taxonomy): domain Eukaryota; kingdom Metazoa; phylum Chordata; class Mammalia; order Eulipotyphla; family Soricidae; genus Sorex; species Sorex araneus. Next base: position 6,147,490 of record NC_073308.1, on the reverse strand, counting down.
ACTGAGGCGGGGCTTGCAAGGCAGCTGGCCCACCTGCTGTGCTGCTGCTCCAGCCCCTCCCCATACCCTCTTCCTGGCCTGCTAGGTCCAAATGCACCTGGGTTCTTGAAACGCTTCTCCCGGCCTGTTGGCGTAATGCCAGCGGTGGCCACTAGAGGGCAGTGGAGAAGCCGTGCGGGAGAAGGAGGCGCCTTCCCAGGGGTCCTGGCCGCGGGGGGCTGCTGCGGGCCTGAGCTCTCTCCGCAGGGTCGCCGGGGACTGCTCCGCTGAGCCGTCTCGGGTCTGGGGCTTTCCCAGGAGCCCGGGGGGAGTCGGGTGGTGCTCAGGAGACTCGGCGGTGTCTCCTGGCGGTACCTGGTGAGCGCAGAGAGGCGCGTCCTGCGGGGTCTGCAGGACTCGGCAGCAGCGGCCCGGCCTGGCGGGGCCCAGGGGTCCAGGGCCACACACTGCGGCGCTTCGGCCCGAGCCTTTCTGGGCATGGACACCGGGCCCGCTGTGCGCCACCTCCCGCCCCGAGCCTCGGCCCGCGACCCGCGGGTCACCAACAGTCGAAGTTCCGAAGGCGCGACCAGGGCTCGGTCACATCAGATCAGGGACGCGAAGGTGCCCGGGTTCCTGGCGACCCCCAGGAGCTGCGTCCTTCTCTCCTGGAAAGGGCAGAGCCGGGAGAAGGGCTCAGTGCTCGGGCACATCCCGGCAAGCCCACCCCACCCGCCCCCAGCCCGGAGGCTTGACCCCCCAGGCCACAGCTGCATCCCCCCAGCAGGCGGCCACAGCTCGGCCTGGGGGTCTTCCTTGGGGCCCTCCAGCTGGGCCTTGTCTGTAGCCGTTTCTACCTGCTGTGTCTGTCCTATTCCTGGTCGTTTATGTGTGTGATTTGTTTATTCCTTTTTTCTGCTTCACATCTACTTTTTTAAAACTATTTTTAAAATACGGGTCATTCTTTTTTTGCTTTTTTGCTTTTTGGGTCAGACCCGGTATTGCTCAGGGGTTAGTCCTGGCTCATGCAGTCGGGAATTACTCCTGGCAGTGCTCGGAGGACCATATGGGATCCTGGGAGTCGAACCTGGTTGGCTGCATGCACAGCCTTACTCTTTGTGCTATGGCTCCAGCCCCAATAGGGGTCATTCTTAAGACACTCAGGAGGGTTACCTTTATTAAGATATCTGGGTCCCCCTTATGCCCCCTTCGGGTCAGGATGCTCAGTGGCCAGGCCTGGCAATGGGAGCAACCAAGGCTACATCCTGTGCTGCTAAGGCCCAAGCACAGAACACAGGTGCTATGGATGCTATGCATTCGCTCTAAGATGAATGCTCTAAGATGAATGATCCTGGTTTTATTGAAGAATTTCATTTATATGTATCATTTATAAACATAGCACATGTGTTGAGTGTTTGCCTTGCATGCAGCCGACCTTCTTTTTATTCTTTCATCCCTCTCAGAGAGCCTGGCAAACAACCAAGAGTATCTTGCCCAAACGGCAGAGCCTAGCAAGCTACCCGTGGCCTATATTATTTGCCAAAAACAGTAACAAGAAGTCTCACAATGGAGACATTACTGGTGCCCACTCAAGCAATTCGATGAGCAACGGGATGACAGTGACAGTGACAGTGAATTAGTGCAAGCAATGTGCTACTCTTCATCAATTTCCCATAGCGCTTGAATTTGTTCACTAGTCAGTGGTACAATAATTTCAGTAGGATTGCTCCCTATTAATTGTCTAGTTCTTCTTCTTCCTTTGAAAATTATTTGAGATATTTTATTTACATAAGTAACCAATGTTTTACTAGACTTGTTATGTAAAAAACTTCATTCCACAATATTAGTTCCTTGTACCAAAACCCCAGTAGGAGAATGTGAAGTACATAATACTATCATATATAAACTTTCTGAAGAGTCAATTCTATCCAGCTGAACCTTATTAACAATTTCCTCAATTATTTCTAATTCTTTTTCAGCTGCTGGGCTAAGTTGTAATGGACTATTTAAAGAGGATCACCTTCCAATGTTTGAAACAAATTTTGTAGGGCATAGGTTGGAATACCCAAAAAAGGGCATAGCCAATTTATATATCCGAATAGTTTTTGTTTATATTTTTATAAACAAAATTTAGTTTGTATTTAAAGTTTTTCATTTATCTCTCAGAATTTGGACATTTTGAGGTGTAATTTTACTCTCCCATACAATTTGTCCCCAAAATTCCCAAGAAACCTGACATTGAATTTTATCCCGTGCAGTTTTTAAACCCCATGATTCTAGTTCATAAGTTATAGCTTCATAAACTTTCTGCAAATTTATTTGCAGTGATTAGTGATTAGAATATCATCCATAAAGTGAATAATTTTATTTATTTATCTATTTTTAATTAGTGAATCACCGTGAGAGTACAGGGTACAGTTACAGATTTATACACTTTTGTGCTTATGCTTCCCTCATACAAAGTTCGGGAACCCATCCCTTCACCAGTGCCCATTCTCCACCACCAGTAAACCCAGCATCCCTCCCACCCTCCCCAATCCCATCTCCCTCCCACCCCACCCTGCCACTGTGGCAGGGCATTCCCTTCTGTTCTCTCTCTCTCTCTCTCTAATTAGCTGTTGTGGTTTGCAATAAAGGTGTTGAGTGGCCACTGTGCTCAGTCTCTAGCCCTCATTCAGCCCGCAACACCCTTCCCCCCGCATGGCCTTCCACTACATTATAGTTGGTGATCCCTTCTCTGAGTTGCCCTTTCCCCAGAATGTGAGGCCAGCCTCCAAACCATGGAGTCAACTTCTTGGTACTTATTTCTACAATTCTTGGGTGTTAGTCTCCCACTCTGTTATTCTATATACCACAGATGGGTGCAATCTTTCTATGTCTGTCTCTCTCTTTCTGACTCATTTCACTCAGCATGAAACTTTCCATGCCGATCCACTTATATGCAAAATTCATGATTTCCTTTTTTCTAACAGCTGCATAGTATTCCATTGTATAGATGTACCAAAGTTTCCTCAACCAGTCATCCGTTCTAGGGCATTCGGGTTTTTTCCAGATTCTGGCTATTGTAAACAGTGCTGCGATGAACATACATGTGCAGATGTCGTTTCGACTATACTTTTTTGCCTCTCTGGGATATATTCCCAGCAGTGGTATTGCTGGGTCAAATGGGAGCTCAAAATAAGTGAATAATTCTGACTTCAGGGTACTGTGTCCTAATTATATCCAATGGTTGATTAACAAAATATTGACACATCCATCGTGGGACTATTCATCATCCCTTGAGGTAAAAGAATCCAGTGATATCTCGTAGCAGGAGTTTCACTATTTAAAGAAGTCACAGTAAAAGCAAATTTTTCTCTATCCGCTTCTCTCAAAGGGATGGTATAGAAATAATCCTTCAGATCAATTATAATAATATTCCATTGTTTTGGAATAATGGCCAAATTAGGTAGGCCCATTTGCAAAGGGTCCATTGGTTCCATGCAGTCATTAACTTTTCTTAGATCACTTAACATTCGCCATTTATCAGTCTTTTTCTTGATAACAAATACTGGTGAATTCCAGGGACTGGAGCTAAAAACAATTTGTCCCAATTCAAACTGTTCTGTAACTAATTCAGTTAAAGTCTTAAGTTTTTCTTTTGTTAAGGGTCATTGCTCAACCCAAACAGGCTGAACCTTTTTCCAGACTATTGGGAGAGCAGTTCTTCGAGCAGCGGCCCAAATTAAAAAGGCGATTGCTGAGACACCTCTTTTTCTTTAATGTACTTCACACAAGTTTTTGCAACAAATCTCGTCCCCATAGGGTGATAGCTATTGGAGCAATATATGGCTGGATGACTGCCGTGTATCCAGCAGGATCACCACAATGAAGAGGTTGCACACTCTGTTTAACATCAGTGACCACTCCCATACTAGAAAAAGTAACGTCCACACACCGCTTTTGCCAAACCATAGGCCAATGGAGACAGGCGATAAAATTACATCAGCACCTGAATCTAACATACCCTCCAGTTTTGTCCCATCCTTAAAGGTCATAACTAGAATAGGCTTATCATCAGTAATCTTTCTGCCCCAAATATTTCTGCATTAGTGCTTCCAAAATCACCTCTTCTTTTCATGCCTGTATTTTTTCCTAGTATACACGGAAGCAAAAGCAGTTGAGCAATATGTTCCCCTTTAAATATTCTGATATCCGCTTGAACAGTGGCTATAATTGAGATTTCATTCACAAAATCACTGTCAATGAGTCCCACTTTTACGTTAACACCTCACAAACTCATACTGCTTCTCCCTAGGATAAATTCTGCTGTTCCTTTTGGAAGGGGGCCATAAACACCAGTTGGGATTTTATAAATTTTATTAGGAATCAGAAACAAATCATGTAAAACTGAACTATCAGAGGCTACACTTCCTTCTGTTGCTCTCATAAGGTCAATATAAGACAGTTTTTTGCCAGTGTTCTTGGGTTTATTAATTATTATCATTGTAGGGGATGAAAAACTTTTGAATTTAATTTGAAGTTTTATTGACAATTTCCTGTATTGTTGAAGGGGCCCCGGGTCGAGCCCCGACTCCCGTTTCCCAATGACTCATTAGCTTTCTAAATTTTTCTCTTTTCTAATGACATTTATTAGCCCAATGCTTCCCCTTCACACATCGTCTACAGATGCCTGGTTCTTTCCTTACACTCTCAGACTTAACACGAGAACAATCTCGTCTGAGATGTCCAAAGGCTCCGAGCCGTAACATTTTACCTGGTTTATTGTTTTAAAAGCAGCAGCTATTATTTGCACCTGATGGGTTGGTGTTCCGACTTCCCTACATACTTTAATAAAATCATCTAAAGAGTTTTTTTCCCATTAGCTTAGCAGTTTGAATTGCCTTTTGGCAATCTGCTGTAGCATTTCCCACCACTAAAGTTAGCATACGCATTTCACGAAGGCCAGGTACAGCCTTTTCAAGAGCGTCCTGGAGTCTGGCAATAAAATCTGTTCATTTACTTCCTGAAAGATTTTTGTGAATGACAGTACGTTTTGCAGAGGTTTCAAGATAACACCATGCCTTTAGACAGGTCTTATTAACAGCTTCTAAAATGTTTGCCTCCAAACAGACTTGTTCTTCCGCTAAAGCCCACTTGCCAGTGCCTAAAATCTGGCTCACAGTGATATCAACATGTTTTGGTGTTTGAATTCTAGCATATTTCCCAGCCTCTTCTTTCCACCAAGATTTAAATTGTACATATTGAGAATTTTCTAACACTGCCTTTGCAAGAGTTTGCCAATCAAGTGAAATTACAGTATTAGCTTCTGCAAAATTTTCAAGAAGGGCTAGCACATAGTTAGAAGTAACACCATAGGTGGTCACAGCTTGCTTGAGCGAGGAAAGAAACTGAAAAGGAACAGGCCCATATTCCCCTGCCTGTCTTTTTCTTTGCTCATCAGGATTACAAACGACTGGAAAAGCCATAAACTGAGCAGGCTGTTGGCTCAATTTTGCCTTATATAAAGGAGCTTCAGATTTTTGCATCAGAGAATGCAACTCAGGAGTAAGCTTAGAAGGGCAACACAGAGATTCCTCTTCCCTGTTTTTATATAAGCAAGGGGAAGGAGCTGCCAAAGGGTCAGGATCAGTGATACCCTGTACAGCAGGCATTATCCTTCTTTCAGAAGGGCGGTGCATCTCAAGGCACTTCATTTGACTAACTGATTCATCTAATTTTTTATTAACTTTTCTCAACTCTTGGGCGCTTACAATCTCTTTTGAAACTGAATTCTCTGTGTCTGACTCAGAAGCTGTCAGACTCAGAACAGGCAGGTGAATCATCAATTTGATATGAATCACCAGATAATATAGATGCTGTCGGCTTAGCACAAAATTTAGGGGTTTCTTAACCCCTCTCCCCTCCCCACAGGGCGAAAGTGGCCCTCCTGGGCCCATCAGCAAAGACAGGACCCCTGGGCCACTGGGACCTGCTGGGCCTGCAATTGCAGCCAGTCCTTCTGGTGAGGAGGCAGACAAGGTGAGAGAAGGATGGGAGAGCCCCCCGGGGTGGGGGGATGGGTCCTTCCTCGTGTCCATTCCTGTGCGGGGAGACATGGGCACACCTGGCCACAAGGGGAGCAGAGGCGACAAGGGCGATGCGGTGAGTGGGGCCCAAACGGAGCAGAGGTGAGGATTGGGGGGAGGGCAGGCTGTCTCCCCGAGGTGGGGACGCTCATTCCTGTGGGGGCGCATCTGCACCCCCTGCCCGTCTCCAGGTACCCCAGGGCAGAAGGGAGGAGTTGATCAGGTCAGCCTGGAGCAGTGGGCTAGAAGGTGAGATTGTGGGTGGGGCAGCGACAGAGACTTTCCAGGTCGGCTGTGTGGGTGGGCGGGGCTTGTATGGGTGGGCGGGGCTTACGTTGGGCGGGGCTTTGCAAAGAAGGTTTCTGTGGAGTGGGCGGGGCGTGCTGGAAACCCACCCTCATTGGAGCTGCCTGTCCTGGGGAACCCCTCCGGGCCCTCCCTTTGCCTCCTGCAGGGTGAATCTGGACACACTGGAGACTCGGTACCCCCCAGGAACCCCTGGAAGTGCTGTGAGTGAGCGTGCGGTCTGAAACCCACATTATGCTCAGGGAACCCCCACCCCTGGGTGTCTCTGGACCGAATTTTGATCCATGGCACCACATGTGCCCCACTCACAAGTATGGCCCTGGTGGCCCTCAGCACCTCAAGGCCTGAGCAACCAACTCTCACCAGGAGGGGCCCCCAAACCTCTGAATACTGCTTACTAAGTTGACCCCTTCCCCCAAACAAACGACGCTGGTGGGGGACACCAGAACCTGGGTTCCTCTGAGCCCCTGTGTCCCCCAGGAGAAACTGGCCTCATGGTCCAGGGAGAAGCCAGGAAGCTGGTACAGCTCCTTCCTTCTGACGAGGATAGAAGGTCAGTCGCGGTGTTGGGACGCAGGCGGGCTGGGAGAAGAGAGGTTGGCTCGTGGGAGACAGCGGGGGACCCACAGGTATAGTGGGAGTTTGGGGGACGTGCGTGCTGGAAGGACCCACAGGTCTCCCGGGGACAAGGTGAAGCCTGACTGAGACCTCAGCACTGACTGCGGTCAGTGACTGGGAGAACAGGGACGAGTGTGCCAGGGCAGGAACAGACTCTGCAGATGGTCAGAATCGAGAGAGGCTCAACTAGATTTTTAGAAATTCGGGGCTGGAATGATTACACAGCGGGTGGGGCTTTTGCCTTGCACGTGGCCGACCCGGGATTGATTTCTCCCTCCACCTCAGAGAGCCCAGCAAGCTACCGAGAGTATCCCGCCCACACAGCAGAGCCTGGCTAGCTACCCATGGCGTAATCAGTATGCCAAGAGCAGTAACAACAAATCTCACAATAGAGACGTTACTGGTGCCCTCTCGAACAAATTGATGAACAACAGGACAGCAGAGCTACAGTGCTACAGTGGGGGGTGTATGTGTATGAAGGAAGATAGCTTTCTTTTTCCTTTTCCTTTTAGGACTACACCCAGCGATGTTCAGGACTGAGTGCTGTCTCAACACCCTGGATTTACTCCTGGCTGTGCTCAGAGGAACGCTACGGGATACTAGGAGTCGAACCCGGGTTGGCTGTGTGCAAGGCCCACACCTTCCCCACTGTACCCATACTCAGTCAGGGGACCACTGGAAACGGCCCACAGCGCCATCTGGTGCCTATTCTGTGGAACTGCCACAGCCTGACTTTCCCATGGTAAAGATTTCCAGCCCTTTTCTTTGCCTCAGTGTTAAGTGATGGGGTCATGAAGGGTCAAGCACCCAGCCTAGGGTCATGGATCAAATACTGAACCAGAAGGCCCTTGCCTTGAAAAGGGCCTGGGGAGGGACGGAAACGCCCCACAGTGCCATATCCTGGCGGTTAGGCAGAACTCACCTTGCCCGAGTTTCCCACCCTGAAGATTTCCAGCCCTTGAGTTTGCTTCAATGCTTCAAGGTCATGGAGCATCAGGCACACAGTCTGGGGCAATAGTGGGATAACCGTGGGTAAGGCCCTTGCCTTGCATCGGTTTGGAACTCTTGCACCCCATAGGGTCCCCTGAGCAGCCACAGGAATAGCTAATGATTGGTGGGAGCAACCCCTGAGCACTGCTCTGTATGGCTCCCCCAACCAGGTGATTGCCACCCTACAGAGCCCCCCACACTGGCCGGCCCCACAAGCGTCTCTGGGGTTTTATTTGGGTGTTCAGGATTTGCTGTTCCTAGTGGGGTTTGGGGGAACATAAAGAAAAGAGATGCTCATCCCCTCCCCACCCACCATACTGACTCTCTGGGCAAGTGAAACTGGGTTCTTTATTGAGGAGGGGTGTCAGTGGCCAGAGCAGAACTTCTGTGGGCGCTCAGGGTCCCTACATAGTGCCGGGAATTGACTGTGTCGAGCACAAAGCATCGCCTCCCCCGTATGCTGTCTCGAAGAACCCCATCTGAAAGGTTTCCTGTCTTGGTCACCCCCATACCTCATCACCTCACAGTTCAATAAATGCCCTTTCCTGTTCTAGGTGTAGGTGGCAAAGGTCGAAACAAGATTCAGCTCTGTACCCTGGGCCTGGGGTGAAGGAACCAGCTGACGATGAAACTGAGGTCATGGGTTTTTGTTTGCTAGTTTCTGTTTGGGGGCCACACCTGGGAATGTTCCGGGGTGACTCCTGGCTATTCCTTCATGAATTACTCCTGTAGGTGCTCAGGGAATGCTGTGGGGGTGACTAGGTGGGCACCCGGGTTAACTGCTGCGAGGGGGGCGCTTTTCTACCCACTTTTCTCCCGCTCTCTTGCCTGAGTCTTGATCCTTAATCATTGAAGCCAAACCCAGCGCTGGAAATCTTCCCTGTAACCCCAGACGAGGCACTTCCTCTCTTCGCCACAAGATGGCGATGTGGGGCGTTTCCGTCCCTGTCCCAGAACAATTCTCCCAGGATTGTCCACCCCTGCTCCTGACCTTCCTCCAGAACCTGCTGAAGCTCCCCGGACCGTACGAGCTCTTCGTTGAGGGACCCCCGATCCTCGCCGACCTCTGCAGCCCCCCAACTGTCACACTGCTCACAGTGCTCTGGCTTTATTTGGGGGTGGCCACAGCAGAGCTAAAGGTGTGGGGGGTTCAAGGCTTCCTATGATGTGGGGGATTGAACCCAGGTGCGCTGAGGCAAGGCAAGAGCCTGCCCACATTCCTGACCCCTTTTCTTGACCCTTTTTTGAAGGTTTCCCATCACGGTCATCCTCACACCTTTTCCCCCTCCGTACATTTCCTTTTTTGCTTTTTGGGGTCACACCCAGCGTTGCTCAGGGTTACTCCTGGCCTGCACTCAGGAATGATTCCCAGCAGTGCTCAGGGATGCTATGGGATTCTGGGGATCGAACCCAGGTGGGCCGCGTGCACGGCAAACAGCCTCCCCGCTGTACTCTAGCTCCAGCACCCCACTCTGTACATTTTGAAGGACCCCCAAACACTCTCACTCCCTGCCAGAGTTTTGGGGATTCCCACAGATTTCAGATGTTCTAAACATTGTGCTTGCCCCTGTTCGCCGCAGTGGAGGGGTGTGTGGGGAAATTTCAGTCTGGTAACCCCCGGGTTTTGGGGTGAAGTCGGGGGGATTGTTTAAGAATGAATGTCCAGCATCAGCACATGGAGATAGAGCACAGATACATCCAAAGTGCTCGAAGGATTTTTCCAAAAGTTTGTTCGGGGGTTCAGTGGTTCCTCCAATGGAGGGGGGTGGGAGAACGACTTGGAGCTCCCCCTGAATCTTCCACCCCAGAGTTCGTTCCTTCCTTCCTTCCTTCCTTCCTTCCTTCCTTCCTTCCTTCCTTCCTTCCTTCCTTCCTTCCTTCCTTCCTTCCTTCCTTCCTTCCTTCCTTCCTTCCTTCCTTCCTTTTTCTACCTACTCTTTCTTTCTTTCTTTCTTTCTTTCTTTCTTTCTTTCCTTTCCTTCTTCCTTCCTTCCTTCCTTCTTGCTCTCTTGCTTTTCTTTTATTTTCTTTCTTTCTCTCTTTCTTTTTTGCTTTTTTCTTTCCTTCCCTTCTTCCTTTCTTCCTTCTCTCTCTTTTCTGTCTCTTTTTTGAGTCCTGTTCTTTCTTGCTTACTTGCTTGCTCACTTTCTTTCTTCCTTTCTTCTCTCTTTCTCTCTCTTTCTTCTTTCCTCCCTTCCTTTCTCTCTTCATTCTTTCTCTCTGTCTATCTTACTTTTGAATCTTTCTCTTTTTCTCTTTCTTTCTTTCTTTCTTTCTTTCTTTCTTTCTTTCTTTCTTTCTTTCTTTCTTTCTTTCTTTCTTTTCTTATGTCTTTCTTTCTTGGCTTTTGGGGTCACACTCTGTGATGCTCAGGGGTTACTCCCAGTTCTGTACTCAGGAATCACTTCTGGTGGTGCTCGGGAGACCATATGGAATGCCAAGCGTCAAACCCAGGTCACCTGCGTACAAGGCAACTGCCCTCCCTGCTGTCTATCACTCAGAGCTGACCTGCTCCCTTTCATTGCAGATCCTTGCACCCCAAGCTTTCAGAGTACTTGATCTTAATCTCCCCTTTATCCTTCATCAGTAGAGGACAGAGAGAAATAACTGGACTGGGGCTTTTTGTTCTCCAAGGAGAGGGGAAGGGACACCCTCAGACATGCAGGGAGATGGGGTGCGGGTAAGTCCATCACAGCAAACCTTAAATAACAGGGTTCAGGACAGGGAGATTGGAGAGCCTGGCAGGTGTTTTGATGTTTGTGACCGACCTGGGCTCTCACACCCTTTCTAGTTCCTTGAGACCCCTGGAGCGGGGAAAGTCTATTTCGAGACCCCCGAGTCACTGTATCACTGTATCGCTGTCATCCTATTGATCATGGATTTTCTCGAGCAGTCTCCATTCATCCTAGCCCTGAGATTTTAGCATCTTCTCTTTTCTCATTCTTGCCAGCAGTACCGAATTGGAGGCTCTTTCAGGGAAAGGGGAATGAGACCCATCATTGCTACTGTATTTGGCATATTGAATACACCACAGTGAGCTTGCCAGGCTTTGCCATGCGGGCAGGATGCTCTTGGTACCCTGACAGGTTCTCTGAGAGGGAGAACTAGGATATAAGAGGTTACTTCTGGGAGCTTTCTTTTGTAGTCTCTGGATCTTGGCTGTTGATGGGATGACATGGCGCCGGGGGCAGTTTGTGGTTGTGGCTGCCAAGCTACTGGAAAATGGGGGATCTGGGTAGAGGAGGTCCAGTCCCGATCTGAGCAGGCTTGGAGATCTCAGTCGTGAGTCACGCACACCTGAGTTCTTCTGCCGATTCATTCATGCGTAAGGCTCACCCGAATGTGTCAAGAGGGGCCTTGACCATGGCTATGACTGGGTTCCATAGGTCTTTGGCTGTCGGGGCTCTGCTCAGGGTGGGGAGGGAAAGTTAGTCCGCTCCCCTCCAAGGGACCCTGGTGAAGACAGCCAGACATGGGTGCGCGAGACTCTGCCAAGACCCCCAAATGCCTAAATAAAATAAGGAAGCCAAAACCACTTTGGCAAGTTCCTGTAGTAGTCCGGGGAGATGGTGCAGTTCAGACTCTTGATCTCTAATTCCCAGCACCGTTTGCTGTGGCCAAAAGGAAACAACCTTAATTTAAAAAATAATGAAGGGCTGGAGTGATATCACAGTGAGGTATAGTGACTTGCACGCTGCAGACGTGTCATCCAATAAGGTCCTCCTGACATCACACATGGTTCCCCCCTGGACTGCCAGGAATAATTTCTGAGGAAGAGCCAGGAGTAAGCCCTGAGCACTACTGGGTGTGGCCCAGAAATAAAAAATAAAATTAAAAATATTTTAGAAAGCATGCACATACACACACGCAACACACACACACACACACACAGATGCAGGGTTAAATGCACACGGCCAAGGGTGGGCAGAATAGTACAGTAAGTAGAGCACTGACCTTGCATGCTGCTGACCAGAGTTTGATCCCCAACATCCCAAGGGTCCCCTGAGCATCTCCAGGATTGATTCCTGAGTGCAGAGCCAGGGGTGACCTTTGAGCAATGCCAAGTGTGCCACCCTCAACCACAACAAAAGCCTATTAATTTCATGACTTATTACCTCAGTTTTTAGCTGTTCGGGCCAGAGCCATAGTTCAGCTTGGGACGCATTTGCCTTGCATGTGGTCCACCTGGGTTTGATCCTCTGCACCCCACATGGTCCCCCAGTCTGCCAGAAGCGATCTGTGCCCAGAACCAAGAGTAAGTCCTGAGCATGGCCAGGTGAGGCCCCCAAACAGTACTGAGCCCCAAGGTTCCAAGCTGCCAAACAGTCCTGCAAGGACCTTTCATTCCCAGCACCTCCAAACCAGGGGGTTATCTAGAAGTGGCCGGATACTCAGGGGTCCTGGAACTGTGCCAGAGCATACAGCGAAGTCCACAGTTTCCAGTTACCCACTGCCCGGGCCTGTCCATACCCAGAGACACCCCTACTGAGCCCCTCCAGAAGGAGTACCACACTGTGGCTGGGTCCAGACAAGGCTGCCTGACCCCTCATATATATTTTTAAATCAAATGATGTTGTAGCTGGAGCTGGAGCTGTGGATGAGAGCCTGCTTCACATGTGTGAAGTCCTGAGTTTACACAGAGACAGTTTGATAAAACAATGCATGTCTAAGGGCTGGAGAAGTAGCCTTGCACGCTAGCGACCAGGATTCGATCCCAGGCATTCGTAAGGTCCCAGAGCCTGCCATGAATGGTTCCCGAGTGCAGAGCCAGGAGTTATCCCCGAGCACTGCTGGCTGTGACCCTCAAACCAGAAGCAACTTCTGTATCAGATGGAGCTAAAGAGACCAGAGCCGAGAGAGCAGGAAACTGTTTTGAAGGAAGAGGAAGTCCTGAAATTTAGTGGTGATTCTGGCAGCCAGAGAGTGAGTCTGAGCCTGCTCAGGGCACAGCAAAAGTCAGAGCACACTGATTAGATGACTAATCTCAGTCATCAGAGGAGAGCACTGTGATCTCCGAATCACCCCTGGTCTTGCTGCACAGTAGGAAAGGAATCCCTCAGCGTTCTCCAGGGAAGCCCAGAGTTCATGAGTCCTTCCCCCTCCCCTGTGTAGGTTGCCTAGGAGAAGGGCAGCATCCCTGAGAGTGGCAGCTGCGCCGTGGCCCCGCCCCCTCCCTACTTGAGGCGGGCTGCTAGTTCTCCAGCTTGGAAAGTGCCTCACCTGGGCTTGCCTAGTCGCTGCCAAGCTGCTTGAGTGCCATGCCCAGGTCGCTGCCATGTCCCTTTCTGCCCCTGCAACTCTGTCTCTCCTGCTCCCGCCAGACTCTAGGCTGAGGCCAGCCTCCCATAAGCTTGCCCTGGACCACTCGGAACTGCTGCCATGGAGCCAGTGTGAGTGTGAGGCAGTCGTGCGGGTGCGGGGTGTGGGGTAGGGGTGCACGGTGCGCAGTGCAGGGAGCTGCGTGGGCATGGCTGGGTGGGGATGTGCGGTGCGGGATGGGGGTGCACGATGCGGGCTGTGAGGTGCACGGTGCAGAATGGGGGATGCGGGATGCGTCTTACGAGGTGGGGGTGCTGGGAGGAGGTGTGTGGTGCGCATTGCAGGGTTTGGGTGCGCAGTGCGTGATACGCAGTGCAGGGTGAGGGGTGCACATGACTGGGTGGGGATTCGAGTGGGGGATTCAAGTGCGGAGGCGGGGTGGGGTATGGGGTGTAGGCTGGGGGTGCGCGGTGCATGGTGCTCAGTCCGGGGATCTTGGTGCCAGAGTGCGAGGTGATGGCTACGCAGGGCTGGGTGGGGGTGTGGTGCGGAATGGGGATGCAGTGTGCGAGTGGAGGATGTGCAGTGCAGTGCGGGGTGCAGGCTGCCGGGTGGTGGTGCACGGTGCGGGGTGGGGTGGGGGTGCACCGTGCACCCTGGGGCCAGGTTCCCTTTAGACTTGCCCCACACCCCATCCTGGGGAGTCCCCCCATTGCACCTTCCAGGCTACGGCAGTGCAGGGCTTGCAAGGGGACTGAGTCCCAAGTTCCCAGCCTGGTTCAGGGCGGTGGAATTCCCCAGTTCTTGGTGCGAGACTCTTCCCTGAGGAGAGCCCCACTCCGGGTTGGGGGGTGGCAGTTACTTTTGCTCTAATTTTGGCTGGGGCTCCCGAATTAAGGGTGGAGCCGCTTTTTAACTGGGTGGCAGCTTTGGGGTGTAGATGTGACTGCCAAGGCTTCTGGAAGTACAGGGAGGTGGGGGGCAGTAGCCCATCCTGACCCCCAAGAAAACCTGGAGATTTCAGTCACAAAACTCCATATCAGAATTTTCAGCAAATTATATCTTGGTGAGGTCCGTCCTGAGACCATGGAGTCAGGCCATGGGTATGGCGGTGATTTTGGATTGTGGAGGCAAGTGGCTGTTGGGGGCTCTGCTTAGGTGGTCACCAAGTCAATATCCTCCCCTCTGATTTACCCTGGTATGTTCAGCCATGTGCAGGTATGAGATTAACTGTGTTTTTTGATCTCTTTCGAGATTTATTTATGGGTCTCTGAAATAAGGCTGATAATTGAGCTTGTATAGCTGAGCCAGAGGTGGTCTGTGGGTGTGGCTCCCCCACACAGAGCTTTTGGCCTTTTAATTTCTTGGGAAACTTGATCCCAAGTTGTTGGGGTCCGGTCAAAGGTGTGGTGACAATTTCGGGGTATCAGAAAGCCTGAAGGCACCATCAGGCTGCTGATGCACTCACCCTGCAGGTATAGGTTGACCTGCTGGCGGCACCATACCCCCATTATTTTCTTCCTTGACCAATCTAAATACTTGTCAATTTTGTTGATCTTTTTAAAGAACCAACTTTTTTGACTTTATTGATTTTTTCTCCCATTGTCGACTTTATCTCATTTGTCTCTTTTTAATGTTTATGTTTTGGTTCTGCTTGATTTGAGTTGAACTTTCACTTCCTTTTTTCTAGTTTCTTAAAATGGAAATGTAGATATTGACTGAAGATGCTTCTTCTTCACTAGCATAAGCATTTGCAGATGTGAATTTCCTTCCAAACACCGATTTAGCAGCATCCTAAAAACCCTGTACATTGTGGTTTTCTTGCATCCATCTTAACTTGTTCTCTAATTCCCATATGATTTCTTATATGCATTTGTCAATACCCCAACATTTTTAATTTTCTATGTATGTGTGAATATCTAATTTTAATTATTGTTATTTTTTAATCCTAGAGTGCATGCATTGAATAATTTCAGCATTTTTACGCTTATTACGACTTGTTTTATGGCCTTTACCTTGTGTGCTTGAATGGATCTATTCTGCTGTTGTGCGGGACAGTATTTTGTGTTTGTTAGATCTAGTTTGTGGTGTTGTCATATCTTCTATTTCATTGTACATATTGTGTTATTTGTCCTATCCACAATTGAAAGTAGACTTTGGAGTATTTCTTCACTTCTTTCTGTCATTTTTTCCTTTAGTGGAATTCTGTTGTATATATTTTCATATTAAAATTTATTTTACCAGCATTGATATGCCCATAGAAACTCTATTATTGTTAGTTTTACATTGTATAGCTTTTCCTTACATATATTGTATGAATTTATTCTTTTGCATATGTTCAGTTATTTTTTTCTTTGACTCTAAAACCTACAACTTGTAGAAAGTTATAGAGCTGGTTTTTCTTTCATTTCTTCAAATATCTTCTTTTTGATTAAAATGTTTACTCCATAAACATTTAATATAATTGCTAACCAATATTTTTGTATTTTATTTTATAATTACTTTTCTACTCATCCACTTTCTTGCTCCTTTATTCCTCCAGGATTTTCATTTTGTATTAAATACATATTTTGCTTAATCTTAATGAATTTGCTATTTTTTCCACCATAAATGTTTTTTATTTTCTGGGATTTTATGTCACGTGTTAAGAAATTGTGTGGGGCTGGAGAGATAGCACTGAGGGAAGGGCATTTACCTTGCACGTGACCCGGTTCAATTCTCAGCATCCCATATGGTCCCCTGAGCACCACCAAGAGTAATTCTTGAGTGCAGGAGCCAGTAATAATCCCTGTGCATCACCAGGTGTGACCCCCCCCAAAAAATGTGTTCTGAGTATACTGGTGGAGGGATGGATGTCAGAATACTGTGTGACTGAAATCCAATCATGAACAGCTTTGTAAAGGTCTGTCTCACATTCAATAAAAAAAGACTTTTTTTTTAATTCAATAAAAAAGGTTTTAAAAAAGTTTTAAAAAGTTTAAAAAATACTATTGTTTAATTTTCTCATTTTACTTTTTACCTTGCACATTTCATCTTTAAACAGTATAACCCATCAACATGGTTTTATAGTTAGCGAGCATGTAACTATTTTATAATGAGATTAGAGAAAAGTTATAAAAAACACATTGATAGAATTTTTATATACGCCCATGTATATAGTAATTGTCTTCTCATCTATGTTTCTTCATGAAAATGTGAGTTAGTGTCCAGCCAGTGCACTGTGTCTTGGCCTTTTTTCTGATCATGACGGCTTTTGATCTTGTTTCCTTCCTGTGTCTCCCTCCCACCCCATTCTACCAATTAGCTTCCTGGTCTCATGCTCTGGCTCCCCAGTTATTGACTTTTTACCTGTGACCCCCTAAAATATCTTATGGTCCCTGATTGAGAAATACTTGTTTAATACCTAGCACAGCGGTAGGGCATTTGCCTTGCATGTGGCTGACCCGGGTTCGATTCCTCCGCCCCTCTGCAGAGCCCGGCAAGCTACCGAGAGTATCTCGCCCGCATGGCAGAGCCTGGCCAGCTACCCATGGCATATTCGATATGCCAAAAACAGTAACAACAAGTCTCAAAATGGAGACGTTACTGGTTCCTGCTTGAGCAAATTGATGAGCAGTGGGATGACAGTGACAGTGACAGTGAATTTGGTTTTAGTTGTAGGGCAGACCTGCTAGATAAATTTTTTTTCAGTGCTCTTTGAATTTCTCTTTCGTTTTTGAAGGATGCTTTTGTTATACAAAGAACTCTCTAAGGTCTTTTCCTCCTAGAAATTCAAATCTGTAAGCATATTTGAGAGAATTTATAAATAAATTCCTCTATAGGTAGTGAAAATAATATGTAGGTCTAAAGATCTGTGAGCCGTATGGTGAGGCACTACTGCTTACCCACCCCATCTCCCTTCAGTCTGCATTGAGACAGCCCTTCCTCCCACACCTGGACTGTGGAACCCACTACCACCACCCTGTGCCTCGATACCATCTCTTTGGACTTCCCTAAGCTGACCCTGTCTCTAAACCCAAGCAGTTCCAAGTGGACCCAGTGGCTGCACTAATACCCCCCCAACACGTGGGCATATCAGCATCCTTGCAACAACTCTACTCCCTCAACACCACTTACAGCATTTTCATAATTCTCTCCCACAATCCTTCCACAATAACCCTGGTATCTAAATGGGAGTAACTAGACCTACACTTGCCTGTCAACTGAAATGTCATCTCAAGATCATGGAACTAGTTAGAAAACAACAGATCACAAGTGGTAGCCCTGGAAATAATGAATTAGATCAGTTTAATGACAAATAAGGTCAATATTCAGATAAACAGAATTCTAAAGCTCACCTGCAGCATCCACAAAGCTCTAAGGAGGTGGGGATACAAAAAAAAATCATCTGCAATGGCAGAAAGAGAGAGAAGTCCAGGCAAATTCTCATGCTCAATTCAAATTTTGAGCCTCATCAAAAAGACCCTCAAATCAACACTTTATGAAATGGCAATAGAAATAAAGCAAGGGGAAGAGAAACTCAATCAGATCAAGGAAGAATTGATACGTGTTATTAAAGAGTCCACACAAATGGAATTAAAGGAGGTAAAGAATGCAAGGATAGCACACCACAAAAACAGAATTCTGCATGCAGAGAACCATATCAGTGACAGTGAAGACAAAATGCTAGCCAACCATGATAATGATGTTGCAAAAGAAAAGAGGTAAACAAATAGAAGATAAAATAAGATTATTGATGAACAACAGCAAATGGATTATTATAGGAGTAGCAAATGGAGAGGAAAGGGAGAAAGGGGAATAATGACTAGAGGAAGAAAAAATAACTGACAACTTCTCCAGTTTCTGGAGGGAGGCTTTTGCAGAGATTCAAGAGGCTCAGAGACTAAACAAAATAGAATCAAGCAAACTAACACCAAGGCACATAGTAATAGAAATGAAAAAAGCAAAAGACAGACAACTTAAAGCATCAAGAAAGAATAAAATTCTCTGGTACAAGGGAAAAAACTAAAAGATCTCCCATATGACACATTTCAGGCAAAAAAAAAAAGAATGGAATAACATACTCAACGTATCACTTGTACCACTTGTCATCCCGTTGTTCATTAATTTACTCGAGTGGGTGCCAGTAATGTCTCCATTCATCCCTGTCACATGCTAGTGTAGTCCAATGGCATCTGCTCACTCCAGGAACACGAGGAGCCTCAAACCATTCACTCAGGGTACTGACGAAGAAGTGTGACCATCTCGTAGGTGGGTGGCTACACGTTCTTTTGACATCCCGTGGAATCCAGTCAGTAACAGCTCTAGTCCAGTGGTCATCTCTAAATTGCATTATGTGTCTGGCCCATCTGATTTTTTGATGCCTTGGCAAATGAGACAGCAACCCTGATTCTTAATTGTTGATGGAGGTATTCAACGTACCAAATGAAAAAAAATGTTTTTTTCATCTTGGACTACAGCAGCTGCCTCATCCAGCTGTCATTTACATTGCAGGGATGGATAAGAATCTTATCAGACAAACAAGACATAGTAAACAAATCCTGCAAGAATTACTGAAAGGTTTCCGATAAAAAGCATTTGAAAAATTAATCCCCCACACATATATAAAATAGCAACATAGCCCTTTATATCAATAAGCTTTCTGTATTTCAGTGGACTAAACTGTCCTACCAAAAGACAAAGAGTAGCTGGATGGATTAGGAAAGAAACTTCTATTGCTCTTACAGAAAACACTCCTAAACTCACAAGGCAACTATAGACTCTGAGTGTAAGGATGGAAAACTGTCATACAAGCCAGTGGGAGACAGAATAAAGCTGGAGTAGCCATACTTATAATAGACCAAATAGCATCCAGCAGACGCATAAAGGAGGGCACAGGGCTGCTAGGTTAGTTGGTGACCAGTTGCTGTTTATTCCAGTCTCCCCATGCACCCCGTTCCAGTCTCAAACTGACCCTCATTCCCTCATTCCCATCCCCTCCTGTCCCCCGTACCAGTCTCTCCACACACACTCCTTCAGCCTCTTCTAGAGCCCGACTTTCCAGCATTCAGGGTAGCAAGCACACCTAGGTGAGGTAGCACAATCAACATCTGCAAGCCCTTACTTCTGGGGAAGCTCTTCTAAGACAAAGATGTCCTCCTGCTAGGAGATCAGCCCAAGGGCTTTTTTTTTTTTATCTAAGGACACATTTGTCCTTTTCTTAGTCCACAAACAATCATCTTAGATCTACTTACTTCTTAATAACCTTTTTAGTCATTTTGTATGGACACAGTAAGAGATATATTAATCTTATACGGTGACGCTGCTGGGAACATCTCGCTATAGATCCCAGACTGCATTTCCCAAGCCAGATGAACCCTTCCTAACCCTAGCAGGGTCCTTGTCCAGTCATTTCTCTTTGGGCCATGACAGAATTCATCCACGACCGTGCCCTTGAGTTATAGTTAAGTATTATGGAGCTTGGCCTGTCCTGTTTTGTGCCAGAGTAGCTCACAGCTTGCCATAGGTCCAGCCAGTCCTTTTGTCAGGACCCTGTTTCTGGGATGCTAGGAACTAAAGGGAAACTGAGTCTTAAGTTGAGCTATATATATGACAGACATCCAGGAGTAAATATTATTTGGAATCAATTAACTCCCAAGTTACAAAAGCATAGCATTAACTGTCTTCCTATGTTTATACAAAAAGAACATTGCTAGGAAGTAAACTGTGCAAAAGACATAAGGGAAGAAGAAAAGCAATATTTCACATAAAATACGAAATCCAGAGTCGTTAGAAGGATTTGACCTTACAAGTCACAGGGTCTGATTTAGGGATATAGGTGATTGGGGAGGAGAGCACAGAGAATTTAAAGATAAACATAGAGGAATGGGAGTGCCTCAGGAGCACTGTGATGGGTGTAACCCAATAAACCTAGCTCCCTGCAGCCAGGGAGAAAGGACTAACCAATGTTATCCTACATTCAGACACCTCCACCAACCTCCCCAAAACTGAGGATATATTTTTCTCTAGTGCATGTGGAATTTCTCCAGGATAGATAACATATTAGGGCATAACTCAATATGTATAAATTTACAAAAATAGAAATCATGCAAAGTATTCTCTCAGACCACAATGACATGAAAGTAGAAAATGATTATAAAAAAGGGGAAAACTTCAAACTTTTGGAAGCTGGACAAGTCACTGTTAAATAGCACTTGGATCAAAGAGCAAATCAAGGAAGAAATAAAAATATTTCTTGAAACTAATGAGAATGAAGGTACAAGATACCAAAATATATGAAATACAATGAAAACTGTACTAAGGGGGAAATTCAGCGTAATGCAGGCCTACATTAAGAAAGAAGAAAGCACCCAAATAGATGATTTAAGCACATATCTCAAAAATCTGTAGAGGAAACAACAAATAAACATAAGATATAATAGACTGAAGGAAGTAATAAAAATTAGAACAGAAATTAATATTATAGAAAAAAAAGAGAATAAATGAAACCAGAAGTTGGTTCTTTCTTCAAAAGAATAAACAAGGGGGCTGGAGTGATAACACAGCAGGTAGGGCATTTGCCTTGCGTGCGGCCGACCCGGGTTCGATTTCCAGTATCCCATATGGTCACCTGAGCACCGCCAGGAGTAATTCCTGAGTGCAGAGCCAGGAGTAACCCCTATGCATGCCAGGTGTGACCCAAAAAGCAAAAAAACAAAAACAAACAAACAAACAAACAAAAAGAGTAAACAGGATAGACAAACCCTTAGACTCATAAGGATAAGAAAGAAAATGTCCAGATGAATTGAATCAGAGATGAAAGAGGAAAAATTACAACATACTCCTCAAATATTCAAGATACTATGAAAGGTTACTACAAACAACTTTGTGATGTTAAGCTGGAGAACGTAGAAGAAATGAACAGATCCTTAGAAACATCTAATCTCCCATGAGGAGAAAGTAGAAAACTGAACAAGCTAATCACAAATAAGGAAACTGAAATAGTGATTAAGACCTTCCAAGAATGAAATTCCCCATCAGAATGGGCTGGCTGGTGAGTTTTATCAAACCTTCAGAGAAAACTTACTGCATTTACTTTTTCAACTCTTCCAATATGTTGAAGAAGCTTCTAACTCAGCTAACATTGCATTAATACCCAAAGTAGATAGAGACACATCCAGAAATGAAAATTTAGACCAATCTCCCTGATGAACATCAATGCAAAAAATCCTCAACAAAACCTTAGCAAACTGAATCCAACTCCACATCAAAAAATCATATATAATTATCAAGTGGAATTCATCCAAGATGGTTCAATATATGCAAATCAATTAACATACTATTCCACATCAGTAAAAGGCAAGGCAAACATCATATAAACATAGCAAAACATGCTAAAATAGACTTGACAAGTTTCAATTTGAATTAATGATAACAATTCTCAATAAAATAGAAGTGGAAAGAACCTCTGTTGCGTGAAGCTATATATCAGTCGGTCAGAAGCGCAAAGGCAAGACATGCGAGAGAAATGTAGAGAGCAAGGAGGGACAAGGCATCAATCTGGCTCGAGGCGAAGAGCGACTTCCAGAGGCCTCCCTTTCTTCTATTTTTTATCAGTTACATCTGAATGACCTCATCACAGTGAGAGAACCACTAATGAGAGTACAGTTATAGGATAAGCATTCGTCAAAAGAACATCAGGGTATACATCGTCCTGTCAAAGCTATGCTGTCAAAGCTATGTTGCAATGATTTAAAATGTCAGAGGAAGATATGGAACTGGAAACTGAAGCTCTACAGATTACGTCCCCCACATTCTTGTAGTCGGTTACACATAGGGCAAAGAGAAGACTCAGACTGATACTTGAAGGTCAAACCAGATTAAGGATGTGTAAGCAGGGGGAAACTGCTGCTTTGTACTGCCAAGATGAGGTATGTCCAGGCGGGCCTATGAGAGCATGCTGTACTCCGCCAGGTCATCGGACTCACAAGTTTAGCTTGCCCACTTAATTTAAAGTGGGGCCTCGGTTCTACTTCCTGCTTGCAGGGCAGCGTCCTAATGTCCTGGCTTAGCACCAACAAACCTCCCTCAAGAGAGTAATGGCTATCTATAACTAACCTACAAACAGTATTGCTGCAGAAATTCCCACCAGAAACCTGTGGAGAAACAATCTGTACTGAGAAGTAGGAAAACGTGCCAGCAGATCCGGTGAGCTTGTGCTCCAGAACTGGCTCCAGTCCAAAGGCAAAAGCTTCGTTTGATAGCCTATCTGATGGAGGTTGGGGCATTTGCAGTCACCTGGCAGGAGAGGACAGAAGTAGAAATTCCAAAGTGTGTTATTTTGCAAAGCTGGGTCTGGATAACGTCAAGGACCTGAGCACATTTGACAGCTGACCAAGCGAGACTCAAACCATCTTATGACCATCCCAAATACACCCCATGGCTCTATGGCACAGCCCAGACTCAGTGGTTCCTTGGCAGGTCCTGCTCTTTGGGGTTAACCTCCTTGAAGTGAGGCTGTTTGAAATACAGGCAGGGGGTTCTTCTCATCAGTATCACTCTTTTGTTTTGTTTTGGTGTGTGTGTGTGGGGGGCGGGATCATACCCATGAGGCTCATAATTTTCTATTGACTCTGCAAACAGAGAAAGTCCTGGCAAGAGAAAAGTCCTGGCAAGACTTTTTAAGACTATACAGGATACCGGGGATCAAGCCTGGGTTGGCATCATGCAAGGCAAGTCCTGTCTCTCTGGTCCACATCACCAGTATCATTCTTAATGGTGAAGAACTGAAAGAATTCCCACTGAGATCAGGTACAAGGCAAGGATGTTCACTGTCTCGTTTTTCATTCAGTATAGTATTAGAAGTTCTAGCAACAGCAATCAGGCAAGGTAAGTAAATCAAAGATATTCAAATTAAAATAAAACAAAGATATTCAAATTGAAAAAGAAGTCAAATGATCACTATTTTCAGGTGGCATAATAATATACATAGAAGACCCTAAATAATTCACCAAAAACCTCCTAGAAACAATAAAGCAACACAGCAATTTGACTAGCGATAAAGTTAGCCACATAAACACAAAGCACAGAAACACATAAACATAGACAAAAAATTGGTTGTGTTTCTATATGCAAAAAAGAATCATAGAAGAAAGAGATTTAAAATAGTGTCCCAAAACATTAAATACCAGGAATGGACTTAACGAAGGAGGTGGGAGATCTATATAACAAAATACATAGGGACTCGGGGGCTCAGTGGCTGAGAGCCGCCTCTCCAGACAAGATGGTGGCAACAGACGGACAAAGGACCTGGGGAACGGAGAAACAGGGCCCCAGCCTGTTGGGAGTCAGTTTATTTCTCTCCCTCCCCAGCATAGTTCGATCTCTCCCCTCACTGCACAATCGTAATCGTGGTCGTAGTCCCAGGCATCATAGTTCCCTCATCCTAGTCCTCGTCTTGTCTTTCTAGTCATCGTTGTTACCTCGTCCCCTCTCCCCCCTTACAGCACAGTTACAGAGACACCATGAAGGGTGGGGTACTCATGGGTGGGGTTGAGTGTTGTTAGAACAATAAACAGAGGTAAAGCCACCCCTCAGGGGAAGTTCTAGGAGTTTTAAGGTACAAAAGTCTCATCTGATGGTTCTCCAGATGACTAGGAGATCTGCTCAGGGTTGTTTGCAGACCATATGGGAGTTCAATTCCTAGTTTTCTGAGGAATGTTCCATTGTCTTCCAAAAAGGCTGGAGCAGTGGTCATTCCCAGCAGTGAGAGAGAGTCCTTCTTTCCCTCTGCCATGCTGGCACAGGAGGTTGTGTTCTTAGTGATGAGTGTGACTCTGGTGTGAGGCGATATCTCATTGCTTTGATTTGCATTTTTCTAATGCTTTGTGAAGTTTATTTTTCATATGATTTTTTTGCCATTTATTTTTACTTTGAGGAATTTTCTGTTCATCTTTTCTTGCCATTTTTTGATGGGGTTGCATTTTTTTTTCCTTGTAGAGTTCTACCTGGGGACTGGAGTGATAGCACAGCAGGTAGGGCATTTGCCTTGCATGTGGCCAACCCGGGTTCAATTCTTCTGTCCCTCTTGGAGAGTCCGGCAAGCCACCGAGAGTATCCCATTGTGAGATGAGTATCTCCATCTCACAATGGAGATGTTACTGGTGCATGATCGAGCAAATTGATGAACAACTGGATGACAGTGCTACAGTGGTACAGTTTTGCCAGTGCTTTGGCTCTCTTGGATATAAGCTCTTTATTAGTTTCAGGTAAGCAAATAATTTCTCTCAGTTTGTGGACTGTCTTTATATTCTGATCATTATTTTCTTTGAGGTGCAGAAGCTTCTTAATTTAATGTAGTCCCATTTGTTTGTCTTTGCTTCCACTTACTTGGTTAGTGGTATTTCACCCTTAGAGATGCCTTTAGCTTCAATGTCTTGGAGAGTTATGTCTACATTTTTCTCTTTATTTTTTTTAATTAAAATTTTGAGGGCATGTGTTCTCTGGTCTGTGTTCTCCCCTGAGCTACACTGCACTGCACTGTCGTCCCGTTGTTCATCGATTTGCTTGAGTAGGCACCAGTAATGTCTCCATTGTGAGACTTCTTGTTACTGTTTTTGGCATATCGAATATGCCACGGGTAGATTGCCAGGCTCTGCCGTTCAGGCGGGAAACTCTCCATAGCTTGCTGAATTCTCTGAGAGGGATGGATGAATTGAAAGCAGGTCGGCTGCATGCAAGGCAAACGTCCTACCCACTGTGCTTTTGCTCCAGTCCTCTCCCCTGGACACATATCTTTATTGCTTGCCTCTATGTCTCTTTCTTTGCTTCCTTAATTGCTCTCCAAGCCTGTGTTCTCCCTTAAACATGGATCCCACTTGCTTATCTCTGAGTCTCTTTGCTTGGGCTTCTTTCCTCTCTGGAGAAGACTGTGTTCTCTCTTTAACACATGTTTCTTCTTTCTCCCTCCTTACATCTTTCTAAGTAAGTTTTATTCAATAAAAACTATCTTTCTTTGGGGGTCAGGTGATAGTACAGCAGGTAGGGTGCACATGGCCAACACAGGTTTGATTCCCCAGCTTACAGACTGAGAGAACATTATTTGAACAGGGTAATTATGTGTATATTTCTGAGCATTTATATGTACATAAACAAAGGACATGAATCACTCTAACAGTTCAGCAGTCACTAGATTATTTCAGACAACAGTAATGTGCAATGCTGTGTCCAGAAACCTTATTAAAGAGTATAAGGAAGCTCCAGAGAGAACAGGCTCGGAGGGCCTGGCCCGGGCACCCCTCCGGGAGAAGCCCAGGAGCAGAGTGAGGGGGCGCGGGATTCTGGAAGGAAGACAAGGCAATCCTTGATCCCTGTTCCCTAAGGTCTCTGTCCAGCAGGTGCTGGGACTGTGGGGCCACACTTAGCGTCATGACTTGAAGGTCACATGAAAGGCTCAGGCTCTGTCATGGGGTCAGGCTCAGCTTCAGTCTTGGGTGCGTCCCGCCTCCTTGACTCTGGCAGCACCTTCCTGCAGGTTTCTCTGAAACAGAGCTGCCCTGCGCTGTCCCAGGGACACCCCAGCCGCGCCCTCAGAACAAGCCTAAGGAAGCAAGGGGTGGAGGAAAGGGAGGCCACTGCAGGGTTGGTGACAGAGGAAGCAGACGTGGTCCCCAGGGAGCAGCTGGGTTGCACGAGGTCACCTGCCATGGCACTCAGCATCTTTCAGGTGCAGTACAGACATGACAGTGCCTGTCAGTGAAACCCCCACGAGGAACAGCCCAGGCCATTTTCTGTCACTTACTCCTCTGGGGACCTGAATCAAATATCGAAGGATGAAATGTCACTGTGTTCACCGTAACTGTGAACAATAGCACTACTGGAAACAGAAAAGGATGGAATGCCATGTAAATTTTTAAAAAAGGAACAAAACTGAAAAATGAAAAGTAAAAACTAGAAAATGAAGCTTTAAGGTTTTCAATGTTAAGTCAGTGAGGACCATGGCAAACAATTGTGTGTTCCAATGTAAATATTACATTTTAAAGGTGCTTCATGGCTTACATTTTACATGTGTATCTGTATAACTAGGGTAAAACCCCGACATCACAGAAGAACCACGGCATGGGGCAGAGGACATACAGCAGAGGATGTGACACTGCCAGTGTGGACACTGGCTTCTCATAAGGGTCTTTCTGTTGGTGACAGTTGAACTGACCACCTGGGCCCTGGGTTCTATGGCCGAACAGGACATGGCTGTGGGGCAGAGGGGCAGTGGTGGGGGACCAGCAGCCACATCAATGATGTCCCTCTCAGGGTCAGTCTGGCAGCCGGCCCATGTGTCCAGCAGTCGGCAGGCTGGGAAGTCTGAGCTGTCCAGGACCATGATATGTCATTGGACTCTTTCAGGGACAGGACCCATGGCCTGGCCAAGTTCAATCCTATCTTTCCTCACGTTGGCCCACAGAGAGCCCCTCCAAGTCCTTTCAGACTGGCGATGGCCCCGTGCTGAGATGCAGGGGTGAGTGTGGGCCCCCGCTGTCCGGCTCCCCCTCCACCTCCCCCAGCTGCCCAGTGCCCGGGTCAGAGGCCACGAAACCCTCCGTTTGCGAGTGTGGGCTCTCGCTCTGGGAGGACCAGGGTTAGGATGGGACCAGCCCTTTCCCATTTGGGCAGGACCCCCGGACAGAGTGCGCTCCGTCCTCAGAGCGCCTGCGCACACCCCGCTGGTGGTCTCTGGAGCGCATCAGCCCTGCACACCTGTCCTGAGCCCGCACTGTCCCCTCCAGCAGACCGCCCCCGCCCCATCTCCCCGACAGCACCCTCCCGATGCCTCCCCAGGGCCTGTCCTGCACATGCAGAGAAGATGAAAGAGTCCCCCAGAAACTCCGTGAGACCCCACTGCCCGGGCTCCTCCCTCTCAGCCTCTCCCCTCAGGCCTCCACCTCCCTGCCTCCACGGGGAAGCAGCTGCTCCGCCCAGTGCTCCCGGCATAGCATGTTTTGGTGCTGGCTGGCATGAAGCTGGGATCCAGAGGCCAGCGTGTGGTTGGAGGAGGGACAGAGCTGCCGGGCCAGGATCCCGCCCGCAGCACCCAGCCGGCCCCACGGTGCGGGCAGGACACCGCGGAGTCACGTGGAAACAGGCAGAGCTGGACTGTCCCTCCTCACACCTGCCTCCCTGCTCTGCCTGCGGGGGCCCCACCCTGCGGCTCCGCGACCCTCCTACTCTGGGCTCCGGGGCATGAGAGGGTCAGATGGACCCTAGGAAGTCGGGGCTCTGCTGCTCATGCTGAGCTCCCGACCCTGCTCCCTGGGGCTGGGGGCCGTTGGGGGCAGCTGTCAGCAGCTGTGCTCTGGAGCCAGAGGGTGCACTCCGGAGGGTTGGACCGGGGCAGGTGGAGTGAGAGGCAGGCAAGGGAGTTTGGGGCAGTCAGGGGCTGCCCCCTCCCAGCCTGCTCTGGTTCCTGGGCTCTCCGTGACTCAGTGACCCTGGAAGGGGGTAGGGGGGCCCTGCATTCAGAGAAATGATGTGTGAGCTCCAATTTCAACCAATCCCCCAACATAGCACCGTGTGTCCTCTCTGCCAGTGGGGACAGGAGGGCCCCTTCGAACTTCAGAGACCACTTATTGCTCCAGCAGGACCTGTGGTTTGATGTCAAGTTCAAAGCCTGAGAGGAAAATGTCCATCCTGGAGGAAGCCAAGATAGTAGCGAAGGGAATGTTCTAGACAGGATTGTTCAGGATTCTGACCCTTAGATTAGGAATGAAACTCAGGGCAACTCTCTGGTTTGTTCAGTGACGACTATCGTGTCCCATGACATGTGCATAGTAGGTGCTCACTTCATAGAGTGCCTGAATAAGCACCCTGAGACCTGGAGTTGTCTCTGTCCCACAAACACCCCAAAACTAGCCCCAGCAAAGGCAAACATGGTAGCAGACGAATGAATAAAAAGGTGCTTCTTGAAATTTTTTAGAATCTGCCTTTGGTGTGACTTAGGGATGTAGGAGCCCAATCAGCAGGGGTCCAGGGTTACACCCTAGTCTGTGCTGGGGTTGGTCCTGGTGATCCTGGGAAATGTACAGCTCCAGGCATCGAATCAAAAGGACCTTCGTGGAGAGCCTGTGCCCAGTCAGTGAGCGACTCTCCACACCCAGATGCCTTTGTGAATTATCAAAGGTCACAGAGCTTTGTGGCAGGAGGCGGGAGAGCCTTTTGGGGGAGAAATCAACATTACCATTAATACAGTGCTGGGGAAGTCAGGCGTCAGCAAAGCCTCTACATGACAGATCCCATGTTCTCTTCAAGAACCTTGTATGGTTCATCCTTTCCCGCCTTCCCTTCAGAGAAATCAGCTGACCCAGGAGAGGCACTGGGACCTTCCCAGGACACACAGCTAGAAGCTGGAGGAGCCCGGGAACTGGCAGGAGCACTCTCATCTGAGCACCACCTGCTCCAGGGACTGAAGGGATGGGGAAGGCCAGGTGTGGAGAAGGTTTATGGTAGAAAGCTAAGGCCAGGAATATTGGTCCATGGTTGGAAGCCTGCCTCAAGGCCGGGGGAGAGGCAGTCGGGCTAGAGAAGGGACCGTGATGACAATGATGGTTGGAAGGGATGGCTCTGGATGGGGGATGTGGCTGCGAGTGGGTAAAGGACCAAACATGACGGTGGCCTCTCAGTATCTGTATTGCAGCCCATAATGCCCCAAAGTAGAGAGAGAGCAAGAGGAAAGGTGCCTGCCACAGAGGCAGGCTGGGGTGGGGGGAGGGGAGTGGCAGGAGGGATATGGGGGGATATCAGTGGTGGGAAATGTACACTGGTTGAGAGATGGGTGTTGGAACATTTTATGACTGAAACTAAGTCCTGATAGCTTTATAACTGTACCTCACAATGATTCAATAAAAAAAAGTGGCAAAAACTTTTAACAAGTTTATGGTAAAAATTATATGGGTAGAAACAACACAGAAATTGTTTCTCCATGAGAAGTCAGGTGCCAGAAAGTCCCCCCGGGTTCCTGCCCCAGGGTCAGCATCATACAGTCCTCAACCTGAGACAGGAGGGACTCAGTTTGCATGCTAGGTGGGCGGGGAGGGACAGGGCAGTGACCTCACAAGGCCTCATGAGGATTTGACCAGAATTCTCAGCCCAGCAATTTCACCTCAGGAACTTGCACAGAGGAGGAACATGAGCCCCAGCACTCAGCAGTGCTCTCGTCTGACCTTCAGGATGGCAACCTTGAGCTCCTTAGAGCCCTGGGTTTAGCTGAGGAGCTCAATCTCTGCCATCATTACAGGTGATGTGAAAAGGTGATGTGACCGAGTCTCAAACATCACCACTGCAGAGACACAACAGAGGAAGACTGCCCACCCGATACCAGGGCACCAGAGACCTGAGCACCTGTGAGCCCAAGGTCCTTTCATGCATCTCCCTGAGGCCTCTTCTGCCCCCCCCCCAGAGAGAAGGGGCATCTCTGGGAACAAAAGTATGTGGAGGGGGCAGAATCTCCTGCCCCCGCACCAGGCTGTCTTCACCGGGGCCCCTTGGAGGGGAGTGGGTTCAGTTTCCCTCCCTGAACCGAACAGAGCCCCAGCAGCCAAAAACCTCCAGAACCCAGCCATAGCCATGCTCAAAGCCCCTCTCCACACGCTCAGTGAGCATCACGCATGAAGGAACTGGCAGAGGAAACCAGCTTCGGGACCCGGGGCTGAGATCTCCAAGCCTGCTCGAATCAGGACTGGCCACCTCTCCCAGATCCTCCATTTTCCAGTAGCTTGGCACTCACACCCACAAACTGCCCCCGGCACCATGTAATTTCATCAATGGCCAAGATCCAGAGAGTATAAAACAAAGCTCCTGGAAGCTCGTAGCTGCATTTGCGGCCACACAACCTCTTAGAGTCTAGCCCACTGATGTGCCTGAAGCAGCACACATGTGTTTGGTTTTAACATACTTGCTTGCATTTTCTTCTATACATTCTCCATCCCTCCCGCAGAGCCGGAAAGCTATGGAGAGTATCCCACGCACACAGCAGAGCCTGGCAAGCTCCCTGTGGTATATTTGATATGCCAAAAGCAGTAACAATGACAGGTCTTACTCCCCTGCCCCTGAAAGAGCCTCCAATACGGCACTGTTGGGAGGATGAGTAAGAAGAGGCTGCTAAAATCTCAGGGCTGGGGCGAATGGAGCCATTACTGGTGCCTGCTTGAGCAAATGGATGAACAACGGGATGACAGTGATACAGTTACCCCAGGCCTGCAAATCCCAAGGAGAAGATAAAGGCCAGTAAGACTTCAGCTTCTCCCGCACCACCAGACTCAGTGTGCAGTGCCTGGAATGTTCTTTGGCTGGGAGCTGTTCTCTGCTCTGATGGACTCGCATGAGTGGACAGAGTGTCCCTTCCTTTCTGAGCTCAGGCATCACCTTTGCGCTGCAGGTTCCAAGCATAGGTGGACATTTGGTTTGAGCCCGCCATCATCCACACCTCCAGTGCACAGCCTGGAGGACAGAGGGGCTGTGGTCTCCCGAGCACGGGGACATGTGTGTAGAAACCTGCCTTTCAAGAACTGGTCACTCCCCTCATCCGTCAGCTCTGAGGGACAGATCACACCCCTGAGCCCTCCCGCCCTCCTAAGGAGAGGACAGGGACACAGCTCGGACAAAGAGCAGCAGCTCAGTCATCCCCCCACCCCGCCCCACCCTGATGCTGCCAGGCTGCAGGAGCAAAGGGCTCTGTGGGGAGTGCCTTGCCTGCCTCAGTCACACACACAATGGGCCTGCAAAACTCACAGTTGGCGCCTACTGGCTGAGCGTGTGGTGTCTGCACCCTTCACCAGGCTCCCACGGGAGGGGGTGTTGTCTCCCAGGAAGCTCCCTGAAGGCGAGCAGCTCTGGGAATCCGGTGTCCTGGCATGGCAGTGCACAGACCACCTGCTTTTCTGCTCAGCATCTTAGTGTCTGTCACATCCTCAGGGCTGTCCGGGGACCGGGTGACCCCTGGAGTTCCAGCCAGCACCAGCCTCCACCTCTGCATGTCAGCTCAGCAGCTCACAAACCTGGGAAGAAGCCGCCTCCCCCTCTTCAGGGCGACTGTGCAGTTGCCTGAGGCTGCAGGGGGCGCCTGGTTCCCTGGAGCTCAAGGGAGATTGAGGGATTTACCTTTCAGCGTTTGATATTGGCTGACATCAAACTCTTTGCTTCTTAGAGTAAAGGGAGGAGGAAAACCATGGAGACAGACTTTGTCACTCCCCACAGGCCCCTGGGGAAGAGCAGACAGACAGAACAGACACTCGGACCCTGCGTACCTCCCACCGTCTCTGTTCTCTAGCCTGGTTCATTCCAGAGCCATCAGGGTCTTCTTTCACGGCAGGGTTTCAGGGTGTCCCTGTCTGAGCCCACGGACCCACAGCAGCCCCGGGTGGGTGTCTCCAGCTCCCGGAGTTCGGAAGGAGATGTGAGTGGAACACTGTCTCAAGGAGTGTGGCAGGGCTGAGGCTCACACAGCCTGCAAGCCTGTGTTCAGTAGGATTCAGAGATACAATTTAGAAATTTATTGAACACAAAGTTGAATTCACTGTTTTTCTCCTTCTGGAATTTAAATACGTGTGGTCAGTAAATATTAATCGTTTTTTTTACAAATGGCAAAGTTAGGAGCCAAAGAAATAGTACAAGGGGCATGAAGTGTGAGTTGCATGTGGCTGACCAGGTTTGATTCACCACATCCCATAGGGTCCCCCAAGCACCACCAGGAGTGATTCCTGAGCACATAGCCAGGAGTAACCCCTGAGTATCCCTGGGTATGACCAAAAACTAATAAAAAAGAAAAAATGGCAAATAGATCACAGTAAAATCAGATGTCTTGAGCCTGAAGAGACGGTCCAGAATATATGGTGCATCTTTTGTCTGCAGGAGAGATGGTCCAGAGCATGTGGTCCATCTCCTGCATGCAGGAGAGATGGTCCAGAGCACGTGGTACATCTATTGTGTGCAGGAGAGATCGTCCAGAGCACGTGGTACATCTCTTGTATGAGGAAAGATGGTCCATATAAGAGATGCTCCATCTCTTATATGCTGGAATCTCCACTTCAATTTCCAGCACTAAATAGTCTCCTGAATGTTCCAGTGAGCAGCCCAGGAGGCCCTGAGCACTGCCAGATGTGGACCTGGAGGCCCTGAGCCCTATTCAGAGTCTGAGTAAGTCCCGACCCCACGGGATCAACTTTACCACACCCCCAGGGCCTTCCTTGCCTTGGACCATCCACCCAGTGAGCCAAAAGTTACCAGGGGGAGCCCAGAACTCCACACCACCATATGGGATATCAAGAAAACTTAGAATTTTACATCGTGCTAACAGTTATGTCTTACTTTGCATTTTGTCATCACACATGGTCAAATGTGTCCTTTCTAAGTCTTGATGACAGGAATAATCTAGAACCTATAGCCATCCACATAAGGAAGAAATGATTCCTCTGTGACATGCAACGTCAGGTGACACCATGCACCCTTGTGAGGGGCCTGGGCACAGACATACAGGAACTGCTCCACCATTGTCCAGTGTGTGGGGAGCAGCCTGCTGTCACATGCCCGCTGGGGAGGGACGGAGAATGATCTCACACTGACACAATCACATCTGCAAAGTGCAATGCAGGGATTCTTGGAGGCCACAGGCTTATGCCGTCAGCACTGCTGTTGATTCTGGGTCATTGCTGTCACCCCGAGATAGCTGATGTCCCCGAGCAGTGCTTCCTGGGTTTCTCCCTTGGGCCGAGAGAACCATGACCTCTTGGGATGAGCTTTATGAGGGCCGGGCATCTCCTGACTGAAACAGAAGAATGCAACTGAACACAACACCTCTCAGTCAAGGAAAGTGACTCATTTGGACTTTATTATTTTGTGAGCCTGCTGTTGTACCTGTCTTGGTTGTAGGCTTGTATGTGTATTGTTGGCACTGAAGGGTAAACATCTAATGGGTGACCCCCTGGATGTCCTCTAATTTAATGGCAGTGGATTCAACCGTAATGATTATGAGAAGAATTGAAGGACCCGTGATGTTGTCACAACAAATCCCTGTAGCACACACCTTGAAAGTGTGACAGCACAAACTCTCCCATGGAGAGTACATTTCTGTCCCTGAGTGTGTTTCAGGCTGGAGTTCTCACAGCCACGGGGCATTGAAACAGGGTAGAATCAGGGAGGGGCCCGGGACAAGACGGGCAGGTGCTGAGTGGACTCTTCTCATGCAGGGACCAATTTTGATGTCTGAACACACACTAACCCCTAAGCTCCTCCAAGAGTGATGCCGGAGATCAGAGCTGGAGAAGCACCTGAGGGGTGCTGAGCCCCACACAACGGAGGCCTCGCCTCGGTACTGGCAACACCTGCCTGCCTCTGTCTCAGGGACACCCCAGCCGCGCCCTCAGAATAGGCCTGAGGAAGCGAGGGGTGGAGGGAAGGGAAGTCACGGCAGGGTTGGGGACAGACAAGGCAGATGCTATGCCTAGGGGGCTGTTGGGCTACACACGGTCACCTGAGACAGCCTCAGCATCTTCCAGGTGCAGTTAAGACACTTTCAGGGGAAACCTTCCCACAGGGAACAGCCCGGGCCCATTTTCCTTCCTTGACTTCTCTGGAGAACTGATTCAACATGAAAGGAGGAAATAATGCCAACTGTACATTGACACTACAAACAATACCATTGTTGAAAACAGGAGTCCTAATGGAAAGTGATTTAATGTCAGAAAGGAAATGAAACTCAGAAATCAGATTGATTGTTTGATTGATTTTGCTTTTTGGGTCATGCCCAGAGATGCACAAAGGATACCCTGGCTCTGCACTCAGGAATTATTCCTGGTGGTGCTCGGGGGACCATATGGGATGCTGGGGTTCAAACCCGGTCAGCCACGTGCAAGTAGAACGCCCTACCCACTCTGCTATCGCTCCAGCCCCCCAAAATCAGATTTAAGGTATGTGTAAACCTACTTTTAATTTTTATGTCATTGAGGACCATGAAAACCAAAGTCCACATGTGCTAAAATGAAGCATTCGCGTAGAAGGGGCATTATTGGATTATACGGTACATTTCTTGCACAACCAGAGTAAAGTCCAGGACACCGCAGGAACACCCCGGGCAAGGGGGAGAGGACAAAGAGAAGAGGAGCCAGTTGGCCCTGGGAGAGGACGTCAGGCTACTGCGAAACGGGTCAACTTTCTCTAAAGCGAACCAGCACTGGGCCACTTTGGTGGAGGTTGGTCTCTCCCCAGAGGAGATGAGCAGCACGAGGAAAGCTGTGGCAAGGGGAAATCCCCAGGGTAGCAGAAACTGGGGCATCACTAATGAGGGCCTGCAGGTCCTGCTGTCACTAGAACACAACTTGTCGTGTCTCTGGAACAACAGCTAAGCTCTTCACATCGTGGCTACCAGGAGGACAGAAACAGGAAACAGCAGCTCAGCTTCACCCGAAGGGGCTGGGAGCCACGGAAACCAGTTCTTTCCTGCTAACAACCTTCAGCAGAGGATGATGCTGCAGAGACTGCATCTGCCCCGCTTGAGGATATACCAGAAGATATCCCGCAGATACCCAGAACAAGTGCAAGAGCTTCCCCAGCAATATGAGAACAGGCCCAGTGTGCAGAGCCTTCCTGACCGTGGTGTCCACCTAAGGTTCCTGTGCAGAAAGGAAGTTTCAGAAACCACGGAGATGAAGGAAGTTTCTGGATAGTATCTGCACATCCCCCACCCCTGTGATGATGAGACGGCTGCTGCTGGTGTGTGTGGGTGCCGAGTGTGTGGGGATGGCCAGGGAGGGATATTGTGTCACTAGGAAATTGCAATACGACACATTCTTTCAGTTAATTGTTTTAATACTAAAGTAACTCAATGTTAATAACAAATACAAGATAGTTGAGATTGTTTAAACATAAGCAGAACTGAAGGGTATGTTAAAGTAAGTGTGGACAGTGGCTTCCTTTGATGTTCCTTCCAGGAGGCAGTGGTAGTTGAACGCCTCAAACGGGGGCTCCCGCTGGATGGACAGGACATAGCTGGGGACAGAGAGGCAGCTCTTGGTGACCGAAGCCACACTAGCATGGTCCCTCCTAGGCTCAGGGGATCAGAAGGGCCCAGGCTGCAAATCAATCTGGACTGTGGTGCAGGGACATGACACAGATGTCCCAGGGACCGGAACCCGGGCCCTCCCCAAACCAGGCCTGTCCCTCCCACCTTTCCTCCATCGTGATCAGCTCCAGGGCCTGAAACCAGGAGAGAAACTGCTCGTGGGGCTGCAGGCGGTAGTTCTCCGAGGCCTCCTGAAGCCGAACAATCTCCTGGAGAATCTCAGTTTCCTGGGACATGGCAAAGGAAAGAAGGGAAAGGCCTGAGTGGGCT
This sequence comes from Sorex araneus, assembly GCF_027595985.1. NCBI lineage: Eukaryota > Metazoa > Chordata > Mammalia > Eulipotyphla > Soricidae > Sorex > Sorex araneus. The sequence goes on along the minus strand of NC_073308.1, from coordinate 6,111,919 downwards.
GCGGCGCCGTCCAGGCCAGGGCTGCCCAAAGGCAGACTAGAAGGAAAATTTCCACAGGGATCCCCCCTTCACTCTGCCAATCAGCGTCCCCACTTGTGAGATCAGAAAACACCCCTCCACCAGGAAGTACTTCTTGATGGATCTCTGCCCCCCACGCACATGTATGGGTTTCCATTGTTTCATTCTCCTACTGTGTCAGGCCAGAGGGACAGAGACAAGGAGGATCCGACAGGATACCAGGGGACAGGAAAGTCGGGTCCCCTCCTCCGTTCCCCTGCAGAGTCCCACTGCTCACCTTTGTTAATATCACCTTGTTGACAACCTCCTCCTGGAAGCAAACAGCCAAGTGCATGAGAAAGGGCCTCTGGGGGACTCTGTGCCAGGCTCTGAGCTCAAAGGACAGGGCTGGGTGTCAGGTACGCAGATTCTCCCACCCTGTGACACACTGGGGTGTCCAGCGAGGACAAGGACCTTGCCCCTGAAGTGGATCCTGAGGTCCCTCTGCCCCACGCCTCTTGCTGAGGGAGAGGTTGGGGATGCCCTCGACTTCAGGTGATTCTGCTCCAGGGCCTCTGCTGATTCCCTGGGAACTGGGTGATGAGGCCTGGGTGTCCCGTGCTGCTCCTGCCTCGGGTGTCAGGCCCAGCGCCCGGGGAGTTTCCCTCAGGAGCTCTGCCCAGGGCTGACGTGCAGGTGGGTGTCGGCTCCAGCCCGCCCAGTCCCCAGATCACGCACCCCAAACTCCTCCATTCCTCTGTTCAGACTCTCCAGCTCCTGGAGGAAGGGCCCCAGGAAGGGGACCACACCCTGTGCCGAAGGGGCCGTTAGAAAGGGGCCCTGCGCTGAGGTCCCCAGGACACCCCCAAGCCTCAGCCTCCCACCGCCAGGCTCCAGGTGAGCAGGAGCCCCTCCAGGACTGCCAATGTCCTCCTGCCCCCATAGCTGATAGCCCTCCAGTGGGTCCCAGGGCCCCGCCCTCTCCTGGGCTCCCCCACCCACCCTCCATACACCAGCTCTGCAGCTGCCCACTCCGCCCTGGGTCGGGACACGGTCAGATGGAGGCAGGGCTGGGGCCAGGCCTCCTTTCTGAGGGAAGACCCATGTGGGGGCCACCCTTTGTCCCTGGGTCCCACACACGCCCCTCACCTGGCGCCTCCCGAGGTTCCTCAGCCAGGACACAAATCGGCAGCGCTGCTCCTCCTGGGGACAAGCACCGGACCCTGAACCTCTGTGCCTGCCCGCCTGGCCCCCACTCTCCTCCCTCAGGCCCAGACTGAGGAGAACAGCGACAGCTGAGCCTGCAGCCCCCACCCAGAGCAGCAGCCCCAAGAAGATGCCCCCAGGGCCTCCTGCCTTCACAGCCCCCAACAGGCCTCCACCCAACCCACACACCTGCTGTGCCCATACAGAGAAGAGTAGAAAGACACAGAAACCTGTCCAGCACCCGCCCCTCCCTCCCCGCCTCCTCCATGCAGGCCTCCAGCCTGCAGACTACCTGTGGGGGCTTGCAGTGTCTATGTTTCCGGGCCTGTCTGCACAGGGCCTTCAGCTTCCTCTGGCTCCACCTAGGGAGGGAACACTTTTGTCCCGAGGGAGGAGGGAGCTGTCCCTGTATCCCCGGGGCCCTGCTCAGCTGTGGGAAGCCAGAGTCCTGCTCCCTGCCCAGCGCGTGGCCCCTAGGCTGCTGTCCCCAGGGGTCTCAGCTCACTGAGGGGCTCTGCAGACAGAGCACAGAGGCCGCAGCCCCGGGAGCACCCACCAGGATACGTGGCGCCAGCTCTTGCGGAGTCGGCAGATGACGGTGTTCTGCAGGGCACAGAGGATGGCATAGGTGGACGCCCAGTTGTGGAGGCGCTGGCACTCCTGGGAGGCAAGAGCAGGGGACAGGGCAGCTAGAGTCTGAGCTCCCTGCAGGTCTTGGGGCTGAGCCCCATAGTGGGGACACTGAGAGTCTGGGGTCGATGGGGGACACAGATATCCTCAAGGAAACCCCTGAGAGTGTGCGCATGACTCAAAGAAGGACCAGGCAGGACAATGGGCCCCCATGGGATGGCCTCAGGACACCGTCCCTGCAGGAAACGCCCATGGTCCTGGAGCAGGAGACCATCTTCCCTCCTGAGCTTCATGGGAGAACAGGCAGCCCCAACTCCACAGGGACCCCCACCCCCGCATATCCAGGCCCCCAGGGCTCAGTGCCCACAAATTCACAGGGACCCTGACCCCACATACCCAGTTGCCAGGAACCAGTGCCCCCAAATTCATAGGGACCCCCTTCAACAACATACCGGGCCACCGGGACCCAGTTTCCCCAACTTCACAGGGACCCATCCACCACATACCCGGACCCCCAGGACCCAGTGCCTCCAACTCCACAAGGACTCAGCCACCACATATACGGACCATAGGACCCAGGGACCCCAACTCCACAGGGAGCTCCCCCAGCATACCTGGGCCACCAGGATCCAGTATTCCAGCATCCGTGCCCGCGCGAGCGGGCTCAGTTCCCCGAGGCAGGTGGAGAGGACACAGTTGGCCACAGTGATGAACTGGCTCTCGATGGCCCGCACAGTGGGGCACACATGCTCGTAGCCTGGCTTGTTCCTAATAGAGGAGAGGTCTCCCCGGCAGTGGTTCGGCACCAGCTCCAGGAACAGCTCCTAAGGGAGAGGGATGGGCTCAGCCACGGACACCCCAGGAGACAGGACAGAGGACAGGGCCAGTACCACTCGGCCCTTGGGCAGCGCTGGGCACTGAAGGGCTCAGGACCCCAGAACCCAGACTGATGCAGGGTGCAGGCCCCTCTGCCTGCTCCTGGGGCCCTACCAGGCTCAGGGCCCTCCCTGGCTCCCCTCCCTGAGCCCCTCAGAGGCACATTCCTCTGTGACAGCTGCGCTGGGGGCTGGTTCCCTCGTCCCCCTTGAAGGGAACCGCCCTGAGGGCCCTCATGGAATCCAGACTGCTCAGACCATAGCAGAAACTCGGACCCCCGACACTAGTCTCGGCACCACAGCCCCCCTCTCGTTCCACTGCTCTCTGTTGAGTTCACGGACATGCACCCCTCCCCGTGCCTCCCCTGCCTGGGCCATCTCGGCCATCCCGGGACAGTGCGGGCTCAGGGAGCCGGCACAGAGAGTGAGTGTGGGCCAGGAGGGCCGCTGCCGGCAGAGGTGCCCGGGGATGGCAGGTGTGGGCGGACGCTGCCTCTCACCACATCCATGAGTGTCAGCTGCTTGGCCACCAGCCGGGCAGGGAACCTGCTGATGGAGACCTGCTCGTTCCTCGGCTCATCCAAGGGCCCGCTGCTGGGGCAGGAAGGCTCAGGGCTGTCAGCTGCTTCGTTGACCCTGCTGGCAGCTGCCCATGAGCTGGCATCATGCATGTCTCCAGGTCCGGCAACCTCCAGCTCAGCCCGTGGTGCTACGGCCACAGCTGCGGCTTTGAGAGGCTCCGGCTCTGGGGCATCCCGCGGAGGCAGGCCCAACTCCTCAGGTGGTTCTAGGACAACTGCTGGGCCTGGAGCAACGTCTGAAGAGAAGGACCCCACCTCAGAGTCCGGCCAAGCCACAACAGAAACAGCAGAACCCTGTCCCCAGACCACGACGTACAGGACCCCGGCCACCCCAGAGGGCAGGGCCTTTACCCTGAGCCCCGATCAGTGCGATCAGGAGGAGTTCCTTCTTTACATGTACTTGGAGGCCAGAGCCAGAGAAATGCACCAGAATGCAGCCCAGCATCGATTGCACGGGAACACAGCACAGCCACTCAGCACATCCCTCAGGCCAGGCCCCTGACATGGGACTCAGGGCGCTGGGGAGAGTGTGGGGAGCAGAGTCAGGACCCTGGAATGTGCCTTTCCTTCTCCCACAGAAGGTCCCCTCCCCTGGAGCCCAGCTGAGGCATCATGTCACTGAGAAAATCCAAGAGAGAACCTGTGAGTGGGTCCCCACGCCCTCGGCCCCCAAGGTCATGAGAGTGACCTTCCCCACCTGGGCCTGTCCTGGGCTGCTGGGAATTCTAGAGCACCTGCTGGGCACATGTGCTGCTGCAGGCCCAGAGATGCTGAGCAGCAGGGGGTGGCTCCCTACATGTGATGCCAAAACCATGTCTGGGAGGTTCCCGTGTTGGGGAAATGATGCCTGAGCTCTGCCTTCTGCCCACACCCAGCACCCAACACAGCCCAGTGTGTCCACTCTGGATAGGGGGCCCTGACCACTCACTGCTTCAGTGCATCTTCGTAGTTGAGAACCTGCCCCAAGTACGGGAGGAGGCATCCAGACCTAGGGAAAGCAGGACAGTGCCCATGGCGTGTTCTGGACACACGGCAGGATCCTGAGGCTCAGGCCAGGACTGAGGCCCAGGGAGTCGCTCTGTTCTCTCGTGCCAATGTTATGTGGAGAAATGCTGCACGATCAGGTGCTGCTTTGAAGTATGGAAAAAAAACCCTCCAAGCCCTTCTTCTGTCCCAGGGTGCTGGGACACCTGTGTGCCCCCCAGACACATCTAATCACCAACAGCAACACTGACACGAAGACCAGTCCATGGGGAACAGAAATGCTTTGGAGTTGGGAGGGGGAATCCTGTGCATGTACTTTGGGAGTCCCAAGCCACAGGCTCTGAGTGTTGCAGCTGCTATTCTGTGGGCAGGAACAGGAATGAACAGGAAGCTCGTGGCCAGAAGACCAGGCAGCAGCCCAGCACTGTCATGGCCCATCCCATGTCTTCCTCTAGGACCTTGCGTGACTCTCCCCACACTGTGTTCAGAAGAACCAGCAGAAGCTCAGAGAGGCCCTGGCTCCTTCTGAGCACCCCAGGCGAGGAGGCAGGCGAGGGGGACTGGTGGGGCGGCTCTCACCAGCGCAGCATCTGCTGCAGGATCCGCGTGGGAATGGGGAAGTCCAGGCCAGTAGGAAGGATGGTGGCAACAGAGAAGAACTTCCGTCCTGGGGAGGTTTGCATCAGGGAGATCAACATCTCCACAGTTCTTTCGCTGAGGGTCAGCATCTTGCAGGACTCATCCCGAGAGCTCGGGCACACAGGCTCCTCCTGCTGGTGGGCAGGTGGGTACAAGACGGTCAGGGAGTTCCCCAGGGAGCAGGTGCTGAGGGTCTGGAGCTCAGAACTGGGGGAAAACCATGTCCTGGGGGCAGAAACAGGAGCGCCCACATGTGCGAGGAATCGGGCTGAGGACTGCCCTTCTGACCAGTGAAGTTTGCTGTTGTCAGTTGGGAACATTCACAGGCCAGAGAACAGCAAGCCCCGAGGGTCTCCAGGAACCCACCCCCTGCAGAGGGACAGCAGGGGGCAGCTGGGCAGGTCCCTCCTCATCAGCAGAGAAGGTCCTGCAGCTGCTCTCAGGACCTGCCTCCTCTTCCGTTTGTTCTGCCCCCAGTAAGGGGCTGGGGAGTTCCACTGAAGGGCTTCAGAGGTGTGGCAGATCCCTCCCCAGGTCTCCCCTTACCCTCAGGCCCCTCCTGTGAGGCCCCCCTGTGCCCAGTGGCCAGTGTGTTCCAATACTGCCCCTAATGGGGAGAGCTGGCATGTGCCACCAAATCTCCTTTCCAGGAGGCCCTGGGAGCATTCCACAAACTGTCCCTGGCCAGTAGGAGGCGGGGCCTCACCTGCCTTGGGCCTGTCCTAGGGAAACCTCGGACCCAGACTGCAGCTAGCGGCCACAGGAGGGCCCTGCAGTGCTGCTGAGATGCTCAGGAGCTCATGCCAGCTGAGGTCTCCCTGCTCTGTGGGCTGAGTGCTGTCCCCACGTGTCCTGACGGAGTGTAGGGACGCAGCCAGCACATCTCCTTACTCTGGGCCTCCTTCCCCAGGGGTGCATCCAAGGGATGGCAGTTTCAGAGAAACGGACACCGCAGCCCTCAGCTCCTTCTCCCTCTAACCCCAACCTGAGCTGCTTCCTGTCTGGAGAGTCAGCCAGGACAGGGGAGCTGTCTGAGCCCAGTGTCCCTGGGCCATGAGGACAAGGTCAGACACCAGCAGTGCAGACACACACTGTGACCGAGTGGAACGTGGGCGTGGCCCCCTGGGTCAGCTCCTTGTTCTGAAGTGGGTGGGGATGGACTTTCAGCTGACCCTATGTCAGAGGAGCACTGGGGACTGGATCACTCTGAGATGGGCTGTGGACACCCCAAGGGATCACCATGGAAGAGTCACAGGCCTCATGGGCTGGGGACTGGGCTCTGCACCCACCTCCCCATCTCCAACTCTGAGTGTCACCTGCTCACCTGTGCTGGGCACTGGGTGTCACTGCATGGGTGTGGTCCCGCACTCGTGTCCTGGCAGGTAAAACAGCTGCTTCCCACCAGGGGCTCCACTGGGATGTCCTGAGCTGAGCTCTGCAACACAGAGTTCGTCACTCCTAGGAGGGATCTGATACGGGGGCCCCCTTAATGAGACTTTTTGGTCCAACAGTGAAATATCTCTCACCACAGAGACTGCACACAGCAAATGGAAGAACAACCAGTGCTGGCACAGATGCAGGGAGAAAGGGGCTCTCATTCATTCTTGGTGGCAAGGCTGACTGGCCCAGCCTTTTTGCAAAACATTATGGCCATTCCTCCCCCCCAAAAAAAATTAGAAATTGAGTTTCCATAGGACCAGGTAATGCCACTTCTGGGAATATATCCCAGACTAAATAGGCACAGAGCTGAAACGCCATCTGCACTGCTATGTTCGTTGCAGCACTATTCACAGTAGCCTGAATCTGGAAACAGCCTGAGAGTCGAAAACAGAGGGCTGAATAAGGAAATTATGGTACATCTACACAATGGGATACTACACAGCCACCAGGAGAAACGCCATGAAATTCACTTAGTATGACACCCGTTCCCAAGGACATTGGAAACAGGGCCAGGAGGACTGGTCCCCAAGTTTTGGGAGAGACTGGGAAGGCAGTTAGGATAGAGAAGGACCACTATGACAAAGGTTGTTAACCATGATTAAGAACTGCATGCTGAAAGTAGGTAACAAAACAAACATGATAACCTCTCAGTACCTGTATTGCAGTCTATAATGGTCCAAAGGAGAGAGAGAGAGAGAGGAGAGAGAAGAGAGAGAATCAGAGACAGAGAGAGAAATAGAGAGAGGAGACAAGAAAATTTCATGCCAAAGAGGTATGTGTGAGATGATGTGGTGTGAGGAAACTGGAAATGTTGTTAGTGGGAAATAGTCACTGGTCAAGGTTTTCATTTTTTAGAAACTTTGTTTTCTCAAGAAGAGTCCATGACGCACACCAGCCTTCCCTCATGAGGCAGCTGCTCCTTCCCGTAAGTACAGGACTCACTCTCCTCAGAAACCCTTGAACCATGACCCACAACTCACACAATCAAATTTCATTCACACACACAGACACACGAAGTCAGAGGGGTGTGAGTCCACTGAGGTGCATCACAACTGTGAACTACTGACCCTGTGGGCCCGGATTACCCTTGAGTTCCTCCTCACCTGGGACAGGTGTTGGGGGTGGGGACGGGCCCTCTTCCACAGTCTGCAGGGACAGCAATCACCCTCACTCTGGGCTCGCCTCAGCCCAGAGCCTCTGATCTTGGGGAAACAAGAGGAAAACATGTTTATTGCTTCTCAGTACAAGTGAACTAGACGGTCACTTTCTCGAGAATGAGCTCACAGGGGAACCGGGGTTCTATGGCAGTTGGGGATGGTCACTAGGGAAGTGAGGTCATTTTCCAGGGTTCTATGAGCTGATGAATTCCTTCCATCTCAACAAATGCCCTCACCCACTTACTGAAACAGGGAGTTGAGAATGTTCCCTGACTATCTGGAAATAGAACTTGGGTCCTAACTCTGAGGATTCAGTTGAACTGGATTTTCCATGTCTCCCCTGTCCAGACCCCTGGGCCCTGGACTCCAGAGTTGCATCCCCCAACCCACAGGCCTGGGAATCCTCTCCCCCTCTGGCTCCCTCCCCTCTGCAGAAGCAAATGTCACTGAGGGTTGGGATAGGCTGTCAGGCTCAGGGAGGCATGGCCTGTGCATGAGACAAGGGCTGCTGGTGTCTCCCATAAGCACCAACTCTCGGCCCCCTGTCAGGTCACGACATCCTCCCTCTCTTCAGCTACAGTGGAGGCAACTGACCCCAGTGTCTTACCTGTCCTTCCTCATTCTACTCTAGATGTTTCCACCTAAATTCCATAGCACACGGGGACTGTCCTTCCCCCAATATGAGGCCATAATGCTCGAGGAACTTGGCCCAGTTTGTGTCTATGCACAGGACCCCTTGTCTGGGAACGACTTGGGGGGCTACATTTCTGGATGGTCTACAGGAACAAGGGTCTCCAGATGCCCACTCAGAGGGTGGTAGCTGAGGTCTGCTGTCCCCTTTTAAGATATGTCCCAGCCATCCCTCCTTCAGGGACACGAGCATCTCCTGCCTTCAAACACCCTCCGTCCCTAAACCTTGCTTGATAAGGAGCTTCTTCTGAGGCTGAGAATCCCTGAGCCAACAGAGATGGCCCTGCAAGTGCGCCTGCTGGGAAGCTGCTGTGGAGTCATGGGTGAGGGGCGGGTTCCCAGTGGGAGGCAGCGACTTTCGCTTGCTAACTGCATCCAAAATGGGAGCCATGTTGGTTGCCCTTGTAATGATGTCTGTGACAAGAGTCATGATCTGGAGGGAACCATTGGCTAGTGCCCAAGTCAATGTGGGGCTGTGGCACATACACAGTCATACCTGTCAGCTCATAAGGAAAGAGGACACCTCACCATTAAAAAGAACACAGAGAATTGGAGGGGCTCCAAAAGAATCAGAAATACTCAATGCTTCTATTGCTCTCAGGAAGAGAAAGAAGTGAAGTGGAAAGCCAGTGAGCCTAATCCTAAATCTGAGGACAGAGAGACTGACAACCATGGACATGAGGAAGGGTTCTACTGGATTGTGGCAGAATGCTTGTTATTCACAGTAGTCTGGGCATGGATCTGTTTTTTATGAAGTACCTCCAGTGATGTAAAACAATGCCATCTTTAGTCAGTCTATGACAGTAAACTCTGGTGACAGTCATAGCTGTGAGGAGTCTGAGACAGGTGACTAAAAGCACTGAGAAGGCCACGGTGGGAACCTCGAATGGAACAGAGAAAATAGTACAAACCAAGTAACCCCTAAAGAAGGACTGCATCACATTCATCGCACGTTTCTATCAATATCAGACATTACTAGTAGGAGCCACTAGTACCATGTGGGGTACTGGAACTCTCGTGAAATCCAAAGCTATATGAAAAGGCTCATCCAAAATGTAAGAGTGACCACACAAAAATCTATGTGTATGACCTTTTGTGTGTGTCCCTTGGAATAGAAGTTGTTTGGGGCACCATCCCTCAGTGTTCAAGGTTCTATCCTGGTGCTGTGCTCAGGGATGATTCTGGCAGTGCTTGGGGGCAAAATCCACGGTTGGGATCCAACATGGCTGCAAGGTGTCTTACTCACTGTGTCATCTCCCCAGCCCGAGAAATGTGAACTTGATCTCACTGGACATGAGGAATAGTGACCACAGTCACTTAAGTGACTCGCTGATATGAAGTCGACTGGCTGCTCTACACTCAGATCGTTCTAACAGTCCCTGGGGACCAGCAAGCAAAGCTGGAGCTCAGCGGAGCATGCACTCAGCCCTTGAGCCCTCTCCTACTGCAGAAGCATGGTTGGTTATGAGAAAACATGGAGTGAATTAAGTGGGATCTAATATAATATACATAACATATGTATTATGTGGGCTGCTCCAGCTAAATTTATAACAAGAAGCAAAATCTTCATTAGCCAAAAATTATGTAGAAGCTGGAGTGATAGTTTAGCGGGTAAGTCAACATGGGATTTAATTGGCTTCAAATATTATTCACTCCCAGGCATCTGCTTCCTCGACTTAAACCTCAGCTGCCCTTACTTCCTAGCACCCCCAAAAGCAGGGTCCCGACGAGGGACTGGATGGACCCAGGGCAAGCAGTGAGTTATGTGCTACCCTGGCATTGAGATGGGCCTGGCCAAAGTGCCTAATGCTTAACTATATGTTAAGAGCTTGGTCATGGACATGTCATGTCATGATCCAAAAGCAACGACTAGACTAGGACCTTGCTAGGGATAGGAAAGACTAATCTGGCCTGAGCACTGTAGTTTGAGTTCGAGGTGACCCCAGGAAAGCAATTCTATAAGCTTAATGCATCTCTTGCTATGTCCATACAAAATGATTAATATTATGGTTACTTATATGTTAGTTGGACAAGGAGAGTAGAAACACACCCATGGGATTCTGCCCTTGGGTGGATTCTCCTGCTGAAAGAGAATCTGTCCTAGAAGAAGCAGCCCCTTAGGGAAAGAACTTTACCCCTATTGATGGTGACCACACCTATGTGTAAGCCCTGGCCCCTGATGCTGGGTTATTTAAGGTGGCTGTAAGAGGGGACTCAGGGGAAGAAGCAGAGGGAGAGACGGGAGTGTAGAGAGAGGAGACTAGAATAAACTGCAACTGAGACCAACCAGCTTGGCTCTGTTCCTTCCTTTGCCTGCTCATCATCGCCATCAACTTCCCTGGGGTGGGGGAAGCGGCTGGAGACTACGGAATGCAGGTGGCATGAGAGACAGCGCTGCTGCCCTGTGCTCTGTGCCCTCGGTGTGATGCCCGTGTGGCCCTCTCCTCTCTTTTCTTTTTTGTGTGTTGACACATACATACACACACACATATATACTTTGAATATAAAGTGGACATATATATCCGAAGTGTAAATATAAATATATATGTATGCATATATGACCATGTATATTCCAAAGAAAATGATCAGTGTTCTTCAGAAAACAAAAAATATATGTTTTATATTATATACGTTACTGGTGCTGGCTCGAGCAAATCAATGAACAAAGGGATATTATATATATTGTATAAAATAATTGACTCATTATTGTAGGAAATATGCACTTTTCCTTATATATATTATATTTTTATATAGAAGCTGGAGTGACAGTTTAATATATATATAATGTATATATATATTATATTTTTAGTGTGTTGAATTATCCTTGCTGCTTCCCGAGGAAGCTTAAGGTTTATGGAGCCACTCCCACAACAGTGCAACTGAAGCACACCCAATTTCATCAGGCACTAATATTTCTATGTTGCTTTTCTCTTTCCTCTGTTATTTGTATGGTTTATTTAGCAATGCCCTTTTTGTATAGACACAGGAAGACAGTTGATGCTATGCTACTTAACATGGGAGTTGATTGGCTCCAAAATAATATTTACTCCTGGGCATCCATATTTACTTGACTTGAGCCTCAGTTGCCCTTAGTTCCTAGCACTCCAAGAGCAGGGTCCCGACCAGGGACTGATGAACCCAGGGCAAGCTGTGAGCTACCCTGGCATCAAAATGGGCCAGGCCAAGCACCATAATCATTAACTATAAGTTAAGAGCACGGGTCATGGACAAACTGTCATGACCCAAACAGAAGTAGCTTAATAAGGACTCTGCTAGGGCTAAGAAAGACCAATCTGGACTGAGAACTGTTGTCTGGAATATGTAGTGAGATGTCCCCAGGGAGAGCCAAACTTACAATATCTCTTACTGTGTTCATACAAAATGACATTGGTAGAAATATTATAAGAAGTAATTTTACTATGACTGCTTAAATGGATTAATAGCTGAGGAAAAGAGAAAGCAATACACCCTGGATGTAATGGCACCTTGAGCAGGGTCTCCTAGTAATCTTAAGTAATCTCCTTAGATGAGATTTTGTCCTTTGAATATAATGTGGGCATATACATCCAAAGTATATATATATGTATATATATGTATACATATATATATGTATATATGACCATGCATATCCCAAAGAAAATGATCAGTATTCTTCAGAAAACAAAAAAAATATGTTTTAGATTATATACATTACTGGTGATACCTCGAGCAAATCAATGAACAATGGAATATTACACATATTATATACAATAATTGGCTCATATTATTGTGGCAAATATGCACATGTTTCCATGTTTGTTATATTTTTATTGTGTTGGATTATCCTTGAGTTAATCTCTTGAAGGAGTGGCCTTACCTCTCTTTGTTGTTATGATAATGTTCACCCCCACCTTTGTTGTTGTTGTTGTTGTTGTTGTTGTTGTTGTTGTTGTTGTTTTGCTTTTTGGGTCACACCTGGTGATGCACAGGGTTACTCCTAGCTCTGCACTCAGGAATTACTCCTGGTGGTGCTCAGGGGACCATATGGGATGCTGGGAATTCAACCCAGGTTGGCCACATGCAAGGCAAGCACCCTACCTACTGTGCTACCGCTCCAGCCCCAACACCACCTTTGTATTCCCACCCTACCTAATTCCTATATGACTATGCTGTAAGGGGTAAGAAACAGAACTACACTGGTAGAGGGAACTAGGCTGGCAGAAGACTTGTGGAAGGTAGACTGGACTCTGGGAAGGAGATGCTAAGAGGGAGATGCTGAGAGGAAGATGAAGACTAGACGCAGAAGACTAGACCCTGAGGACTAGGTGGTGAGGATGAGAAGGTTGACTTTAGAGACTTTGATGTGTGAACAGAGACTAGGATGATGGAGCTCTGATGACTGGGACTATGGCCAAAACGATTACTAGCACTGTTCTGTAAAGGGAGAGATCAGACAACACCGTCCGTCACCCACCGTCTGTCTCCCGGTTCTTGGGGTGGTGGCTTTAGGCCAACAAAGGCTTGAGTCCTGTATGTCTAGTCTGTTAGGGCCCGCCTTTTTTGAATTATTCAAAACTTATATTTTTGCATACAATACACTATGAACTATGCATTTCAGAGGTGTATTTTTTTATATATTCTGGAGAATATGTATCTATATATTGTGAAAAACATTGCTTTCATTGGCAGTTCAATTAAAGGCTGAGAACTTATGGAGGGCTGACAGAAGACTTCATTAGGGCAAGTGTGGTTCTTTTTGGTGAGTTTTTGGTTTGGGGGACTCACCAGGGGAGCTAATGAGCCGCTTCCAGCCCTGTGTAAGCCAGGGGCTCCCAAGGGGGAGCCACGTGGTGCCGGGGATCCAACTCCAGCAAAGCTTGTGCTCCAGCCTGTTGAGCTGCCATCCTGGCCCCAATGTTGCAATCACCAGTGGCAAACTGGGTGCTACTACCTCACCTTTAGGTGCTCTCCGAGCTCTAGTCTAGACTGTGTATGAATGTATGCATGCACAATGGGTGCATGTTTCTGCATGAGCATATATGTGCATGTACGTGTGTGTGCCGTATGTGTGTGTGCATGTGTGTTTGTGTTTGTGTGTGTGTGTGTGTGTGTGTGTGTGAATGAGCACGTGCAGGCTTTGGCACTCAGTGGAGCTCCTTGAGTCTCTGGTCTTACTGACCATCATGAGTGGTCCCCAAGGACAAACCCAGGTGCTCCTCAATCCCAGTCCCTACCCACCAGGACCCCATTGGACTGTGAGGGTCCATCCCCAGGGCCCCTGAGCCTGGAGGCGACCAGTTGAAAATGGGGTGGAACTGAGGTGTGGGGTACACGGTGGGTGGGTCAGCCTTGGGATTGGGAGCAACTGTGGGGGGGGGGAGAACAGTGCACGCCCCTGATGGGGGCTTGAGGAAAGTGATCCAGGCTGGGCCACAGGAAAGGAGGAGGAGGGTGCCCGGCCCCTGGGCCACAGTGAGTGGCAGGGGCAGCCTGACAGGTGATGGGCACGAGCCAAAAATGATCGAGAGCCTTCTCTTTGCCAGGGAGCGACTGGCCACCTTTCTGGAGCTCCGGAGCCTCTTGTTTAAAGAAGCCGGGGGCACGTGTGACTGCCGAGCACAGAGCCTGGGTGGCCCCTGACCATGGCGGAGTGTGGTCACAAACTAAAGGCAGAACTCAAACACGACAACGAGGGAACCAGGAAAGACTGCCAGATAGAACGGGTGTAACGGAGGTGCTCTGGCTGGAAGGGCCGCGCCCCAGCCTCTCCCTCCCCCAGCCCGCTGTGAGCCGAGGAATTGCCTTGATTCCCACTGCAGGGCTGCCCTAGCCTTGCTCACCCTCCAGAGCAGCTGTGGTTAAGCATTAGAATCCCCACTTAGCAGATGAGAAAACTGAGGCTCCCCCCGGGAAAATAGCTAGGCCAGCTCTCAGAGCTGTGAGGGATGAAGCTGGCAGCAGCCCTGTCTGGATTCCCAGTCTGCAGTGGTTCATAGAGCCTGTTAGGCCCCCAAGGCTGCACTTCTAGAATCTTCCATGGCTGGGGCTGGCACAATAGTATGATGGATAGGGTGTTTGCCTTGCACATGGCCAACATAGGTTAGATCTCCAGCATCCCGTCTAGTCCCCCCAAGACCATCAGCATTGAGTTCCGAGTGAGAGTCAGGAGTAACCCCTACGTATCATTGGGTGATGGCATTTAATTGATGACTTAATCACAATACAGGATTCTGGACACGTATGTGAGTATGTGAGTGTGTGAGTTGTATATGTAGGGTCTGAGTGTGAATGTGTGTGTGCATTAGAGTTTGTGTGAGTTTGTGAATGTGCATGCCAGCATGTATGTGTATATGTATTGTGTGGGAATATGTGTTAATATATATGTGAGTGTGGGTGTGAGTGTTTGCATGTGATGTGAGTCATATTGTGAGTGTAAGAGTGTGTGTATGTGTGTGGACATCTGTGTTATGTATATTGAGTGTGAGCATGTATATGAGTGTGAGTGTGTGCACATCTGTTAGTGTGTACAGGTGTGAGTCCTGTGAGTGTATGTATTGTGTGTGTTTGTGTATGTGTGTGGGCCTCTGTGTGTTTCTTGTGTTAGCATGTATGTGAGTGTGTGAGTATGTGTCATTCAGAAGAGTACAGGCTCAGAGGATTGGCATACTCAGGGCCCTGGTTGGCTCCTTGCACCCAGACCACCCCCTGGGGGCCCCTGGCCCCAGAGAGCTGAGCTCTCACTTCATGCTGGGTGGCCCCAGGGAGGGGCTCGGGGGAGGAGCTTGAACAAAGCCAGGATGGGTGTGCTGGGTAATGCCATGGGGTGGACTGGGGTCAGAACCTCAAGGGGGTCAGTGCTGGGGTTGAGGTGGTCTCTGAAGGAGGTGGGTGTGAGATCTGGCTGTGTAAGGCGGGAGTCCTCTGCTCGCCCCGACCCCTCACACCCAGTTCCCAGACCCCTCCTCCCTGACAGCCTGGGGCCTGCCCGCCCCTCTCTGCCTCTTCCCTCCTCTCCCTTTCCTCCCCTCCCCCCTAAAAACCAGAAAGGGTGGAGGGGTGAGCAAGGGCTGATTGCAAGGCCTTGGGAGCCCCTTCTCCCCAAGGGAGTGGCCATGGGGCCAAAGTACTGGGTGCAGGGCAGAGTGCCCTGGGCTCCTCTCACCCGCCCTGTCCATTTGTCCATTTCTGTCTCGGGATGCTCAGAATGGGCCAGGACAGCACCAGGGTGGTCCAGCACACCGAGGCCCAGACAGCGCACCCAGGCCGGGACAGCACCCAGCCCCTCAGCGCCAGCTCCCCCAGTCTCAGAGAGCGGGGCCTGGCAGCACCCACTGGAGTGAGGAGCACCCACAGTGCTCCCAGGGCTGTGCCAGGCTCTCAGCCCCTCTCTGCTCGCCAAGTGCAGTGTTGAGAGCAAGTCAGAGACAGCACCCCGAGACTCAGCACCCCAGAGTGGGCAGGCTGGCCTAGCCACATGGAAGGGACCCTGACTAGCTCTGGGGGTCCCCCTCAACCCCAAGAGCCCACTGGAAACTGCTCCCCTCCAGGCAGAAGGGTGGGGCCGTGGGAGCTTCCTGTCTCCTTCCCCCCTGCCCTCCTTCACACAGGCCTGTCCAGGCCCTTCAAGGTTATGGCTGTGTCAGGCACAGGGGCAGGCCCTGAGCAGGGCTCTGGGGAGGGGCAGAGCCTCCTGCCCTTCTCACCAAATGCACTCCCCAAGGGGCTCATCAGCGCCCCCACCAGTCAGCAGGAGACCACAGGCCCCAGCCACTAGCAGAAGATGCTTTTAGTGCCCCTCATCTGGCTGGGCCCTGTTCCCTCTGGACCCCACACCAAGGGCCATTAGCGGGGCAGTGGGCAGGTGGGTCTTCGCCCACCAACCAGCCGCCCTCTGCTCCCTGAGCAGCACCCCCTGGCTGTGGGGCGTGGTGGGATCCCCCCAGAGCCAGACTCCCAGTAGGGCGGTGGGAGACACTCTGCCTGGGAGGCCCGTGTTATGGCCCAGCCCTTCCCTGGGACGTGCCTGGGCAGCATGGCACCCCCTGCCCGTAGGATGGACCCTTCCGCAGGGCTGCTGGCAGCACAGCTCCCCCACCCCCGGGATGGGCCCTCCTGCAGGCTGTGGGCAAAAGTGGAGGGTGATTGAGCTCCTCTTCCCACCCCAACACCCCCTGGCCTCCCGCTGTGCCCACTCTGAATGGCCCCCTCCCCTCTGCACAGCGCTGCCCGGGGACCTCCAGCATGGGGATATCTGTCAGGAGGGGCTCACACCCACTGCTGCCGGTCGCCATGGCCCTCGTCTCCTCCTCAGGTAAGAAGGGTCCCTGCGCTGGGGAAGTTGGGGTGTTTGTGGAATCACCCGCCTCATGGCTAAGCATGTGGACTGCTGAAGCGGCTTCCTAAGCAGTTTTCCCACCCGTGGAGTCCCCGTCCCGGGGGGTCAGGAGAGGACAGGAGATGAAAGAGGACTGAGCCACAGTGGGCAAGTGTGTATTCACAAGGTGGCTAGGGAACCCCGCGGCTCTCTCACCGCCGCCTGTGTTCAGTGGTCTCGAGTCAGTTCCCCTCCCTGGATGGCCAAGGCCATGGGCAGACAAAGGAGGAAACAAGGGCCAGGCTGGTTGATGGTCAGTTGCCGTTTCTTCCATTCTTCCCACGCGCCTGTTCCAGTCTCTCTAAGCTCCCGATTCTAGTCTCACACTGCCCCTCATTCTAGTCTCCTCCTGTCTCTTCCCTCATCTCTTCGTGCTCCCACTCACTCCTTGGTCTCTCTCTCTTCTCTCTCCAACTGCCCCCATTGGGGGTAGCCACTATACCCCCTCCAGTGGTAGCACAATCAGCATATGAAAAGCCCTTCTTCTGCTCAAGAGCAAAATACCACTTAGGGGTCTTTCTCCTCTCCTAGTCCAATAACTTAATTAACATCTTAATTGACATCTTAATTCTACTTCTTCATATTAGTTATTTTGTAAGGACACAGGAAGAGATACATTAAGCTTGTAGGGTGGCTCTCCTGGTGACATCTCGCTATAGAGCTCAGATTACAGTGCTCAGGCCAGATTCATCTTTCCTAACCCTAGCAGGGTGCTAATTCAGTTGTTACTTTTTGGATCATGAAAGAATTTGTCCATGAGCATGCTCTTCATTAAGTATCTTCTTTAAGTATTATTGAATTTTGGCCTGGCCAATTTTGATGCCAGGGTAGCTCACAGTTTGCCCCAGGTCCATCCAGTCCCTCGTCGGGATCCTGCTTTGGGGGTGCAAGGAAGTAAGGACAATTGAGGCTTAAGTTGAGAAAACAGATGGCCAGGAGGGAATATTATTCAGAGTCAATGAACTTCCAAGTGACAAAGCATAGCATTAGCTGTCTTCCTGTGTCTATACAAAAAGGACATTGCTCTGAAGTAACTATGCAAAGGACTTAAGAAGAGAAAAGCAATATTTACCAGTTAACAGTCTGATTAGGAGATAAAGGTGATTGACCTATTGGGTAAGCAGAGCACAAAGAAAGGTTACAAAGAAAAACAGAGGAGTGGGAGCACTGTGATGGGAGTAACCCAATAACTCTAAGTTTCCTGTGGCAAGGCAGAAAGGATAAACCAGCTTGGCCACTGACACTGCATGGTCCCCTGAGCACTGCCAGGTGTGGCCCGGAAACAAACAAAAAACTTATTCTCTCCCCAGAGCCTTGCCAGGGTGTGTCTGTTGTACCCAACAACACAGATCCTTAGAGCCACATCCTGAGGACCTTGATATTGAGCCCTGGGGCTTGCGGAGACCACCAAGTGTCCCCTTGTAGGGCACAGAGAGAGACAGACGGATGGACAGAGACAGGCAGAGACTGAGAGAAGCAGAGAGAAGAGAGACAGAGAGGATAGAGAGAAAGGAGAGACAGAGAGAGACAGGGGAGAAAGAGGAGAGACAGAAACAGAGAGGAGAGAGGAAGGAGGGAGAGAGAGAGAGGGAGAGAAGGAGGTTAAGGTGCTGGCCTTGATGCTGAGTCCATTCGTTGCCTTTGCCAGGCCCTAGCACCATCCTGAGAAGTGTCCTGAGTTTTGTGTCCCCACATGTCAGGGGCCTCAGAGCCTTCCTGAGACTTTGTGTGATGAGAAAGTGTCCCGCACCAGTGCTGGCCTGTCGAGGGGCTCCTTGGGCTGTGGCTGTGCCTCTGGATGGCTCATTTGGGTGGGGGCACACCAAGTGGTACTTGGGGCTGCTCCGGGCTCTGTGCTCAGAAGTGACCCCTGGCAGAGCTCAGGGGACTATGTGATACCAGGGAGGTGACAAAACGGGAGTGTGACACAGGGTGGGGTATGACAGAACAGGGGTGTGACAGGACAGGGGTGTGACACAGGGCTGGGTGTGAAAGACAGAGGTGTGACAAAGGCAAGAGTGTGGCACAGGACAGAGGTTTGACACGGGGCAGGGCTGTGATAGGAGGGAGGAGAAACGCAAGACAGGACTGTGACAGGAGAGGGATGAGACACAAGGCCGTCCCTCTAGAGTCACCCAGGGCCATCCCTCTTGAGACATCCACAGCTGTCCCTCCTCTCGGTCACCCACGGGTCTCTAATGTCCTGGGTTCCCTTCCACCCCTGGTGGGCCTTGGCAGGGCTCAGTGGGTCGCGCTGGTTAGTGCTTGGACGGGAGGCAGGTTTCTTGATGCCCTGGGCAGGCCTGATGTCTGTCTGTGCCTCAGATCTGCAGGAATTCTCCAAGGAGGAGGAGACCCAGGAAGGGTTGGGGGGTGCTACCCTGTGACCCTCCTACCCACTACCCAGGTGAGCTGCGGCCTGGGGGTGGGGACGGGGTGCCAGCTGCTCCTCAGGGCACTGTGTGAGTGTTCCTGGGGCACACTGGGCCCTGCACCCCTGTCCTCAGTGCTTCTGGGCTTCCTGCAGTGGTGCCCTGAGGGCAGGAATAAAGTCAGGCCCTCCCTCTGCTCCCCCTTGGCCCTCCTCAGAGTTGGAGCTCTCCGGACCAGGGCTGCCTCCTCTCACCTCGGCCTCCTCAAACTCCCCCGTCTAGGTCTCTCTTACCATTGGCTCCACAACAAGCTCCCCAATTTCGCAAGCTTTGGTGGGTGCTAGTAGCTGTCCCTTACTTTTTTATTCGTTTTTAATTTCAGAGAGTCTCTTGCCCGAACACCTGGCTGTCTTCCCCGGGACCCCTCAGAGGGGATGGGCTCCAGCTCCCTCCCCACCCCCGAGCAGAGCTCCTGGTGGCCAAAGACCACCGGAACCTAGCTACAGCCATGCTGGAGGCCCCTCTCCACAAGTTCGGACAGGCCTCATGCATGAAGGTACCGGCAGAGGAACCCAGGTGTGTGCAATCCCATCAAGGCCAACATCCAGAGAGAGACTTAAAAGCAAGCTCTCAGAAGCGCGGGGACAGCTCAATGTCTTTAGCCTACTTTTCCCTCTGGGAAACTGGCAATCTTCTGAGAGTTTCCTGCCCACATGGGACAGCCTTGCAAGCTCCCCATTGTGTAGTCATATGCAAAATCCAGTAACAAGCTGGATCTCATTCCCCTGACCCTGAAGAGCCCCCAGTGCAACATCATTAGGAGGGCTGAGTGGAGATGGACTTCTAAGATCTCAGGGAAAGGAAGGATGAAATGAGATGTTACTGAGCCCGCCCAAGAAATCGGTGATTAACGAGATTTCATGATTCATGATTTGAATTACAGCATAGGTATGTTCCCTCTGAAAGAGTCCACTATACTAGGGCAAAGCAAACAACAGGTGCTCAATGAATGCTTATAGAGTAGGTGAACCTGAGTTTACACCCATGGCCCTCTTCTCTCAGGCCAGCCAGCCTGCTTCCCGCACCGTGGGTAGTTACTGGGCTCCCAGAAAATCTGTCTTAAAGAATTTGAAAGGGGCATTCTTGGCCCTTTCAGTCTGCTGATGGCTGGGAGAAGGCACAAAGGGTTGGAGCTCTTGGGCCCCTATGCAGAGTGCCAGGGTCACTTCTGCCACCACCGGTCTCTGGAGCACTGTTGGCCCCCCTGGAAGTCTCTGAGCACTGGTGGACCTGAGCAGCAGCCAGAAGTGTGTCACCAGGGGCCTCGGGCACTGCTTTAGAGATCTCTCCCCCGAAAGAAAAAGTGATTCTGAGTCTCAGCTCACCTTCCCACACTGCTCACTGGTAGCTGAAAGCCCTCTGAGAAGTAGAGGCAGGGCCCTGTTGGTGACGGGGGTCCCCTGGTGAAGGAGGCCGGCCCAGGAGAGGTGGGGAGCAGAAGAGCAAGCCCACGGAGAGGACTGAGTTCAAGGGCTGAGTTCAAGGGAAGCTCCCTGTTGGAGGCAGGACAGGCTGGTACAGTAGGGAAGAGGGAATAAATAGGGGGGAAGGGAAGAGAGGGAAGGGGAGGGAGGGAGGGGAAAGGAGAAGGGGAGGGCAAGGAGAGATGGAGGGCAGGGAAAGAGGGAGGGAGGGAGGGAGGGAAGAGAGAGGGAGGGCAGGCAGGGAGGGAGAGAAGGAGAGGAGGGGAAGGCAAGGGCCTGGCAGTGGGGGGGGGGGGTCTTCCTTGTTCTTGCTCCTTTCTCCCTGTGCTGAGGCCCCTCCTCTCCTCTCTCCCTCTGCTCCTTCCCAGGCCTGGGGTCCCGCTGCCAGGGCTGCACCCTCACCTGCCCGAGAGAGGTGGCAGGCACAGGGGAGTGCCTTGCTCAGCCTGGCCCCTCTGACTTTGTCTCCCTGCCAGCCCTGTGCCCAGAATCAAGTGGCGCAAAGTGGAAGGCTCCTTGTCCCCGCAGTGGGCCATGGCCGAGCCCACCCTGCAGATCCCCAGCGTCAGCTTTGAAGACGCGGGCACCTACAGTGTGAAGCAGAGTACTTCAAGGGCCGAGACTCCGTGCAGGGTAAAGTGCTCGCGGCCAACCCCTCCCGGTCCCCCCCGCCCCCCGCATGCCTGCGCCCTCGAGCAGACGCTGACCGAGGGGCAGAGTGGGCTTGCTCAGGCCTTCTGGTGTGGGAAGAGGCTACCCGCTTCAGCGGAGTCTGCAAAAGACACAAGGGAAGCTTTCCCATCATCGAAACCGCTGCCACAGCCCCTGGCCCCTAACCAGTTCCAAACGCTGACGGCGCCCTCTGCCGTCCCTTGTAAGAACTGCAGCCCTGCGATGCCCTCAAGGGGCCAGAGGCGCCCCCAAGGCCCTGCCCAGCCTTTCTCCCTCTTCCCTCTTCCCTCTTCCCTTCTTCCCTCTTCCTGAGCCCACAGCTCAGCCTGCGTGGCTCAAGGTGATCTCAGACACGGAGGCCGACATTGGATCCACCCTGAGCTGGGGCTGTGCGGCGGCGGGCAAGCCCCGGCCCATGATGCGCTGGCTGCGGAATGGGGAGCCCCTGGCCTCTCAGGTAGGAGAGCTGGGGCCCCCCGGAGTCAGGTCTGTCACTGCCCCCTGCCCCCTGCCCGCCTGTCCCTCACCATGCAGACTTCCCCCCCAAGAGGAAGCTTTTCTGGGCCGTCAGGGCGCCGTGGGGTGGTGTTCCACGCTTCTCTCCCTCCTAGAGCTCCCTGGCCACGGGCTGGACAGCTAGAGCGCCCCCCCCCTTCACCAGCAGAAGATCCGGGGTCTGGTCCAGGGTCCCGGCCCACCTGCTTCTGTCCATTTGATGCCCTGTGCAGGGTCCTGGGGCTCCAGCTCGCCCAGAAATAGGACTGGGCGGCTGCACACCCCCATGCCGAGTCCCCCCATCCCCCCACCTTCCACCTTTGTCAGTCCTTTGACCCGGGTTCTGGCCTCTGCCCTGCCCTGCGGGCTCCTGTCCACAGGCCGGGGTGGAGGTGCAGGCCAGGGACCTGCAGTTCTCCAAGCTGAGCCTCGAGGTTATTCGAGTAGGGCATTTGCCTTTCAGGCAGCCAACCCTTGTTCGACTCCTCCGCCCCTCTCGGAGAGCCAGGCAAGCTACCGAGAGTATCGCGCCCGCATGGCAGAGCCTGGCAAGCTACCCGTGGCGTATTGGATATGCCAAAAACAGTAACAATTAGTCTGACAATGAGAGATGTTACTGGTGCCCGCTCGAGCAAATCGATGAGCAACTGGATGGCAGTGACAGTGACCAGTGCGTTGCAGAGAACAAGCACGGCACCGTCTATGCCAGCGCCGAGCTGTCCGTGCAGGGTGAGAGGCCGGGGGCACGAGGGACGCTGCAAGCACTTAAGGGCTCTGCCTCATAGCCTTTCCACACACAAAAACATACACACACACACTCACACAGATGTACACACGTGCACACAAGACTCAGCACATATGTATATATACACAGATATAGATGCACTAGCCAACACAGTCATACACACAAACACACATGCATTCTAACATACATATACACAAACACATGGGATATGTACATGTGCACACAGGTGCATGTAGACAGGCACACAAACACAGCGCGCATACACACATAGTCTCCTGAGACTTCCAACAGCTTCTGAGTGAAACTCAAGCTCTTGAAGAAGGAGTGAGAGCCTGGGTGAGGGGTTTCAAGGCCAGGTGCCGGTGCCGGGGCCACTCCCGGGACTGCGGTGGCCAACATCAGAGTTGGCGGCTTTCGACCAGGCAGCAAAAGTCACTGGAAAAAAAAAACCACATCAACTAGTTTTGACTTTAACCCAGCTTCTTGAGCTATTGAAAGAGTGACAAGGTACTTGTCTCCTGTGATTCTGTTTCTTGATCTTGGAGGGCTGAGGGGGACCCCACATAGTGGCTTGGCGTGCTCCTGGCTCTGTGCTGAGAGTCACTGCTGGCAGTGCTCAGGCCGCCGTATGGAACGGCAGGGATGGAGTGGAGGGAAGCCAAGGACCTGCACCTGTGAGCCTCTCCGGCTCTGCCTCTGGAATTCTCATGTCAGCTCTGCGGCCGTCACCCAGCTGTGGCGAGGCTGAAGTGAGAAGGCAGGTGGAGCCAGGGACTGCCCGTCACGGGGCAGCTTCCCAGCGGGCAGGAGCAGGCACTCGTCCTCCGCTTGCGTCTTGGTTCACGAGGAAGACTGTTCCAGGGCACCTCCATGCTGGGCCAGGGAAATCCGACTCCCCAGACAGACAGGCGTGTGATCTGATATGGGGCCAGCGGGGAAGATCTGAGGGATTTCCAAACAAGATGCCCAAGGACCTGAGGCAGGAGCCACCAGGTGCACTGCAAGGGCAGGGACGGGCGGGAGGACAGAGGTGACCAAGGGCCCTCTCCTGCACCCATCGTCCTCATCATGAGTTTGAAATTCCCCCGGGATTGGGGGATTTACCGTTCCTGTGGGAGGTCCTGGTACACTCCCTGGCACTGTGGGTCCCCAAGTCTCATGGGAGCGACTGCTGAGCATTGCCAGGTAGGGCCCCCAAAGTAGATAAAATAAAGAATTGACCTGGAGAGCAGAGCTGGAGTCAAGGAGAGGCTCTTCAGGGCTGCCCTGGCTGGGGGCGGTGGGGTTGGGGCAGGGGTGGGAGAGGGTGACTGTGGGCAGGGGTAACTGTGGGTGGGGGGCTGGGGGTTGCTGCCAGGAGTTTCTCACAGGCCAGCCATCGAGGGTGCATGTGCCCAGCAGACAATCAAGTGGCTCCCTAACAGGGCAGTGGCCACTCAGGGCTCCGGGTGATGAGCTGCCCTTTCCTTCCAGTTCTGGCCCCGATTTCAGGCTGAATCCCGTCAGGCGCCTGATCCCTGCAGCGCGAGGCAAAGGCACTGAGATTCTGGTCAACAGCAGCAGGTAAGACCCTTCCCCAGGGGCACCTTACCCCCTTCTCCCTAGTGACACCCCCTCCCCTTCTTCTTCTGTTCTTTCCTTTCTCCCCCTCCTCCTCTTCCTCCCCTTTCCTCCCCCTCCCTCCCCTTCCCCCTCTTTCCCTCTCCCCTTAATCTGCCTTCCCCTCCCCTCACTCCCCCTTCCCTTCCCCCTGCTCCTCACCTCCGTTTTCTCTCTCTCCTTCGCCCTTCCTCCTCTGGCTCCCTCTTCCCCTCCGTTGTGCCCTTTCCATGACTCGATATGGCAGATCCTGATCTCCTCTGTCCTTGCCACAGACTGACTGTCACTCCGAAGGGGATGTTGATCATTAGGAACATTGGCAGGTCCAATGAAGGCAAATACACCTGCTTTGCTGAGAACTTCATGGGTAAAGCCAATGGCACTGGCGTCCAGTCTGTCCAAGGTGAGGCCTGCTGAGCCGTCGTCTTGATCCCATGGTCCTCCTTGTCTGGCCTTGAGGACACCAAGGATTCTGTCACCGCCCATAGTCAAGCACCGCGGCGTCTCCTGCTGCCCTCTCCCTCCTGCACAATGCTGCTGCCAGGCTGGGGTGATGGGCCGGAACCTTCTCCCCATTCCTGAGGCTGATCCCCAGCCCCGACTCCCCACTCGCCCTGTCTGGTCACTTGTCTGTCCCCCGTCCCCCCCCCCCCCACTTCACCCACAGGGATTGTTTTCTCTGCAGATGCAACCAAGATCACCCTCGCCCCCTCTAGTGCCGACATCAACCTGGGGATCAACCTGACCCTGCAGGCCACGCCTCTCATGACCCACCATGGAGCTCACCTTCTCCTGGGCCCTGGACGGCTTCACCATTGACGTTGACTAACCTGGCGCCCACTACCGCCGGGCCAGCCTGGTGAGTCTGAGGCCCACCTGCCCCTCAGTCCGCCCTGGTGATCAGGCCTGGATGTCCTGTGGTGTTGTCCATGTCTGGGGTCAAGAAGAGCCCGTTCCCTTCCCTGAGTCTCACCCACAGTCACCCCTTCATCCTGGGTGGCTGCCCTCCCTCAGCTGGTGGCATCCTAGGGACCCTCTGAAGGGCAGGGATGGGCCTCTGGAGGGATTCCAGGGGCCCACTGACCCTCAAGCCTCTGCTCTGACAGCCTGACCCAGGCACTGCTGTCGAGCCCGGAGGGCTTCACGGAAGGGGAGGGGAGTGGCTACTTGTGCAGTTTCGGGCAGGAGATGCAGGGTGCCGGGACCTTAGGGGGAGAGCTCAGGGCACAGGACTTGGGCCCTCCCCAGGCAGGTGCCTCCTCTGACCCGCAGAAGGAGACGGGGGTGGGGGGGGGATCTCACCCTCCTGACCACACAGCTGGACCACGGCTGGAAGGCCCCTTGCACAACCCAGGTGGAGGTGGACAGTATGACCGAGGAGGCCACTGTCCTGATCCAAGGTGACTCCCGGAGACCCAGGCCTTCATTCCTTCCAGCTGACTTACCCCACCCCGCCCCCAAACACACACACACACAAGCCCTGACATCCATAGGACAGAGCGTTCTTCCTCCAAAGCCCAGGGTTCTAAAGCTCTCTCTGGGGAACATCCTGAGACTGGAGACTTTCCTCAGGCTAAAGTTTTGAACGCGTCTTGCTGAGAAATCTGGTCCCTATGAGATCTGCAACATGCGTGGGCTTGCATGGTCTCTGACCCCCAGCCACTCCCCCAACCAGGAACCTGGGACAGTCCCTCCTCCCTGCCCCTTGCTTGGCCAGCCTCCCTCTGGACTGTGTTTGCTCCGCCCTCTGCTGTCCCAGCTCAGTACTGCAGCAGCTGACTTGCATTGGAAGCAGCCCTCTTCAGACTCCTGTTCTCTGGCTTCTCCTTCTAGCTCCTCCAGGACCTCCCGGAGCTTCTTTCTCCAGTCATCTACCTATTCTTGGACACTTAGGCTGTTTCCACCATTTCTACTGTAGATAATGCTCCAGGAACTGAGCGATGCCAATGTATTTTCTCCATACTTTCGGGCCCTTGGGATGTATTAGAAGTGGGCTTGCTGGGTCAAATGGAAGCTCAGGTTTTACATTTTTAGTATTTTGCTTCAGCATCACTGATAGAGTCCTCCGTATGTGAAATTCTGTAGCTGTTGCTTGCAATTGTACTTTTGAATGTCATCAGTTCCGTATCTATGGACTGTGTGATACCCTGAATAAGATCATCTTTGAGTTGGTTGCATCTTTTTTGCAGAGATTGCTTTCTTTCCAAGACCATTGCATGGAGCATGGGGCTCCTCATGGACGAGGCTTGAAATTGGACTGAGCCTTCTGATTTGCCAGGAGTCGTGACCCGGTCTGCCGAGTAGGTGACTCCGGTCATTTCCCCAGGGCTCATACCTATTAGAGGGACCTCTTAGGATGGGAGCTTAGATTCCCAATGATCTGAAATGTGATCTGTTTGGTTATTTTTCTGTAAGCCGTTGCTCCTGCTAATGGGTCACTCTAACAATGGCTGTGCCCATAGGATGCTGCTTCAGGGCTATTCAAGTCAGTATCTCCTATTCCCAATTGTGTGGAGGGTTATGATGGAGGTATTTGGGGCAAGATAGGAAAAGCACCAAGCTGGTAGGTTGATGGCGATGGAATTGGAGTGGCAATTGCATTATTCCCAAGGACCTAGAAAGAGGTCGTGGCAAATGGGGAATGGGACAGGATGAGGGTCTGAGACTTCTTGGTGCCTAAATGACCAAAAGGCCAGCATCATCATTCTGGGTTTGAGAGGGGCATGTCCTGGGTTTGAGAGGTGGTTGGCAGCTTCTTCAGACCCAGAAAGAGGTCACAGTACAAGGGTATTAATGAGGGGGGTGGGCGTTGGAGCAAGGAGCTATGTGGTAGATTTCTCTTTTTGCTTTTATTATTTCCTTCCTATTACAATTTTGGGTTCATTTGCTATTCCTTTTCCAGATGTTTCAGATGTTCATGTACAGAATGTTGATTAGGGTTTTTTTTTTCATTTTGACATGATAACATACATGGCAATCAATTTCCCCAATACAGTTTTGGCTGGATCTCGTAGATTCTTACTGCTTTACACTTTTTATATGTTCTCTGCATTGTGAGCTGGACACTCCAAATATTTATCACTAATTGTCATGTTGCACTCAAAATAATGTGAAATTGAATGTCCACATCTAAGTGAGAACACTTATTTTATTCTATAATTTGGGAGTCAGTGAAGAATTCTTTCATTTGATAAAGAATTCTCTGAAAATTTCATCACACCCCAACCTTTCAGAAATGCACTGTGAAAATCTCAATGGTTGTTTGTCATCATTCCTCGAGGTAGCAACATTTGTACTACAGAGTGACCAAACCTACTCAATTCTTAGAAAGGCTGAGAATAATCAAGTGTGCAGTCATTTTCATTTCTAAGCCAAAAGGGGTTGCAGACTAGGTCAATTAAGATAGAATGCTGTGAATTGATGATATGTGTGAATGACAGGTGAGTTCAATGGCTGATCACGGCCTACCCTGTTCTGCCCAGGCTCCTGGGAAGAAGAAGAAAGAGACAGGGGCCACAGACTGATGGTCAAATGGCCCCTTTCATGCAGAGCTGTTAGCAAACTTAGAAAACATCTGCAGGGGTTGAGGTACAGGACTGCACGTAGGTGTGATTATTCATTTATGGAGGTAAAGTCTTAGGATGGACACAACTGTCTTGAGGGGACTGACTCAAGGAGAAGCAAATGTCTCCTAGGGGCTCTAAGGAGAGATTCTCCCAGGGCTGACTAGCATTCTACGGCTTTTCTTTTTCCCTTGAGACTAGTACATGGTAAACTGCGAAGTTGACTTTTTATTAAGACTTGTAGCTATTTGGATAAGCACGGTAAGAAAGAGAGGGTCCAAAACTTAGTTCTTTGTTCTCCGAGGGCTGTTGGACTCTGACCATTAATCCCAAACAAGGTCTTCAGGCTGGTTAGTTTTACCTTCCCCATGGGAGTCCTGTCTCTTAAGTCATAATGGCTTGCATCATGACTGTGCTTTTAGGCTTTGTGGACTGTCCCATTTGGATGCCAGGGTAGCTTTGCAGCTTGCCCCAGGTGCATCCAAGTTCTGAAATTGGACATCCCTCTCCATTTTTTTGCTGTGTTAAGAACTACGGCAACCAAAGCCTGAGTCAAGTCATTATGATGGTTGCCAGGAGTCGTTTTTGTGTTGCAATGGATAGGGAGAGTGCATTTCAAATATCATTTTGAGTTCATTTGAAGAGATCTTAAGAATCACAGTGAAAATGCTGACAGTGAATCGAAAGTTCAACACTTCCATGAGCATCCCGCTTTCTCAGTGAAATTATAAATAAAAATATTTGGAGTCTCAGGCCAGGGCCGGTGCCGGCTCGAGCTCCGCCGCGATTCGGTCCGGGTTGCCATGCCTTTGCACAGCCGCTTTGCTGCTGAACGAGCAGGATCCAGAGCCAGCTATATGACTTGCGGTTCCAGCGAGTGCTTGCAGCCATGTCTCCAGACTGTGAACAAGCTTTTGCTCCATGCTGCCCCGGGAAGGGAAATGATTCCATTTCCAACTTAAATCTCCCTGGATTTAATTACTAAAACATAGATATCCTCAAACGCAGTAGCGGCCGCGCGACTTTATTATATCTCTTTATTCTCATCAGTTAGAAACTAATTATCAAATATTTCCCTGTCAATAGGGCCGTATTCTTGGGGGATAAATTCCAACAAGAATAGTGAGTTCTGTGTTGAAACTGCAACAACAATAGTGAGTATTGTGTTGAATTATGGAATGTAATCAAGCTAAAGAGAAAAGGAAGTGAAATTTTTCAGTTATGCAGGGGGATGTTTGGGGGGTGCAGCATGGGATGTATACTGTTTTTTTTTCTTTTTGGTGGTGGAATATGGGCACTGGTGAAAGGACGGGTGTTTGATCATGTATAACTGAGACATAAGCCTGAGAACTTTGTAACTTTACATATGGTGTTTCAATAAAATAAATTTTAAAAAAATAAAATAATAAATAAATAAATAAATAAATAAATAAGAAAATGTTTGTTGGTCCATAAAACTAAGTTCTAGGTGATTCTGAATAAAAGCATCCATATGACATTTGATCAAATTAGGAGAAAGGGCAAGATGGAGAAGATGGAGGAAACATGGGAAGTTTCCAAGTCAGGGAGTGTGAAAGCTCTCTGGGAAAACATGCCTGTGATTCCATCCTTTAGACATTCTTCACACTTTCCCTGTGTGGTAGAGTCCCAGAGTCAATGCATGGCCTTAGTGACTTTTGCACTGCTTGTACCATCCTCCCGGTCCAGGGAATTTGTTCATAAGCTGACTGCTTTTGAAATAAAAAGCAAATTAAAAAAAAAGAAACAAAAAGTTAAAGTAGTTGGAAGGGAAAAAAATGAAAAGATGACTGCTAATCCCGCCATTGGTCCGTGAACTATTCATCATCGGTTTGGAAATACTGTTCCAAACCATTGTCACCCCTTTCTAATAGGCCTACCCATTCTGACTGCAAGAAAAGTCAGAGCAACTAAGTTCACACCTTGAGTGGAGACTGATCAGGGCATGTCTCCCATGGCTAGTGTGAGAAAGCCTGCATGGATGTCTATCTCAAAATCTGAAGTGAAGGATGTTTTCCTGTTTTGTCAACTTTCCATGGAACAAGGCAATTGGGAGAAGGCGTTTGGCAGACTGCCACAGGTACCAAGGACTTCCTCTGGATTCAGGAATCCCCAGGAGGCACTCAGGTTTGACTCTGTTGTGCCAGGGATAAAACTGTCCTGTACTGCATTCAAGGCAAGCAAATTTCGCTCCTGCACTAGGGGCATGGGGGAGGGTTAGAAAACTTTTTCAAATACATTTATTCCACTATTGTTTGGGATTAAATCGCCCTGGCAACACAGTTACAAAACTGTTGATGATTAGGTGTCAGTCATGCAATGTTCCAATACCATTCTTTCACCAATGTACATTTTCCACCATCGATGGATCCAGTTTCCCTCCAGCTAGTCCCACCCCACCTCAGCCTGCCTCTGATACTGGTTTCTCTCTCTCTCTCTCTCTCTCTCTCTCTCTCCCTCTCTCTCTCATACTGTCATTCTCTCATCTCTTTCTCACTCTGGGTACTGGCTTCTTTCTCTCTCATAACTGTCATTCTCCCATCTCTTTCTCACTCTCTCTCTTCCTCACTCGGTCTTTTCGCTCTAATGATTTGCATGTAGGTACTAAGAGGTTCTCCTGTTTGTCCCTTTAACTCATCTCAGCTGTCAGTTCTTGAGTGTTGATTTCCAACTCTCATCATCCTAGTTGGGATCTTTTGGATCGGCTGCTGTCTCCAACTCGAAGTCATCCCATCATCCATTTTCTTTGGCTACCTGTTGGATGCTCTCGATCAAAAATGAATGAATTCACTTGTTTCTCATTCACCCTTTCACTCATCCAGAGACTACCATGTGGTTTTCTCTGTATCCTAGAAGTTACCTTTGTTAGTGTGAAAACTCTTTAGGCCTTCCACTTCTGTTCCCATTTGCCTTCTGCCTCTGAAAGAGATGTCTGGGCAGCATTCATTTGCTTTCTTTTGGCTGAGTCCACCCACCCCCACGTCCATATTCATTCATGCACTGTGCTGGGTACAGTCTCAGCTGCACCATCAGGCTGACAGTTGCTCTGTGTCCTGCAGTGACCATTGAAGATATAGAGGATTTACTGTTTGAGGCCCTTTGATTGCAACACAGCCCAGTCTCTTCCTATGGTAAGCCCTTTGATTCCCTTGATTAAAAAATGATGTTTTTAGTCTGTTGATTTGTATTTTTATCTGTTTCTTATTGGTACATTAGGATCTCTTTTGCATGCTGCACATTTAAACTTGTTAATGAGAACAGGAAAGAGTGAAGTGAGGGAAGGACTACAAAGTGTCTGAATAGGATCTTTTTTTTTCACATTTTAGAACTTGTTTTTCCCTCATACAATGTTCACAAACACATCCCTCCACCAGTGCCCATTCTCCACCACCAATAAACCCAGTATACCTCCCCCCCAATCCCATCACCCCCACACCCCACCATGCCTCTGTGGCAGGCTATTCCCTTTTGATCTCTCTCTCTCCAATTGGGTGTTGTGGTTTGCAATAAGGGGTATTGAGTGGCCATTGTGTTCAGTCTTTAGTCTACTTTCAGCACACATCTCCCTTCCCGAGCGGGATCTCCAACCATATTTTATTTGGTGTTCCCTTCTCTATCTGAGCTGCCTTCTTCCCCAGAAAGTGAGACCAGCTTCCAAGCCATGGAGCCAACCTACTGGTACTTATTTCTACTATTCTTGGATATTAGTCTCCTATTCTGTTATTTTATATTCCACAGATGAGCGCAATCTTTCTATGTTTGTCGCTCTCTTTCTGACTCATTTCACTTAGCATGATACTTTCCATGTTAATCCACTTATATGCAAAGTTCATGACTTCATTTTTTCTAACAGCTGCATAGTATTTCATTGTATAGATGTACCAGAGCTCCCATTTGACCCAGCAATATCACTACTGGTAATATACCCCAAAGAAGCAAAAAAGTATAGTTGAGATAACATCTGCACTTATATGTTCATCGCAGCACTGTTTACAATAGCCCAAATCTGGAAAAAGCCAGAGAACCAGTCATCTGTGCCTGAGAACAGATGACTGGTTAATGAATAGGATCTTTGATTCTGAAACAACACTGCTCTTTAGATTAGAAATGTTGTCATCTCCACATAGATGAAGTTGACAGAAAAGTCAAGCAAAACTGTCTCAGTCCTTTCCCACAAGAATTCCATTGCTTGCCTAGAGAATTTGAAGACTAGCCGCTACTCTTGCTTCCTTAGGGATTTTGAATGAATCTGGCTTCTGAGAATGAACGTGTGAACCAGAGGCACAGGGATTCAGATATCTACTTGCCTATTATTTTCTAATGTCTTATTTTCTTCTCTTTTTTGTTTGGGCAGGTAGGTATCATGGACCTGGGGAACAAGTAAGTAGCCCGTATTGATGAACGTTTTTGTACAAAACTCTATGTTGACAAGGTGGGTTTTCTGATCTTTTCACCCTAGACCTACATGCCAAGTCCACTTTCCTAGTACAGGGATAGAGGGCATGGGCAGAATCTGTGTTCACCAGGATTGAAACTCCAAGGAGATGTCTTCAGTTCCTTGGCTGCACTGCATCCCCCAGGCGTCCTCTGAAACACACACACTGAGATTGTGGTCCACACTAGCAGTTAGCGCTCCTCCCCAGGAGCCCTGTTCCTCTCAGAAACACTCTAACTCCGACCCCAGGAATATGCCCCCTCTCCTATCTCCCAGTGAATATTCCTCCTCCCCTAACTCTTATTTCTCTTCTACATCCTCCCCTGTCTGTCCCTCTGCCCCTACTGATTCAACCTTCCCCATCTCTTCCTCCCTCAAATGTTGGCAGCGAGGCCGAACAGTCCCACGTTGTATTCCCTTGCACACTTGAGGTCGGATGGCACACCAGCAACTCGACTGTGGGCACCACTGTGCACACGGAGAACAAGGAAGAAGAGAGAGCAGCAAGTCCCCGAGGCACCTCCTCACCGGAGCCGATTTCACTGGGACTTGTTCGTGGCCCGCGTCGCGATTTCCCTTCGCCAGCAAGGAGTGAGACGACACGGGTTGAGGATCCTTCTGCAGCAATTTTATTCCATTAACTTCATGAGGAGAAAGAACCACAACCTGGGTAATGGCAGTCCTTATATAGCCTGGTTGCCCCGCCTCTAAGGTGGTGCTCATCTTCTATTGGCTCTCGCCCATCACCCCATAGGGTGGCGCTCATTCTATTGGCTCTTGCCGATCACCCCATATGAGGTGGCGCTCTATTGGCTCTCGCCACGCATGCGCAATGCGGTCGTTGCGCATGCGCAATGTGGTCGTTGCGCATGCGCAATGTGGTTGTCGCGCATGCGCAATGTGGTTGTTGCGCATGCGCGATCATGCGCATGCGCACATGCGCAATGTGCTCTGGCTCCCTACATCTCCCCCTTATGTCTTTGTTTATGGAGCCATCCTGTTGGTAGAAGGAGGTGGCGGTCACCACTGCCTGTATTACAAGGGACTGAGGAGGCCTCCGCACGTCCCCTTCAGGTCGCGCCAAGGCTCCACCTGTCCCGCCGTCCTCACTTCCAGGCAGGGCAAAATCCGACGGCGGCCCTATGCAAGTGGCTCGCCACCCTGAGTCGGGGGCCAACTCAGTGCAGTGCTCTCCGGCCTGACACCCTTCTCAGGAAGAATACTCTGGAGCACCCGTACTCGTGCAATGAGCCCTTGTGGCTCCGAGCGTGCAAGGGCTGCTCCCAGAGCAGGAGCCATGAGCGCAAGAAAGAGAGGGATAGCGGGAGCCCAACGAGTCCGAGCCCCCGCCAGAGGATTGGGGCACCAGGCAGCAGTCAGCTATAACCCAGGTAAAAGCAAATAATCAAAACAACAATCAAAAAATACAACCATCAAAACAAAATCAGAAATGCAATCAACCAACATAGCATCAAGCGGTTTCCACGTAGGACATATGGGGCTTTGCAGTAAAATACCTCTTTCCTCCTAGGGTACATTCAGAATAGCTGGTATAACACATGGCATTCATCTGGTCTACCACTTGACAGTTTTGAGGACAGGGATCCCCCTTATTTATAAAAGTAGGCTTGGGTACGCACTGCCAAAACTGGAGCACTGGGCCGCGTTACGAGATATATAGTCAGAGTCCCACAGTCCACGGTTTTCGTGTAGCTCGTTGGGGTCACCGAAGATTGTCCTCCCTGACAGTTGCACGGGGTCCCATACAGCTGTTGTAGGAGGCGTGTAGGGTCAGCCGGCCGGCCCACTCCGGCCTCCGTCGGTTGCACAGTCAGCAGCAGGATCATCATTGCAAACCCGCAGGGTCGGCACCGGACGACGAGCCGCATGTTCTCTGTAAGAAGAAAAGAGAGAATCCCTCTCAGGGGTTCCCCCTGGAGCATTCTGCGGACTCGGAAATCTTTAAAAACTCTCACTCCTTATAACCCTGAGCTAAGTAGCTTAAAAAAAAAAAATTTTTTTTTTTTTTGACCAAACTTCGATAATAGCATAGAAGAAAAAAAAATTTTTTGACTATCAAATGTCTACGGAAACACAAGTAACTTTGTTTATTTTGAGGGTTTCTGTACCTGTGTTGTTTGAAAAACAGCTAAATTCCTCATTAAAATTAGCAGAGGCTTATAAGATAAACCTTGCACTCTGAATTCCCAATTCACTTTTAGATTTCTGGCTCTAGTTCTGTAGCTGTTTCTAGATAGTACAGATATTGGAATTCAAAAGAATTTCAATTGGTAATAACTATTAATGTTCTTCCAATAAAAAATTTAGACTAAAAATTTCAATTTCGTTGTAGGCGCCACATTCTAATTAGAAATCTTTGTTTAAACCTGGTCTAACAGGTTCCAAAATCACATAGATCCTTTAAATTGCTGAACTGCATATCACCCTGATCTCTTGAGATGATCCTGTTTTCCCCAGGCCTAATTTTTACCACTGATTTTCATTCTGGCTCCAGCACTCAAGTGTTCCACATAGAGAGACAGACAGACAGACAAACAGACAGACAATAAGTTCACTAAAAACACCACATGTACATGTGCACACATCTGCAGTTGATCTATCGATCTGACCCTTCAGAAATGGCAGGGAAAAAACTGATAGACTGAGAAAGGAAGGAACAAGTCCCCAGGGCAAAGTTAAGCCCTGTCGGCCGATTGGGAACATTGCTCCCCGTTTCTCTGCCTGACCAGCCAGTTTCCTGCTTATTAAAATTGGGTCAAGAAAGCGCTTTTGTTGATATAAGCCGGCAAAACAATCCATGACAAAGTTGTTGAAACCTAAGTTGTCAGATGTTACAATTTTAAGATCAAGACTACTTCTGAGGTGGATAGACCACCTTAGCGACACTCTTTTTCATTCCTGATATTATTAAACACTCAACCACATGATCTTGCATTTTCCTGACTTCTCTGCTGATAATAATAAGCATAACTAAGAGAAATATAATGAGACAAATATACACACACACTAAAGGCACTCGCACAAATCACACTCCTGCACTCATTCGGACCGGTCCTCTTTCATTCCGGTGCGCACCCCACGCACCACATTCACACAGAAATTCTTAAACCTGCCTTACGGGAGTCCACATTACCTTTGGTCTTGTCCCCCTGACAATGGGGTTGCTACAATGTACATCGGGCTCTTTCTAATAAGAAGCTAGCAATCTAGAGGCAAATGGGGGTGGGGTGCCGGGCTGTTCCTGCAGTAACAACTTGGCGGCCTGTAATTTTTCAATGGGAAGGGGGCCCTAGGTGTCAATTAGTAAAAAGCCCATTTGTGAGAGAATATCCCTGCCCCAGAGTTTGACAGGGAGCCCAGGCAGAACATAAGGGCATACAGTCCCGGATTTGCCCTCCTCGGTGCGCCAATCAAGTGGGGACAAACTTAACATAGGGTTTTGGGATTGGCCTGTACCCTGAAGGTGAGTCAGTGAGGGGGTGAGGGGCCACTCTTTTGGCCAGTCTTTTTTGGCAATGATCGTTACATCTGCACCAGTGTCAATCAAACCCGAAAGCACCTTCCCATTGATTTCATCCTTATTTATTTCTAACTTCTTGCCCCCACCGGGCAGTCCTTTTTCCTTATTTATTTCTAACTTCTTGCCCCCACCGGGCAGTCCTTTTTCCTTATTTATTTCTAACTTCTTGCCCCCACCGGGCAGTCCTTTTTCCTTATTTATTTCTAACTTCTTGCCCCCACCGGGCAGTCCTTTTTCCTTATTTATTTCTAACTTCTTGCCCCCACCGGGCAGTCCTTTTTCCTTATTGCTGGGTATTTTCATACGCGCGCCCAGCCCTTCTGATCGCTCGGTTTCTGACAAACTGTCTTGGACCTTTTCCAACACCTGCCGGCCTTCCCTGACCACTATGGAGCATGCCTCATCCTCCAAACAATTTTGAACCATCTTCCAAGTCGCCTCAGTGCCCATAGTAAAGACACAAGAGCAAAAGAGAAGGCAAATCCAAATAAGGAGGACAAAGAGTGCTCCCCACCACCAGGAAACGGGCATTCTTTTCTTACCAACGCTGGGCAGTGGTCCGCAGCACGCCTCTCCGAGCAATCGTCCTGCAGTTCTGAATCCTCCCTCCAAAAGGAGGGGTTCTTCCTCGCGGTGCAAGATGAAATTCCCGGGTTTCGGCACCAGTTGTTCGTGGCCCGCGTCGCGATTTCCCTTCGCCAGCAAGGAGTGAGACGACACGGGTTGAGGATCCTTCTGCAGCAATTTTATTCCATTAACTTCATGAGGAGAAAGAACCACAACCTGGGTAATGGCAGTCCTTATATAGCCTGGTTGCCCCGCCTCTAAGGTGGTGCTCATCTTCTATTGGCTCTCGCCCATCACCCCATAGGGTGGCGCTCATTCTATTGGCTCTTGCCGATCACCCCATATGAGGTGGCGCTCTATTGGCTCTCGCCACGCATGCGCAATGCGGTCGTTGCGCATGCGCAATGTGGTCGTTGCGCATGCGCAATGTGGTTGTCGCGCATGCGCAATGTGGTTGTTGCGCATGCGCGATCATGCGCATGCGCACATGCGCAATGTGCTCTGGCTCCCTACAGGACTCTCCAGATGGAGCCGGTGCGCTCTCCCCGTCTACTGCAGGTAGAACCAGCGGCCTAGAGCTTGCACAAGCAAGGTGCAGGTGTGCAGGCCCCAGGACTGAGACTCCAAGACATATGGCAGCAGCGGAGTCGGCAGCCCCACCTGGACGTCCCATCCTTTCGGATTCCGGGTGAATGCCCAGAAACCGCCTTTAGCCACCATCTGAGCGCTCCAAAAGTCCGGTCCACAAACTCAGTGGAGCTGCGTGTGTCTATATCAACCAGTGGTAGTGGCGGGAGCAGCGGCAGTGGGGGCTGTGGGACAGCCTAGGTGCATGGGACGGCCGCTGACATCTCTGAATGCGGCGGGCAGGAGTGCGGAGGAGACCCGAGCACTGGCCTGGACTCAGTACGCGCTCTGCGTCCGGTACTGTGGAGGCAAGGGTGCTGGAAGGCCGGTCCTGGGGGTCGACCTGGCCCTGCCCCGCCTGGCAGCCTCATGTTTGTTCATTACCAGCAGAAGACTGTGAACATGAGCCTGATGTTGCTAAATGCAGACAGTGCTTAGAGAAGAACTTCCCAAACAGTTTGCAAAACTTAACGTACAAAGTTTGCCCAAACAAGCAGCTGGAATTGGTGAGGGATAGGGAACAGTAGGGGAAGAGGAAGAGAGAGAGGAAAAAAAAAGAAGGGATGAAATTAAACAAAAGAAGAGGTCAGTACCTGAAAATGTCACCATAGCCAAAATTCCCAGAGCAAAGAAGAAATACGTGACAAGAGTGTGTGGTCTTGCAACCTTTGAAATTGATCTTGAAAAATCACACAGATGTTTTGCTCAGAAATTCTCCAGTGGTGTTTCAGGAACCACATCATTCAGACAGACGTCACAGATGATATAATTGATGTCATTCAGAAAAATGGCCGGAGGTGGGTGATGTTAGCATTGAAGATCATGGAGAAGTGAAGAAGTGGTTTTGAATATTTGGCTATATTTAAAGATCTGAACTGATTGTTGATATGGCCAAAGGGAGAGGCCTTTTCTATATATATATATATATTTATTTATACACACACACATATATATATATATATATATATATATTTATCCTAGAGTGAAACTGTAGGCTACCCTCACCGCTAGCATTTTCACTGTTTTGTACAAGGCTCCTCATTACTTTTTTTAATTACCAGAGTCTAATAAATAGGGCAGACTGTCATGTTTATGCATGAAATAGAATTTAGTCAAATAAAAATTTCTTATAATTTGCTACTATCTTTTTTCCTTCTGTGTGAGTTTGGAGATGATGCAGCATCTGAGACATTTGTGGTTGAATTTGCTTCATTATTGGAACCACATCCACTCTGTGGATACATTGAACATACTGTTGGAGTTCTCAGCTCTCCGGAAGATGATTCAGTATAGTATATTAAGAGCCTTCAAGCCATCTGCACTGTTTGTTTGACTCAGTAAGCTACTGCATTGACGTCCAAAAAAAACCACGGGGAGAATCTGTTTGAAGGATGTTCATCACAGTGCCACTCATATACGGAAACTGCACACAATCTAAATAGACAAAAGGGAACTGGTTGAAGACATGATGGAGCACTCCATGGTAGACTATTACATATATATGTTTTCAAATATTTTCCAAGAATTTTTGGAAACATGTCTGGTAACATTAGGTAAGGGGGGGTCACACCCCAAAGGCATTTTCTACATTATTGTTTTGAATGGAAAACCATTCAGAGAAGCTCAGTTCTTGACTGGCTATGCATTATGTGAGCAGAATTCTGCTAAACAAGAAAATAATACACATGTCTGCTCAATAAATAATCTGGGAGAGAGTGATTTGAACAAAATATTCTCCTAAAAAAAACAATGAACGCATTGGGTGACTTGAACTTTTATTCTTATAAAGATCTTTAGTCTTACGAGTTGAGAAGATTCACTGTATTTCAAATTGCTATAGCTTTTAGAACCCATTGTTTATTGGCATGCAAATTAAAGTCTTGGATGAATGTTCCTTTTAAATACAATCTTAGGAAACTGTGTAATTAAAATATGAATAAAATGGAATCTGCTTTAACTGGTGTTGGGGATGGACTGAGCTATCAGGGTGAGCCCACGTAGACTGTACTACAGACAGGAACATTTTCCCCCTTCAAGCTGCCTTCAGAAAATAATTTCAGTATATTGAAATGGGCAGTTTTCCTTTTCTCACAAAAGCCTGGCTGGTCTTTGACAGGCAGATCTCAGGTGCTAGCCAGGCCTGATTTTTGACATTGTAGATTCCAGGCTCTGGCCCAGCCTAGTCTTTGGGATGTAGATTTCAAGTGCTGCCAAGTCTGTAATTGACATATAGATTTCCTGTGGCAGCCCAGCCTAGTCTTTGGGACGGAAATCGGTTTTGGTTTTGCATCTTCTTTCCAGAGGCCAAGATTATTGGCCTGCACATACAAGGAAATAATGCTGTCTGAATGTTCTTCCTGTAACATCTTTTGGTGCCTTTAATGACGTCAATGTATTGCACCCTTTAGAAGTGCCATGATCAATAAAAGGTGATCTACTAGGCCCTCTGCCTTTGCTAAGAGCCAGAGAGAGCCTTAGTCCTCCACGAGACACATTTCTTCCCCGTGCCTTATCTCAGCGCCTCTGACCGCACGAATATTCACGCAACAAACTGGATTTTACTAAATAATGTATCAGGTTAACAAATTGATCCATCAAGACCATTTGGTATTTGTTATGTCTGCATTCTGACAGTGTTGGAAGATGTCTGTGTTTCTGTCCAATACACGTAAGATTCTTAATGTTCACAGTTCTTGGTAAAGCATTTTCAGTTCATCTATAGCCAGCAGTGGATGCTACTGCAGGGAAATGCAGGATTAAAAGTGTTTGTGTGTAAAAAAAAAAAAAAAACAAAAACCAATTGGATAGAAATTACAGTTCCTGAAGATATTGGCCATTCCCTGGTGCAGAAGTGGACCACAGGGCCTGTGGGGCCTGGGTTCCAGCTGAAGTTCACTTTGTGAGGAATGGAGGTGCGGGGCTACACTGGCAGCCCAGTGTCCACCCAGATGCCTAAGGAGGACTGATTCCTACCGAGGCCAACCCCGGTGGGAGGGTAGGGCAGTGGGAAGCCAGTGTGTCCTCCCTGAAGCACCTTGCTCCTTGCTCCCACCAACACCCCAAAGGTCTGCACTCTGATTGTGGCAGGGTGGCTCCCAGAAGTGCAGTGCTGTAAGTGCCAGGGGCGCTGCTCCCCAGGGCTCCCTGCCTATTTGGGATAGGGGTAGCCTCACTCAGGCAGGGGTGGCCGAACTGCACCCAGACCCTAATTCTGGCTCTGAGTCTACCTCTGGGCACAAGTATGACGGTGGAGACCTCGGGGGCCTGCCCCAGCCTGCACCACGGCACCATCTTCTCAGGCTGTGGCCATGCTGGTGCTCATTGGTTCCCTGGAGCTCTGATGAGCATTCTCTGCCTGGCCCGGCCCCCATGATGCCTGAGGGTCTGGGCGCAGATGGTCAGTTCAGAGAGTGCCCTAAAAACCGTGGGGTCAGGTGCTTCCTACTTCAACCCCTGTCAGCATTCTGCTCAGCCAGATGCACCAGGCACATTGATTCCTGAGAGTGGGTCCCACACTCAATGTCAACTGCGAGCTGGACTTGGAGTGACAGGCCTGGGGAAGAAGGGATTCAAACCCTACCTGCTCGCCTGCAAAGACGGGGCTCCCGAAGCACGTCTGCTCTCTGTACTCCGAGGGTAGAGACTCCGGCCCAGCACTTGTGCGTGACTGTGGCTGAGGACGCTCAACCCTGAACACCTTTGGTCTCATGGGTACAGCTCTGGGGTGATAGGACGCCGCTGTGGGAGCCAGCACCTGGTGTCTTGGTGGAGACTTGGCACATCCACCGTCCAGCTGAGGAGGCCTCTCAGCCACCACTTTCAGCCAGCTGTTGTCCCAGCAGAGTGATGCCACTCAAGGCTGCATGACTAAAGGTCTTGTCCTGGAGAGGTCCTAGCCCCTGAAGCCATGTCACATTCCTACTGGGGTTTTGGCAGGGTACAGGGTCTGGTTTCCACCGTTTTCTCCTCTGCTGCTGGCCCCACTCTGCTGCCCATTGCCCACCACATGGGCTGGGGAGCAGGGTGTGATGGTCAGCTTGGGGTCCCATGTGTTCTGAGAAGACAGGGAAAATGTGTGCTACCTGCTGCCGGGAATTCTTGGAGTGACTCGTCTGGCTGCCATGGCCCACTGTTGATTCCCCAGAAGAAAAGTGTAATCAAGGGGACATTTCTAGGTACAACCAGTCACCAAGAAGTGCTGGGAGCGGTTGAGGAGGCCACTGAACGGCACCCTTTCTTCTCGGGGCATCGGAGGTAGGGCCAGGAAAAAGGCTGGCAGGCTTCCCCAGCCTGGCACGGTGGCTGCCTGGCATGCTGCCCAGCTTCCTCCTGCAGGCCGACCTGGAGGAAGGCCTAGGCTGCACCTATGAAGGGGCAGTGTCCGTTGAGGGTGAAGGCTCTGCCTGTAAGGAGACTGTGACAGATCACGGGGTGACAGGTATGGTTGGGTCCTGGCCTCAGGCAGGGCTCACCCCAGGAGGCACCCTGTCTTCTTCCCTTCTGCTATGGTCCCCCTGCTCCTATGGCTTTGCTCCAACCACAGAGGCCAAGGCAGGAAGAGACTCCCCAGACAGGTGCAGGAGTGGAGGTGCAGTGGGAGCCCCAGTACTGAAGTTGCAACAGGCAGAGTTCCTCCCTGTGTCAGGGGCTGTGGGACCAACTTGGAGGTCCGGTCCACAGCTGGTTCCTGCTGTTGACAGTTAGAGCTCTATTTGCAATGGATTTTTAAACGTTGAGTCCTGCCCTGTGTTCCCAGGCAGGTTTCTGACATTTATTGTTTACCATAGACTCTTGGAATGGTCAGTCGCAGTCATCAGCCGTGCCAGCACCTGGACCCTGGTGAGGACCTGGCTTTGGATCACCGCCACCCCGTCATGCAGGGAAAGGGGTGCCAGGGGCTGAGCTCTGTCTTAACCCGGAACCCAAATGCCTTCTCCAGGTCTGTGTCAGACCCGTGGCTGAGACGCCTTTGCCCTGCTTGTTAGCAAAGGGCCGTGAGGACAGGAAAAGCCTCCTCATAAGTCTGGTCAGTTCCTCCTCTGGGCTAGCAGGTGATGACGGCCGTGGTGTCCATCTGGAGACCAAGGTGGAGGAGTTTTACGCCCCTCGCCACAGAGGGGCTGAGGCTGTGGTCTGAGCGGGCTTCTGGCCAGGGACACTGAGGACAGTCTGAGGAGGGCCCTGAGGGAAGAGAGTGGGCGCGGGCCTGGGAAACCTCCCTGTGACTGAGCCCTCGGACTAGCAACCTGTCATGTGGATTTGGTCCTCTGCTTGTGGACAGGCCCGGGTGCAGGCAGAAGACACAGCTCCGCGTGTCCTTGAAGGGAAGGGCTTGGGGCTGAGGGGGCTCACCCTGCTGGCTGCTGACTCACAACCCTCTGCTGGGCTCTCCTGCCTCTCTCACCGCCTGCCAGCCACCAAGTGGGGGAAACGCTGCCAGGGCAGATGCAGTATCCACTCGGCTCACCTACAGGCTCACTCTCCGGGCAGGGGCAGCTCTCATTGCGGGTGTAGGGCAGTGAGGTCAGGGTCTGTCTTTCCCTCAGGGCCTAAGGACCTAGAGGGGCCACAGGAAGCTGGGAGAGGGTGGGGTGGGGTCTCTTTGTATAAAAATAACAGGGGTGTCAGGCAGGTTTCACATCAGGAGAGAAAATCCTTCAGGGATGAGCAAGCAGCTCCTTCCCATTAACGGGAACTTGGGGGAACCCTAACAGGGTGGTCTCGGGTTTAAGCTTGGGGGTACCTGGACACACTACACTTTAGGTCTGTAGATGCTGTGTCCTCCCAGACCCCAGGGGCTCATCCAAGCAAGGACTCCTGTGGTCCTTGTCACCTGGGCCACATCAAGCCTCCTATGGGCGTGTGCAGGCTGCAGGCGGTGGATTCCTGTCCCTCCTCCAATTGGGACAGGGCCCTTGGGCTTACAGGAGTGAGTCACGGTCACAGCATGTTGAGGCTCTGGGAGGTGCCTCTCTCTGGCTCAGATCAAATGTGGGTCTGAGGTTGCCAAGGAGGCCCCGAGTGGTGGGAGGTCTCAGGTGGAGACTCTAAAGGGCCCTGTGGGAAGAGGTGCCCAGAAGTGAGGGCACCATGGACTTACACAGATGGCCACAGGACTGGGGAGGCCGACAGTGGAATGTGTGGCCCAGAGCTCAGAAGCCCACTGCCCTTAGGTGGGTGCTGTTAGGGCGCGGATCGAGATCTCCCTATAACGACAAAGAGACTCCAGAGATTGCAAACAGCAAGCAGGGTTTATTGTAAGACTGGCTAGCCAGGGTCCAGCCGCCTACACGGACACGCAGGTCCAGCAGGTTGGGCAAAAGACCCCGAGCTTCTCCAAAGGAGATCTTATATAGGCCTTCCCCAGCTGTTACAGCAGAGCCCGCGCATTTCATAGCCAATAGATTTGTAATATTGCAAACTTTCTTAACCCATCCATTTAAAAGGACATCACTCCTTAGCCTATGGTTTTAGAGATCAGTATTCGCGCCAATATTCAGGAATGTCCAGTTTTGGGGGCAGTCCTGGGTCTTGTGATATGGGTCATGTGATATGGGTCTGGTTATCTGGTCTGACCACTACCCTTCTTGCGAACCGGGGTGCCTGTATCTGAATTCCTTGCTCAGGGGCAGAAAATCAAGTTATCCTAGAATGCGGGCTCCT
Organism: Sorex araneus; assembly: GCF_027595985.1. Taxonomy (NCBI): domain Eukaryota; kingdom Metazoa; phylum Chordata; class Mammalia; order Eulipotyphla; family Soricidae; genus Sorex; species Sorex araneus. The sequence continues at coordinate 6,068,586 of NC_073308.1, read as the reverse complement.
GTAAAAAGAGTCTTAAGAAAGCTAAATAGATTCCTGTGGTTTGTCCTGGGCCAGATCCTCACAGGTGCACCCTGCCTTGGACCCACAAACTTTGGGAGACTTGTCCCTTCAGGGCACAGAGAGCTTCGAGAAGCTCACAGCTGGGCAAGACCAGAGCCCCGTCACACCACAGACCTGACTCCCACTAGATCCAAGAGAAGTGCTCCTGCCGGCCCAACTCTGTCTCTCTGTACTTCTTGTCTTTTAGTGATTTATGGACTCTGGTAGCAAACAGTCCTTAAATAAAGATGCTTTACCTTTACCTTTTACCATTCGGGGGCCCATCAATCCCTCTCAACTTTCTCTCTGGACTCTTAAAACCACGAAAAATTCTCCGGTCCCTACACTTAAACACACCAGATCCTCGATTCTCCTTTTCTGGGAGGTGCCAGACATGGGGGAGTCATTCCCCCTGCACGCTGCTTCCACAGAGCACCATCCCAATCGCCTCTGAGTCACCCTCCAGCGCTGCTCTGGGTTTCCTCTCTCTCCAGGTCAGGAATCGAACCCGAGACACCGCTATCCCCGCACCCGCACCTCAGGCCTCTCCTCGGACCCTGAGCCACCCCACCTCCCTGAGCACCATCCCATCTGCCCTGAGCCACCCTCCAGCACCGCTCTCTGTTTTCTTCCTCTCCAGTTTTCTGGTCCCCCACATAGCACCCCACCTATACCGTGGTAGTGGGCATGGCCTCCGCAGCAGTGGGCGTGGCCTGTGTTGAGGTGGGCTTGCAATCAGTTCTTCCCCTTTCCTGCCACTCAGAAATCACATCTTCACTGCCATCACCTAATTCTCTGGAGATTATCCTAGCCATCTCAAACACATAGGACAATGGTCCAGTAGCGTGTTCCAGTTGCCCCGTTATACTGGCATCACTAGAAGCTCTACAAGTGCGATATCCAAAAGCACATCCTCCGAAGCTTCCCTAGAGACCTCACCCAAGCCGCTGAGGAGCACCTGAGAGGAAGAGGGCAATACTGATAGTGAACTGGAAGGTTCCACCACCACACCACTACAAAAACATGAAGAAACAACGAAAGTTTCCACCACAAGGAGATGATGAAAAGGGTCTTCAGCACTGGGGCTCCCACTGCATTCTAAACCTCTGGCCCCGTTTGCCACTGGAAGCAGTTCGGGTACAGCCAGCGCCTTCTTCCAAGTTCCTGCTCACAGGGCTTTCTCTGGAAAGCGAGGGCGTGCACGGCGTGCACAGAGGAGCCCGCAGCACCTCATCGCCCTTGCAAGGTCCCTGCTGGCTCACTCACCGGTCAGTCGCCCTGGCATTCACCCTTTCTTCCGCCTTGGATCCTGAGCTGGCCCAGGAGCATCAGTCATGGGGAAAAGAAAACAAAAACACAAACTCCTGAGTGCCTCGTCCTGTGACGTTTAGGTTTCGACAGAGACGGCGCATGTCTGAGGTTCATCCTCGGGCTTCTGCTTCTAGTGCTTTAAGGCCAGAACGTGCGCGCAGGCTCTGGGAGCGGCTCTAGGTGACCGGGAACCAGGAGCGCAGGCACAGGGAGGGGACCGGGCCGAGGGCGCGCGTGTGCGTGTGAAAGCCCGCGCGGCGGGCGATCCAGTGCCCCAGAGAGCGGCAACGTCAACGCCTCTGGGTGTCCGGCGTGACGCTGGGGGTCTTGCCAGGGGATGTGGAGAATGATGGAACCTGCGATATAGAAGTTCAGGAAATTCACTCCCGGCTGCCAGGCCAGCCCGAGAAGGCGGGCAGGGTGCGGGAGAGCCCGGCAGAAGACGCCTCAGAGCTGGGGCCAGCGAGCGGGCGCGGCACGTAGAGGGACTGCGAGCCGCGGGGGCTGTGGGGGCACATCCCTGCTTGAGGGCTCCAGCAGTGGCGGGGAGTGGGGGGTCCCGGCTGTTGCTGTGGCCTCCAGGGCTTCCTCCACGGGGGCCTTGAACACTGCTTGAAGTGGGACAATCTCCTTGATGGATTTCGCCTGTGATTCATTTTCCGGTCTATCAGATTGGGAGTTTTGTGGACAGAGTTTGCAGCCAGATACTTTGGTGTTTTGGTGGCTTGTTTGTAGAAGACGGTTTTTGGGGGCTGGGTAGTCTCCTCTACTTGCATATTTCTGTGTGTTGGAAGTATTCCCTAATTCACATAGGCTGTATCAAAGAGAAAGCTCCCTGTGCTCTACAGAAGAACGTCTGTCACTGTTTTGAAGAGGCCAGTGTACGTGTTTTCCTTAGCATTTGTGTGTCTTCTCTCTTGCTGCTTTAAGGCGTCTGTCCTTGTCTGTTGATTTTAATATTTTGGTTCACCACAAGTGTTGGTGTTGCTTTGTATGCTTTTATTTTGTTTGGCCCTCTTCGGACCAATTCTGGAATCTTTTCAGGGCCTCTCTCCAGAGATGAATAAAATTCTAAGTTATTACTTGCTCTCTCAGTATGGTGGCAGCCACCGCCTAGAACTACCCCCAGCACCATGTAATGTCCTCAACGGCCAAGATCCAGAGACTCTAAAACAAAGCTCCCGGAAGGGAGCAACGCTGAATCTCCTGCCCTCATGCCAGGCTTTCTTCACCAGGGCACCTCAGAGTGGGATGGGTGGAGTTTCCCTCCCAGCTCCTAGCAGAGTCCCGGCAGCCGAAAACCTCCAGAACTTGGCCATAGCCATGCTCAAGGCCACTCTCAATAGGATGCTTGGACAAAACTCACTCATGAAGGAACATGACAGAGGAACCCAGGTATGCGGGACCCATATCTCCAAGCCAACTCGGGGAGGGACTGGACCTCCTCCACCCAGATCCCCAGTTTTCTAGGAGCTTGGCAGCCACACCCACAAACTGCCCCTGGTGCCATGTAATCTCATCAATGGCCAAGATCCAGAGACTAGAAAACAAAGCTCCAGGAAGAGGAAAGTAATTTTTCTTGGGACGCACGGCCACATCGTGGCAATCTCTTCATTTTAGTCTTTTAATTAAATATTTACTTATTTTTGTTTTTTTTGAATGCATAAATTTAGTGAATGCATAAATTTAGTGGTTGAAAACAACACAGATTTCTGTGGACCAAGAGTCTGTAGCTTATCTGGATCCTATTTGTCTTATTAATATTACTTTGGTTTTTGGGCCACAGCCAGCAGTGTTCAGGGCTTACTCCTGAATCACTATACTCAGGAATCACCCCCAGTAGTGCTTGGAGGACCATCTGGGGTGCAAAGAATTGAATTCAGGTTCAGCATAAGCAAGATAAGAACCCTACCCCTGTACTATTGTTCATACTCTGGATCCTTATTTCAAGCTGTTGTAAATCTGCAGTCAAGGTGTTAGTACTTTGGGCCTAGATTCTCATTTAAAGAGATAAATGGGAGAGTTTCTGCTCCAGGTTAGTGGACTTTATTTCCTTGTGGCAGTAAGGAATCATAGCAGCTTTCTTTTTCAGACCCCTCAAGAGAAGAGGTGATTATAAAAGAGTCTGAGTGAGGAAGGTAAGATGGGGAAGGTAAGGTGTATGGTCCTGGCAATGAGGTTCAGGAAAAAATAAAACTAAAATAGGATCTAAAGAAAAGAAGTCGGGGCTGGAGCGATAGCCACAATGGGTAGGGCATTTGCCTTGCACGGCCGACTCAGGTTTGATTCCCAGCATCCCATATGGTCCCCCAAGTACTACCAGGAGTAATTCTGTGCAGAGCCAGGAGTAACACTGTGCATTGCCGTGTGACCAGAAAAAAAAAGAAAGAAAGAAAAGAAGTTACTCTGTCATCAGCCCAAAAGCAAAGTAAGAATGTTGGAGATCGCATGTCCTTTCCTCCTGGAAGGAAGCATGACATGATGCTACCTATAGCCATGCCACTGGACCCCATGCCAGGCTGTTTCACTTGGGGCATCCCAGAGGGGGCAGATAAGAGCCCTCCCTGTCCCAAGGGACCCAACCCCAGCAGCTGAAAACCTCCAGAACCCAACTAGCACCATGCTCAAGGCCGTTCCCCACACACTCCGGCCAAGCCTCAGGCATGAATGAATCTATTTCTGGACAGTGCAGCCTCGTGGCAGCCGTGCCACATGTCATAAGACACTCCCTACCCATTCCCCAAGAGTACCATACCACATTTGATAGGGTTCAAATAGTAGGCAACCGATCATAGAGGAATATATATGTATATGTATTTATATATGTATGAAAGTTCACAATGCTCAACCTTTTACAACATGTTAGTGATATCTTACAGAAGGTTTTAATGGCCCCTGCCAAAATAGAAGAATCTCCACACTCTTTCCTCTATGGATACGTTTTTATAGCATTTTTAGCGGGTTTTTCATAACAAACAATACAAAATATATTATTTCGGTTCTGCTTTGGGACAGGGCTTGGGGCTTAGGATGGGAACATCCCAAATGTGGTGGGAAGGTGTAATGGTGGTGGGATTGGTGGTAATAAATTAATCAATATTAATAAAAAATTAATATTGATTAATATTAAATGTAATCAAATATTGTGATCTACCTTATAAAATAAAAAAATTAAAAATCAAAAACAAAGTAAGAAAGCTCTTAGCATCAAGGAAGCCTGAACCTGAACAAAAGTCACAATAAGAATATGAATGAAGACCACTGAGAGGTCAGTCCTTCCTTCTGGGATAATACCCTGACCACTCGTTTGCTGTGGTTTTGCTTTAGAGTCACACCTGGCAGTGCTCCAGGGCTTACTCCTGTCTCTGTGCTCAGTTATCACTCTGGAGAGACTCATGGGACCATACGGGATGCCTGGGATCAAATATGGGTCTACTGAGACCTCTGCTGTATAGGAAGAGAGAAAGAGAGAGGGAGGTGAGAGAGAGGAAGAGAGAGAGAAAGAGAGAGGGAGAGAGAGGGAAAGCGCTAAGCAAGCTGAGATGCCCTTGAGACCTTGTGGTCTCCATGGAAGAACGTGATTCTCACAAAAAATATTTACTGTCTCTGTCCTAGCTTTCTTGTCTGTACAATTGGGATGTTAATATAGCTGCAACACAGGGTGGCTGTGAGGATAAAGGCAGTGATCAAAGGTAGAGTTTAGGACACCGCCATTCTGTAATAAGCATGAATAAGAATGCTGGATATAATTACTACATGATGATGATGATAATGATGACGATGACGATGATGACGATGATGATGATGATGGTGATGATGAGGATGATGTTGATGGTGGTGATAATGATGATGATGATGATGATGATGATGATGATGAGATGACGATGATGTCCTGATCTGTAGTCTGGTGATGTTGTACTCCTCGGTGGTTCTTAGGTAGTTGGCTACCAATATGGAAAATGGGTAGTGAATATTTGTTGATGATCAGTGTTTATCCATAAGAAACAAAACAAGAACAAAGTCATTTTCACTCAGCATTGTGCATTTGAGATCCCTCTTGTTATTAAACTAGAAATCTAAGTGTTCAACATTTGTACTGCTTTGTAGGTGTTCATCTACAAGGTGATGTGAGTGCAGGATTTGAATTTCTCCTAGAAATGGACACCTAAATTGCTTCACTATCTTACTTCTAAGCAAAGACCAATCAGACAATGGATGACAAAAAGCAGGCTAGAACCAAGATCCCCATTGGTGTTTTCAGAGTAGACAAATTAGAACTTTATAGAGCATATTCCCAGAGGCAGAAGGCTGAGAAAAAGCCCAGGGGAAAAATGAGACATTTTGAAGCACCCAAGTCTGGGCAATTTTCCCATCACCCCAAGGGTGTTTCTGAGAATTAGAGGAAGGGAAACTCTTTCCATTTGAGGAGAGTGATTAATTAGATATCTTCAGGGGAATATAGAATTTTATCTTTTCACACACTATTGGGCTGGAGCAATAACACAGTGGTAGGGCATTCGCCTTGCACACGGCCAACCCGGGTTTGATTCCTCCGCCCCTCTCAGAGAGCCGGGCAAGCTACTGAGAGCATCTCGCCCACACTGCAGAGCCTGGCAAGCTACCTATGGCATATTCAACGTGCCAAAAACAGTAACAAGCAAGTCTCACAATGGAGACATTACTGGTGCCCGCGCGAGCAAATCGATGAGCAACGGGATGACAGTGACAGTGACACACACTATTGATAAAATGTATTCCCAGTGTATCAGTGACCATATCATATTTATAGACTGAACATGACAGGAATCAAGAATAGAGCCTTGAAAAGAGAGAGAAAATAGGACCTTGGTGTAGGTATATTTCCTAGACTGGTCACCCCGGCAAAATCAAAATATATGCAAGCTTAGACACTAGAAAGCCCCTGATTTCCTACCATTGGAAGAACAACATGCTGATTTCACACCTAAGATCCAGATTGTTCCCCATTCCTGAAACCCCCAGCATGACTTGAGGATTCACACTTTATCCCATTCCATCCAATACTGAGATCAAGTCCAGTTTTCACTTCCTACCATCTGATGAGTACCAGTGCTACCTCTGTGACCTAAAATCAGGATTTTTCTAATAACGATGTGGTCAGAATCTATCTATGGGCTTATTAGGTGTTTGGAGGCTTATTGCATTGCATCTTCTACTTCTGTTCATTTCCCTATTAGATTTCCTTCTTCTGATTTCTGATTTTTAACAACCCACCCTCATGTTTAGAGATTAAGCCACAGTCATTTCTAGGCATTGTAAAATCTCTCAGCCTGTCAGCTGTGACTTGTCAAGCTCACACCAGACAAGGTGAGATAAGGACCAAGGTCTGAGTTGGCTATTAGAGACTCAATGGCAGTCCTTTAGAGTAGACAACGTGGTCAACAACGCTGGTCAGAGGACTATGCTGGTCCCCAGAAGTTTTCACAGGCTTGTGAATGATTCCTGAAGCTTAACATTAACTTAGATATACCTGCATTAGGTGGCAGTGACATCAAGATTGATGTACCCATGTTAATATATGTTTCTTTCTTATAAATCATTAGAAAATTCTGCTTTGGTAGTCCATTATTTATTATTGCACCTGAAGAGGCAAATATGTGTCCCACTTTCACTGATTTGTAATGCCAAAGGCCAAGTGCACTGAATGAGACAGTGATTAGATCCTGAGTTGGGGAAAGGAAGCTTAGCCAAGGGGTTGTCCTTGCCCAGGAAGGGGCTGGAGGATCAGTAAAGCCTTGTGTTAGCCACGGTACTGAGGGACCCCTCCAGGACCCTCACTGGCCTACAAGTTTGCAACTCTCTCTCTTTTCTTCTGATGCAACTCTCTTCTGGGGGTGCTTGGGGCACGGAGAAAGCCTCCTCCAGCACTAGAATGAGGAGATATTTGAACTGTCCCTGGAGAGATTGAAAGGGGAGAGAGAGAGGTGGGCAGGTGCCTCCCACCCTCTGTTCCTAAGGAATCAAATGGCATTTGCCTCCCAGCTCAGATCTGCTGTGGTTCTCTCCTTCCTCATGTGGTTCTGGGAGGGCTGTAAGGGAGCCGGGGTGTCCAGACCTGCCTCCCAACATTGAGGTTGTTTACAATGTCCTCCTGGGAAACATTATTTCTGTAACCTGGGCTGAAACCATCTCTGCCCCAGTCTGTGCAGACCCTGTGGACTGACACTCACAGGTCAACGTGAGTCTCTCTCTCTGGGGTTCTCTTGGTCTGATCATTTTGATCTGGTTCTTCTTGGTGTTGTCCTGCCCAAGTGGGCATTGGGTGCTTCATTCAAGGAAGTTTCCAAATTCCTATCATCTCGTCTATAGAAATCAGCAATAGTAACCTCCCTTGAGGGTTCTTCAGATTCCTGCCTCAGATACGCATCTTGTTCCTGCCCGTCCTGGCTTTAGAATGCCTGCTGTGCCAGCCTTTGGTCCCGTGGTCTCTATTCAGTGCCCATACATGTGCTCCACAGCTGGAAAGTGTGACTCGAGGTGTGTCCATGTGTGAGCACTGTGGTGAACTCTGGGGAGCACTACAACCTGACGTGAGACCCAGCTAGCACGGCTAGAATTGTGTGAGCCCCAGAGCCAGGCCTGTGAGCCCTGGGCTGTCACCATGTAGCAGCCACTAGAGGAGGGGACAGGGTCATCCAAAAGCAGTTCATATCTGCTGTCTGGAGCTCTGCTCTGATGCCCTGGCTGGTGACTCAGGTGCTTTTTGCGTGTCAATGAACCACATTGAAGGAAGAAGAAAGATTTGGGCCCTCAGTCCCATCTGCAGCATGCCAGTGTCTCACCCCCCAGAGGTGAGAGCTGGCTACTGTGTGGGACAGAAAGGAAGGAAATATTATATTCCAATCCACGCAGGACTGCTTGTCAGCAGGATTGTTTAGCTTCTACATCACTGGATCATTCTATCACTATTATCCCGTTGCTCATTGATTTGCTCGAGCGGGCACCAGTAACATCTCCTTTGTGAGACTTTTTGTTACTGTTTTTGGCATATCAAATATGCCACAAGGAGCTTGCGAGGCTCTGCCGTGTGGGTGAGATACTCTCGGTAGCTTGCCGGGCCCTCCAGGAGGGTCGGAAGTATCGAACCCGGGTCGACCATGTGCAAGGCAAATGCCTTAACCCACTATACTATCACTCCAGCTTCTACATAATTTTTGGCTAATGAAGATTTTGCTTCTTGTTATAAATTTAGCTGGAGCAGCCCACATAATACATATGTTAATACATACGTTATGTATATTATATTAGATCCCACTTAATTCACTCCATGTTTTCTCATAACCAACCATGCTTCTGCAGTAGGAGAGGGCTCAAGGGCTGAGTGCATGCTCCACTGAGCTCCAGCTTTGGTTGCTGGTCCCCAGGGACTGTTAGAACGATCTGAGTGTAGAGCAGCCAGTCGACTTCATATCAGCGAGTCACTTAAGTGACTGTGGTCACTATTCCTCATGTCCAGTGAGATCAAGTTCACATTTCTCGGGCTGGGGAGATGACACAGTGAGTAAGACACCTGGCAGTCATGTTGGATCCCAATCCGGGCCCACAGGGTCAGTAGTTCACAGTTGTGATGCACCTCAGTGGACTCACACCCCTCTGACTGCGTGTGTCTGTGTGTGTGAATGAAATTTGATTGTGTGAGTTGTGGGTCATGGTCCAAGGGTTTCTGAGGAGAGTGAGTCCTGTACTTACGGGAAGGAGCAGCTGCCTCATGAGGGAAGGCTGGTGTGTGTCATGGACTCTTGAGAAAACAGAGTTTCTAAAAAATGAAACCTTCACCAATGACTATTTCCCACTAACAACATTTCCAGTTTTCCTCCCACCACCCTCACCCCACACCTACCTCTTTGGCATGAAATTTTCTTGTCTCCTTCTCTCTCTATTTCTCTCTCTGTCTCTGATTCTCTCTCTTCTCTCTCCTCTCTCTCTCTCTCCTTTGGACCATTATAGACTGCAATACAGGTACTGAGAGGTTATGATGTTTGTTTTGTTACCTACTTTCAGCACGCAGTTCTTATTCATGGTTAACTACCTTTGTCATAGTGGTCCTTCTCTATCCTAACTGCCTTCCCAGTCTCTCCCAAAACTTGGGGACCAGTCCTCCTGGCCCTGTTTCCAATGTCCTTGGGAACGGGTGTCATACTAAGTGAATTTCATGACGTTTCTCCTGGTTGCTGTGTAGTATTCCATTGTGTAGATGTACCAAAATTTCCTTATTCACCCTCTGTTTTCAACTCTCCGGCTGTTTCCAGATTCAGACTACTGTGAATAGTGCTGCAACGAACATAGCAGTGCAGATGACGTTTCAGCTCTGTGCCTATTTAGTCTGGGATATATTCCCAGAAGTGGCATTACCTGGTCCTATGGAAACTCAATTTCTAATTTTTTTTTGGGGGGGAGGAATGGCCATAATGTTTTGCAAAAAGGCTGGGCCAGTCAGCCTTGCCACCAAGAATGAATGAGAGCCCCTTTCTCCCTGCATCTGTGCCAGCACTGGTTGTTCTTCCATTTGCTGTGCGCAGTCTCTGTGGTGAGAGATATTTCACTGTTGGACCAAAAAGTCTCATTAAGGGGCCCCCATGTCAGATCCCTCCCAGGGGTGACGAACTCTGTGTTGCAGAGCTCAGCTCAGGACATCCCAGTGGAGCCCCTGGTGGGAAGCAGCTGTTCTACCTGCCAGGACACGAGTGCGGGACCACACCCATGCAGTGACACCCAGTGCCCGGCACAGGTGAGCAGGTGACAGTCAGGGTTGGAGATGGGGAGGTGGGTGCAGAGCCCAGGCCCCAGCCCATGACACCTGTGACTCTTCCATGGTGATCCCTCAGGTGTCCATAGCCCATCTCAGAGTGATCCAGTCCCCAGTGCTCCTCTGACATAGGGTCAGCTGAAAGTCCATCCCCACCCACTTCAGAACAAGGAGCTGACCCAGGGGGCCACGCCCACTTTCCCCTTGGTCACAGTGTGTGTCTGCACTGCTGGTGTCTGACCTTGTCCTCATGGCCCAGGGACACTGGGCTCAGACAGCTCCCCTGTCCTGGCTGACTCTCCAGACAGGAAGCAGCTCAGGTTGGGGTTAGAGGGAGAAGTAGCTGAGGGCTGCGGTGTCCGTTTCTCTGAAACTGCCATCCCTTGGATGCACCCCTGGGGAAGGAGGCCCAGAGTAAGGAGATGTGCTGGCTGCATCCTTACACTCCATCAGGACACGTGGGGACAGGACTGAGCCTACAGAGCAGGGAGACCTCAGCTAGCATGTGCTCCTGAGCATCTCAGCAGCACTGCAGGGCCCTCCTGTGGCTGCTAGCTGCAGTCTGGGTCCGAGGTTTCCCTATGACAGGCCCAAGGCAGGTGAGGCCCCGCCTCCTACTGGCCAGGGACACAGTTTGTGGAATGCTCCCAGGGCCTCCTGGAGAGATTTGGTGGCACATGCCAGCTCTCCCCATTAGGGGCAGTATTGGAACACACTGGCCACTGGGCACAGGGGGGCCTCACAGGAGGGGCCAGGAGGGTAGGGGGAGACCTGGGGAGGGATCTGCCACACCTCTGAAGCCCTTCAGTGGAACTCCCCAGCCCCTTACTGGGGGCAGAACAAACGGAAGAGGAGGCAGGTCCTGAGAGCAGCTGCAGGACCTTCTCTGCTGATGAGGAAGGACCTGCCCAGCTGCCCCCTGCTGTCCCTCTGCAGGGGGTGGGTTCCTGGAGGCCCTCGGGACTGTGCCGTACTCTGGCCTGTGAATGCTCCCAACTGACAACAGCAAACTTCATTGGTCAGAAGTGCAGTCCTCAGCCCGATTCCTCGCACATGTGGGTGCTCCTGTTTCTGCCCCCAGGAGATGTATTTCCCCCAGGTCTGAGCTCCAGACCCTCAGCACCTGCTCCCTGGGGAACTCCCTGACCGTCTTGTACCCACCTGCCCACCAGCAGGAGGAGCCTGTGTGCCCGAGCTCTCGGGATGAGTCCTGCAAGATGCTGACCCTCGGCGAAAGAACTGTGGAGATGTTGGTCTCCCTGATGTCAAGCTCCCCAGGACGGAAGTTCTCCTCTGTTGCCACCATACTTCCTACTGGCCTGGACTTCCCCATTCCCACGCGGATCCTGCAGCAGATGCTGCGCTGGTGAGAGCCGCCCCACCAGTCCCTGGGCCTCGCCTGCCTCCTTGCCTGGGGTGCTCAGAAGGATCCAGGGCCTCTCTGAGCTTCTGCTGGTTCTTCTGAACACAGTGTGGGGAGAGTCACGCAAGGTCCTAGAGGAAGACATGGGATGGGCCGTGACAGTGCTGGGCTGCTGCCTGGTCTCCTGGCCACGAGCTTCCTGTTCATTCTTGCTCCTGCTCACAGAATAGGAGCTGCAACACTCAGAGCCTGTGGCTTGGGACTCCCAAAGTACATGCACAGGATTCCCCCTCCCAACTCCAAAGCATTTCTGTTCCCCATGGACTGGTCTTCGTGTCAGTGTTGCTGTTGGCGATTAGATGTGTCTGGGGGGCACACAGGTGTCCCAGCACCCTGGGACAGAAGAAGGGCTTGGTGGGTTTTCCCCATACTTCAAAGCAGCACCTGATCGTGCAGCATTTCTCCACACAACATTGGCACGCGAGAACAGAGCGACTCCCTGGGACTCAGTCCTGGCCTGAGCCTCAGGATCCTGCCGTGTGTCCAGAACATGCCACGGGCACTGTCCTGCTTCCCCTAGGTCTGGATGCCTCCTCCCGTACTTGGGGCAGGTTCTCAACTACGAAGATGCACTGAAGCAGTGAGTGGTCAGGGCCCCCTATCCAGAGTGGACACACTGGGCTGTGTTGGGTGCTGGGTGTGGGCAGAAGGCAGAGCTCAGGCATCATTTCCCCAACACGGGAACCTCCCAGACATGGTCTCGGCATCACATGTAGGGAGCCACCCCCTCCTGCTCAGCATCCCTGGGCCTGCAGCAGCACATGTGCCCAGCAGGTGCTCTAGAATTCCCAGCAGCCCAGGACAGGCCCAGGTGGGGAAGGTCATTCTCAGGACCTTGGGGGCCGAGGGCGTGGGGACCCACTCACAGGTTCTCTCTTGGATCTTCTCAGTGACAAGATGGCTCAGCTGGGCTCCAGGGGAGGGGACCTTCTGTGGGAGCAGGAGAGGCACATTCCAGGGTCCTGACTCTGCTCCCCACACTCTCCCCAGCGCCCTGAATCCCATGTCAGGGGCCTGGCCTGAGGGATGTGATGAGTGGCTGTGCTGTGTCCCCGTGCAATCGATGCTGGGCTGCATTCTGGTGCATTTCTCTGGCTCTGGCCTCCAAGTGCATGTGAAGAAGGAACTCCTCCTGATCGCACTGATCGGGGCTCAGGGTAAAGGCCCTGCCCTCTGGGGTAGCCGGGCTCCTGCACGTCGTAGTCTGGGGACAGGGTTCTGCTGTTTCTGGTTGTGGCTTGGCCGGACCCTGAGGCGGGGCCCTTCTCTTCAGATGTTGCTCCAGCCCCAGAAGTTGTCCCAGAACCACCCGAGGAGCTGGGCCTGCCTCCGCGGGATGCCCCGGAGCTGGAGCCTCTCGAAGCCTCAGCTGCGGCCGTAGCACCACGGGCTGAGCTGGAGGTTGCCGGACCTGGAGACATGCATGATGCCAGCTCATGGGCAGCTGCCAGCAGGGTCAACGAAGCAGCTGACAGCCCTGAGCCTTCCTGCCCCAGCAGCGGGCCCTTGGACGAGCCGAGGAACGAGCAGGTCTCCATCAGCAGGTTCCCTGCCCGGCTGGTGGCCAAGCAGCTGACACTCATGGATGTGGTGAGAGGCAGCGTCCGCCCACACCTGCCATCCCCGGGCACCTCTGCTGGCAGCGGCCCTCCTGGCCCACACTCACTCTCTGTGCCGGCTCCCTGAGCCCGCACTGTCCCGGGATGGCCGAGATGGCCCAGGCAGGGGAGGCACGGGGAGGGGTGCATGTCCGTGAGCTCAACAGAGAGCAGTGGAACGAGAGGGGGGCTGTGGTGCCGAGACTAGTGTGGGGGTTCGAGTTTCTGCTATGGTCTAAGCAGTCTGGACTCCATGAGGGCCCTCAGGGCGGTTCCCTTCAAGCGGGACGCGGGAACCAGCCCCCAGCGCAGCTGTCACAGAGGAATGAGCCTCTTAGGGGCGCAGGGAGGGGAGCCGGGGAGGGCCCTGAGCCTGGTAGGGCCTCAGGAGCAGGCAGAGGGGCCTGCACCCTGCATCAGTCTGGGTTCTGGAGTCCTGAGCCCTTCAGTGCCCAGCACTGCCCAAGGGCCGAGTGGTACTGGCCCTGTCCTCTGTCCTGTCTCCTGGGGTGTCCGTGGCTGAGCCCATCCCTCTCCCTTAGGAGCTGTTCCTGGAGCTGGTGCCGAACCACTGCCGGGGAGACCTCTCCTCTATTAGGAACAAGCCAGGCTACGAGCATGTGTGCCCCACTGTGCGGGCCATCGAGAGCCAGTTCATCACTGTGGCCAACTGTGTCCTCTCCACCTGCCTCGGGGAACTGAGCCCGCTCGCGCGGGCACGGATGCTGGAATACTGGATCCTGGTGGCCCAGGTATGCTGGGGGAGCTCCCTGTGGAGTTGGGGTCCCTGGGTCCTATGGTCCGTATATGTGGTGGCTGAGTCCTTGTGGAGTTGGAGGCACTGGGTCCTGGGGGTCCGGGTATGTGGTGGATGGGTCCCTGTGAAGTTGGGGACACTGGGTCCCGGTGGCCCGGTATGTTATTGATGGGGCCCCTATGGATTTGGGGGCACTGGCTCCTGGTAACGGGGTATGTGGGGTCAGGGTCCCTGTGAATTTGTGGGCACTGAGCTCTGGGGGCCTGGATATTCGGGGGTGGGGGTCCCTGTGGAGTTGGGGCTGCCTGTTCTCCCATGAAGCTCAGGAGGGAAGATGGTCTCCTGCTCCAAGGACCATGGGCGTTTCCTGCAGGGATGGTGTCCTGAGGACGTCCCAGTGGGGGCCCATTATCCTGCCTGGTCCTTCTTTGAGTCATGCGCACACTCTCCAGGGGTTTCCTTGGGGTTCTCTGTGCCCCACTATGGGGCTCAGCCCCAAGGCCTGCAGGGAGCTCAGACTCTAGCTGCCCTGTCCCCTGCTCTTGCCTCCCAGGAGTGCCAGCGCCTCCACAACTGGGCGTCCACCTATGCCATCCTCTGTGCCCTGCAGAACAACGTCATCTGTCGACTCCGCAAGAGCTGGCGCAACGTATCCTGGTGGGTGCTCCCGGGACTGCGGCCTCTGTGCTCTGTCTGCAGAGCCCCTCAGTGAGCTGAGACCCCTGGGGACAGCAGCCTGGGGGCCAGGCGCTGGGCAGGGAGCAGGACTCTGGCTTCCCACAGCTGAGCAGGATCCCAGGGATACAGGGACAGCTCCCTCCTCCCTCGGGACAAAAGTGTTCCCTCCCTAGGTGGAGCCAGAGGAAGCTGAAGGCCCTGTGCAGACAGGCCCGGAAACATAGACACTGCAAGCCCCCACAGGTAGTCTGCAGGCTGGAGGCCTGCATGGAGGAGGGGGGGAGGGAGGGGCGGGTGCTGGACAGGTTTCTGTGTCTTTCCAGTCTTCTCTGTATGGGCACAGCAGGTGTGTGCGTTGGGTAGAGGCCTGTTGGGGGCTGTGAGGGCAGGAGGCCCTGGGGGCATCTGCGTGGGGCTGCTGCTCTGGGTGGGGGCTGCAGGCTCAGCTGTCGCTGTTCTCCTCAGTCTGGGCCTGAGGGAGGAGAGTGGGGGCCAGGCGGGTGGGCACAGAGGCTCAGGGTCGGGTGCTTGTCCCCAGGAGGAGCAGCGCTGCCGCTTTGTGTCCTGGCTGAGGAACCTCGGGAGGCGCCAGGTGAGGGGCGTGTGGGACCCAGGGACAAAGGGTGGCCCCCACAGGGGTCTTCCCTCAGAAAGAAGGCCTGGCCCCAGGCCTGCCTCCATCTGACTGTGTCCCGACCCAGGGCGGAGTGGGCAGCTGCAGAGCTGGTGTATGTAGGGTGGGTGGGGGAGCCCGGGAGAGGGCGGGGCCCTGGGACCCACGGGAGGGCTCTCAGCTGTGGGGGCAGGAGGACATCGGCAGCCCTGGAGGGACTCCAGCTCACCTGGATCCTGGCGGTGGGAGGCTGAGGCTTGTGGGTATCCTGGGGACCCCAGAGCAAGTCCCCTTTCTAACGGCCCCTTCGGCACAGGGTGTGGTCCCCTTCCTGGGGCCCTTCCTCCAGGAGCTGGAGAGTCTGGACAGAGAAATGGAGGAGTTTGGGGTGAGTGAGCTGGGGGCTGGGCGGGCAGGAGCCGACACCCCCTACACCTCAGCCCTGGGCAGAGCTCCTGAGGGAAACTCCCCGGGCGCTGGGCTTCACACCCGAGGCAGGAGCAGCACGGGGCACCCAGGCCTCGTCTCCCAGTTCCCGGGGATCAGCAGAGGCCCTGGTGCAGAACCACCTGAGGTCAGGGGAATCCCCAACCTCTCCCTCAGCAAGAGGCGTGGGGCAGAGGGACCTCAGGATCCACCTCAGGGGCAAGGTCCTTGTCCTTGCTAGACACCCCAGTGTGTCACAGGGTGGGAGAATCTGCGTACCTGACACCCAGCCGTGTCCTTTGAGCTCAGAGCCTGGCACAGAGTCCCCCAGGGGCCCTTTCTCATGCACTTGGCTGTTTGCTTCCAGGAGGAGGTGGTCAACAAGGAGAAATTAACAAAGGTGAGCAGTGGGACTCTGCAGGGGAACGGAGGAGGGGACCCAACTTTCCTGTCCCCTAGTACCCTGTCGGATCCTCCTTCTTTCTGTCCCTCTGGCCTGACACAGTAGGAGAATGAAACAATGGAAACCCATACATGTGCGTGGGGGGCAGAGATCCATCAAGAAGTACTTCCTGGTGGAGGGGTGTTTTCTGATGTCACAAGTGGGCACGCTGATTGGCAGAGTGAAGGGGGGATCCCTATGGAAATTTTCCTTCTACTCTGCCTTTGGGCAGCCCTGGCCTGGACGGCGCCGCAGCCCACTCAGGCCTTTCCCTTCTTTCCTTCTCAATGTCCCAGGAAACTGAGATTCTCCAGGAGATTGTTCGGCTCCAGGAGGCCGCGGAGAACTACCGCCTGCAGCCCCACGAGCAGTTTCTCTCCTGGTTTCAGGCCCTGGAGCTGATCACGATGGAGGAAAGGTGGGAGGGACAGGCCTGGTTTGGGGAGGGCCCGGGTTCCGGTCCCTGGGACATCTGTGTCATGTCCCTGCACCACAGTCCAGATTGATTTGCAGCCTGGGCCCTTCTGATCCCCTGAGCCTAGGAGGGACCATGCTAGTGTGGCTTCGGTCACCAAGAGCTGCCTCTTTGTCCCCAGCTATGTCCTGTCCATCCAGCGGGAGCCCCCGTTTGAGGAGTTCAACTACCACTGCCTCCTGGAAGGAACATCAAAGGAAGCCACTGTCCACACTTACTTTAACATACCCTTCAGTTCTGCTTATGTTTAAACAATCTCAACTATCTTGTATTTGTTATTAACATTGAGTTACTTTAGTATTAAAACAATTAACTGGAAGAATGTGTCGTATTACAATTTCTTAATGACACAATGTCCCTCCCTGGCCATCCCCACACACTCAGCACCCACACCAGCAGCAGCAGCCGTCTCATCATCACAGGGGCGGGGGGATGTGCAGATACTTACCCAGAAACTTCCTTCATCTCCTCGGTTTCTGAAACTTCCTTTCTGCACAGGAACCTTAGGTGGACACCACGGTCAGGAAGGCTCTGCTTCTTCCTGTGTGCATTCCCCTGCACACTGGGTCTGTTCTCATTGCTGGGGAAGCTCTTGCACTTTGTTGGGGTATCTGCAGGGTATCTTCTGGTATATCCTCAAGCAGGGCAGATGTAATCTCTGCAGCATCGTCCTCTGGTGAAGGATTTTAGCAGGAAAGAACTGGCTTCCCAGGCCCCCAGCCTCTTTGGGTGAAGCTGAGCTGCTCTTCCCTGTTTCTGTCCTCCTGCGAGGCACTAAGTGAAGAGGGTACTGTTGTTCCAGAGAAGGCGTCGAGTCTTGGTCAATCCCCCACCCCACCCAGCTCACTGCCACCCTTCCTGGGTGATCCAGAGTCTGGTGTCATAGATGAGGGCCCACAGATGGCCCATGACCCCCCTCCCCATACTTCCCTTCCTTCCAGGGCCAAGGTCAAAGCAGGGGTTGATCAGAGTGAGGGTTTGTGTGGGGATGGTGGGGTGGGCAGCAGGGCAGAAGAGAGCCAAGGAGATCGGGAAAACAAGAGTCACCTCAGGCCCTCAAGTTCAGAAGGAGGAACCAGATGATAGTACAGAAGGCAGGGTGATTGCCTTGCATCTGGCCAACCAGGGTCAATCCCCAGCATCTTCTATGGTCCTTCAAGTCCTGCCGGGAGGAATCCCCGAGTACAAAGCCAGACATCACTCCTGAGCACTGCTGGGTGTGACCCAATAAGCAGAAAAACAAACAAGCAAACCAATCCAGGTCAGCAGAATGAAGATGTCAAGAGCAAAGGCACCCAGGAGAGCTGAGGCTCGCCCATGGCTGGGGGGTGCTTCTTCTTCAGCACAGGGGGCCTTACCTCCAGGGCACACAGGTCATTAGAAATGTGGGATTCAGTCTTGCCTGCAGAGAATGGTCTAGTTGAGAGAGGAAACTTCCCCAAGTTTCCCCTGTCCCAGGAGATCGGTTTTTCCTTTTGCTGCATTTCCTTTTGACACAGGGACCCTGAAGGAGAAGAGACCAGGGCTGGTTGGGAAGCACCTTCCTGCCCCCTCCCAAGGGAGCATCCGGCAGCCAGAATGTCCAGGGAGCAAATGTAGTGTAAAGAGGCCATCCAACAGCTGGCTTGCGGCACATTGACATCACACCCACAGAAACAAAATTCAGGTTGCTGACAATTCCGTTCCATATTCCAGTGTGTCACATTTGCCTGATGAGACAGTTTGGAAGGACACAATGAGAAATCATTTTATACCCACATAGATATATCCCTGTATCTGAGGGTACGCAGCTGAGGTTGGGGGTGGAGTTAGGTCAGGGTTAGGGCATTAGTGTTAAGTTGAGGATTAGGGTTCAGATAGGCTTAGGCTAGGTTTAGGTTATGGGTAAACTTCAGAGAGGGTTATAAACAGGCTTAAGGGTAGGGTAACAAGGTTAAGGTTAAGGTCACATTACAACTTGGTCCCCTGAGCCCCTTCAGGAGTGTCTCCTGAGCACACATCTGGGACAAGCCCTGAGCACTGCAGGGTGTGTCCCCAAACCAACAACAACAATGAGATAATAATATCCTGCACTCCCACTTAGGCTGGTAGGGAGGACCTGTTTACTTCAGATCTTTCACGTTGCATATTTGACCACTGGCTTAGGTACAACCTGTTATGTTCAGCCCAAGGCTGAACACCCTAACACACAGTCTAGGGTGTTAGGGTTAGGGGAAGGGGTAAAGATAGGGGTAGGGTTGGGATTGGTTGGCATTAGGGTTAGTTTGGGGTGGGTTAGGGTTGGGAAAGGAGTATTAGTAGGGACGTAGTCAGGGTCAGAGTAGGGGTAGGGCTTAGTATAAGGTTAGGGGTAAGGGGGAAGGGGACGGTTAGGGTTACAGTTAGTTGAAGGGTTAGGGCTAGGGTTCACTTGTATCACGTCTCATCCCATTCATCTTCGATTTGCTGGAGCAGGTGCCAATAATGTCTCCATTTGTCCCTGTCTCAGACTAGTGTAGCCCAAAGATATCTGCTCACTCCAGGAACACGAAGAGCCTCAAATAGTTCATTCAGGGTCTTGACGAAAAAGTCTGACCATCCTGTTTGTGGGCAGCCATGCGGTCTTTTGACGTCCTGTGGAATACAGTCAGTAACAGCTCTAGTCCAGCGGTCATCTCCGAATTACATTACGTGTCCAGCCCATCTGATTTTTGACGCCTTGGCAAACAAGACAGCATCCCTGATTCTTGACCTTAGATGGAGGTCAGAACCTGGGATTCCTTCTCTCACTTAAGTGAACCCTGATACTCCTAGCATGGCTCTTTTGATTCCTCTTTTGGACACCCAAATAGCATCTCCATCCTGTCTTTGTAGGGCCCAGGTCTCTGAGGCCTATGTTAGTGCGGGAAGAACAGTGGAGTTGAAAAGATGTGTCCGGAGCAGGAGGTTCTTCATCCTCTTAACCACTTCTTCGACACTCTTGAAGGTGTTCCACACTGCTCTCTTCCTCCTGCGCAGTTTTGGCGCCAAGTCGTTCCTCATGTTGAGTTCTCGACCTACGTACACGTAGCTGCTGCATTCGGAGATGTTCGTTCCATTGAGAGCAAATGGAACGTCAGGGACTAGTTCGTTTTTCATAAACATTGTTTTGCTGAGAGTCAACTGCAGTCCGACCTTTCCACACTTGCAGTTGGAGTCAGCCAGCATTTGTGTCGCTTGGCTAATGTTTGGCTGTGTAAACACAAAAAAGGGGGCATGCCGCAGCAGTGCTCTATGTCTCCCCTTCCACTGGCGTTCCATAGTCTCTAGCCACTTCCCCCACCCCGGGGAGGTTGATGTGATGGCCAGGCGAAGGAAGAAATGGCAGCCAGGCTGGTTGGTCTCAGTTGCAGTTTATTCCATTCCCATCTCCATTCTCTGATTCTCCTCCTGCTTCTTCCTCTCCCATGCTACTTCATTCTACTTCTCACTCTGGATCTGGATCTCGATCTGGCTTCTCTGGATCTGCCCACCTTCCCCACCCACGCCCAGCCCACTCTTACACCCTAGCTAAATCCCCAAGCATGAGAGGTTGGGGCTTACACATAGGTGTGGTCACAATCAATAGGTGTAAAGTTCTTTCCCTCAGGGGATGTTCTCCTAGGACAGATTGTCTTTCAGCAGGAGGACCCACCCAAGAGCAGAATCCCAATGGTGTGTTTCTCCTCTTCTTGTCCAAACTAACATATAAGCATTCATAATATTAATCTTTTGTATGGACACAGTAAGAGATACATTAAGCTTATAGAATTGCTCTCCTGGGGCCATCTCGATATCAGACTACAGTGCTCAGGCCAGATTAGTCATTCCTATCCCCAGCAGGGTCCTAGTCTTGTCGTTGCTTTTGGATCATGACAGCATTTGTTTATGATTGAGCTCTTAACTTATAGTTAAGAATCATGGTGCTTTGACCTGGCCCATATCGATGCCAAGGTAGCTCACAGCTTGCCCTGGGACCCTTCAGTCCCTTGTCACGGCCCTGGTTTAGGGGTGCTAGGAACTAAGGGCAACTGAGGCTTAAGTCGAGAAAGCAGATGCCCGGGAGTGAATAATATTTGAAGCCAATTAAATCCCAAGTTATACAAACATAACATTGACTGTCTTTCTTTGTCCATACAAAAAGGACATTGCTTTCAACTAAAGTATTCAAAAGACATAAAGAGAGGAGAAAGATAATATTTCACTCATACATATAAAATCATAGATTTCTGAGGAATCCGACCCTACAAGTTAACAGAGTCTGGGAAAAGGTGATAGACCGGTTGGGGAACAAAGCATGTAGAGGGGCTTAAGATAAATGCAGGGGTCTGGAAGTGCCTCGGGAGCATTGTGATAAACCTAAGCTTCCTTTGGCAAGAAGAACACGACATACCAATGTTGTCTTAAAATGCTTAGAGATTGTTACCAGATAAACCTAAACTCTTTGTGGCAAGGGAGAAAGGACAAACCAATGATATCCTACACATACCAAGCATGCATCCAACCTGGTCACAATTTCTAGCTCCACGTGGTCCCCTCAGTCTTTCTAGGTGAGTCCTACCTGGAACCCCCCAGCACCATTGGGGTGGCCTGGGTATGCCAGCACCCCAGGGTCCCAGATGCATCGCACACCCAGACCCTTACATTGAGCCAACAACCCAGTTGGCCGAAAATCATCAGTGGAACCCCCAGGTCTCTTGTGTGCTCCTGGGAGCATCTCCTATCTCCCTCCTGTCCCCAAACACTCCCCACAATGGTACAAAGCTAAAATGATTTGTAAAATATAGTACCTTCTTCATACACAGCCTAAAATTGTCTCTCACATCTTATACTTCAATAAATTGACCATCCACAGACATCCAAAGCACATTGGATGCAGGGGAGTTTGAAACTAGACTGTGAAACAGACTGCAGGTTCAAATCCCAGCTCTGGTTCTTATTAGCTTTGAGACATTGAGCAAGTCATTCCATCTTTCTGTGCCTCAGTTTTCTCATCTGCAGAATTCGAGTGATAGTGCTAGCACGTACGTTTATATATATTTCTATGTACATAGAGTACTACTAAATATAGCATGCTTCTATAAATGTATAATATATGTTGTAATACATGCATAAGTACACATATATATGTTGTAATAAATACTTGCAACAGAACTTGGCACACAGTGCCCTGTACAACATGCCATATGCCAACACCTGTAAATCACATAGCGTTCACTCTGGAGAGGGCCAGAACCCGAGCTCTAAGGCTGGGGAAAGTGAACTTGCTTGGAAAATCCAGGAAAGGGTTTCTTTTCTATTTCTTAACAATTCATACCTCAGATGAGGGTGGGGGCGGTGGCGGTGAATAAAAAATAAAAAATAAATAAATTAATTAATTGAATAAAACAAAACCTGATGGAAATATTTTGATGCTCTTTGTGTATTTATTGCAGTAGTAATCTGCACTGGGTTCTTGTGGATTAGAACACTGACCACCACAGACCTTCTGTCTAGCAACCCTCTTACTTAACAAGTGAAGTTTGTACAAAGATGCCAGGAAGGATGGGAGGAGGGTAACAAAGTCAGAGGCAGGGGGAGTAAAGGAGGGGCTTTCTATATAGGATTAGATACAGTATGTTTTCCCACCCCAGGATTGCACAAAAGGAAAGGGCAAAGTTTACATGACTGACTCCCTCTCACTTTGAATTTTTTTTTCTTTCTGGGTCACACCCACCGATGCTCAGGGGTTCCTCTTGGCTCTGTACTCAGGAATCACTCCTGATGGTGCTTGGGGACCTTATGGGCTGCCAGAGGTTGATCTTGAGTTGGCTGCATGCAAGGCAAACACCATACCTGCTGTACTCTTACTCCGGCCCCTCGCTTCTCTCAATTTTATCTCTAATTCTTCCACAGTAGAGTGGGAGCATGATAGAGCTCTTCTGAGATTTCCAAAAAGATATTTCAAGATCCTGACCTTTTATTCCAACCCAGAGTGGGGTATTTAAGCACATAGGTGAAGGAGTTGAGAAAATCGGAGGACCTTTGTCTGGTATATCCTGAATAATAATACATATTCTCATTATTAACATGCTGAGATCAATACGCTCCTGAATATGGATAAGTTCAAAATGAATAAATACGTGTCGAGTACTTTCTGTGTACACAAATCAGCAAAGCATGATGAGGAGACAACGATACACAAGATCTGATTCTGAGCCAGGATGACTGAGTATGGGGAACCTCTCCTACAGGCCCAGCAACTCCACACTGAGTCTTAGACACTATACTCCCGCACAGAAACCGACTGGAGACCACGATGAACAAAACTTCCACCGCAAGGGACAGAAGGAGAGCACTGTGAGAGAGTGCCCTAGGGGTCTTCCACCACGGCAGCCAGCTGCAATCAGGAGGAGATACTGAAGGTGTCAAAGTGTACTTGGGGCTGTGGAAGAGATTGTACCAAACACTTATTACCCTAACCCTGCAGTCCTCTACTTAGAAAAATAAAGTAACAGTGAGAAACCACAAGGTCTGAAGCGGTCTGAGTTACTGACAGGCCCCATCTTGGTGCCCTCGAGCCCAGACTATTATCAGCAGAGCTTAGCCCAGCAGACAAACAGCTCTGGCCCCTGACAATCCATATCTGACTGCTCTGATGGAAGCCAACCCTTGTAGTCTGAAGGCACCTTTGGAACGCCCAGGCGTACTAAGGTCTATCACCTGCTGTGCCCCCATGTCTGTCCATGGGCATCAGGGCATTGCTCCCTGACAAAGATCAGGGCACTCCATTGCCAGGTGCAGTGCAGGCCCAGCCCCATCTGAGTCTGTGTGATTAAAGCGACCAGTGGATGCTGGGTCCCAGCAACCCTGAGCCCATGGGTACTACCTAAGCCGGTTCGAAGCGTGCCCAGATTTTTCCAGGTATCTGAGATCTCAAACAGTGTCCAGCGATGCTCACACTTAGTGCCATCAAAGAGGCCAAACAATGATGACTGTTGCCTCCAGCGACATCCCATCGTGGTGCCATAGCCATTGCTATGACAACACAAATGCTCGTGACAACACATTCCTGGTGACTCCTCAAGCCTCAAATTTGGAGCCACGCTTCCCCTGCTCTATATTATTTGGACACTGTGGTTTACAAAGTTGTTCATGATGGTTTGTTATAGGCGTTCAGTATTCCAACACCAATCCTATTATGTCACCGTAGTCACCTTCTCTCCACCATTGTCTCCAATTTTCTCAACCACCCCTCAATCTGCCTCTGTGGCAGACCCACAATCATTTATTTTACATAGATTTTTTTGTTACCAATAAATTGCCAACAGAATGATCAAAAATGATTTCTTAGAAGAAAATTAGTGAACATTGTTGTATCTCACCATGGAGACATTAAGTCCTCATATGAGGGATTACTAAGATGTTGTTACAAGTGAAGCCTTCTGTGCTACCATTTTTGTGAGTTGAAATTGGTTGGCTTCTATGTTTCATCCCATCCAATCTGGTGTGCTATTACAGGATTGTCAGCATTGTAGAGGTGGAGACATCACGCAGGGAATTCAGAATTTTTTACTGGGTGGTGTAGCTGGATTTAAAATTGCAATTGGGCAGTAGCTTTAGAGGACCAGAGCAAGCAGTTGCTGGGGCTTTGTTTGGGCAGATGCTGGTCTACCCCCCTCTGAAAATGCCTAGATGTCCCAGTCCTAGAAATTCTTGTGGCTAGTTGAGCTCTTTCAAGATGTACGTATGAGTTTCTGGAGCAAGGCTGGTAGGGGAGCATCCATGGCGGGAGAGCTGGTTCGTCCCCCTAGGCCTCAGGAGCAGAGTCACCAGCCCCTGCTTAGGCCCTTGTGGAATTCCAGAAATAAGGGGACATGGATAGACTTGCACACATTGATGGTAAAGACAGTGACTTCAAGTACTCCTGCTGTTACCGAGCTATGAAAGATGCGAGTTCCAAAAATAGAAACGAATGCCCAAACAGGGACGAGAGCCATCGGTGGCCGAGAGCCGCCTCCCCAGGACAGACAATGGAGACTGACAGAAGAAGGACAGGGGGACGAAGAAACTGGGTCCAAGCTCCAGGCTGATGGGTAGACAGTTTATTTCTCTCTCCCTCCCTGTATTGCCAAGTTTCTCCCCTTACGGCACAATCATAGTCATAGTTTTGGCATAGTTCATCATAGTTCCATTATCCTAGTCTTCTCGTAGACTTCAAAGTCCTCTCCTTTCTTATATCCTTCCTAGTCTCGTCTTAGTCTCATAGTCCTCTCCTTCCAGTCATCGTCGTCATCTGGTCCTCCTCCTAGTCCCGGACTTTCTAGTCCCCTCTTTTTTTAAAAAATTTTTTATTGAGTCATCATGTGGAAAGTTACAAAGTTTTCAGGTTTAAGTCTCATTTATACAATGCTCGAACACCCATCCCTTCACCAGTGCACATATTCCACCACCAAGAAACACAGTATAGCTCCACCCCGCCCCCCCACACCCCTAGCCACCCCCACACCCCTAGCCCCCCAACCCCACCTGTGTAACTGATAAATTTCACTTTACTTTCATTTTGATTACGTTCAATATTTCAACAAAACTCACTATTATCTAGTCCCCTCTTACTCCTTACAGCATAGTTCTATAGAAATCATGAAGGGTGGGGCTGAACACTGTCATAAGAACAAACAGAGGTAAAGCCACCCCTTCAGCGGAAGTTCTAGGAGATGAACTCTAGGACAAAATCTCATCGAAGGGTTCAGCACTCTAGATTACTAGCTGATCCACTCAAAGGCAGGATTCCATCCAGGGTGAATTGCTTTCTCCTTTCCTCAGCTAGTAATCCATTTAAATAATTACAGTAAATTTACTTCTTATCATACTTCTAGTCATTTTGTATGAACACAGCAAGAGATATATTAAACTTAAAGGTTGGCTCTTCCTGGGGACATATCGCTATATATTCCAGACCACAGTCCTCAGGCCAGGTGAGTCTTTCCTAACCCCAGCAGGGTCCATATGCAGTTACTTCTTTTTGGGTCACGACAGAGTTTTTGTCCCATGACCGTGCTCTTAACTTACTATACTTATGTTGCTTAGCTTGTCCCATTTCAATGCCAGGGTAGCTTACTGCTTGCCCTGAATCCATCCAGTCCATTTGCTGGAACCCTGCTTTTAGGGAACTAGGAAGAAAGGGCAAGTGAGGTTTAAGTCAGGTAAATATGATGCCCAGGAGTAAATATTATTTTGGAGCCAATTAACTCCCATGTGACAAAGCATAACATGAACTGTCTTCCTGAGTCTATACAAAAAGAACATTGCTCAATAATGTATGCAAACGACATAAAGGAAAGAGAAAGCAATATAGGATTATTAGTGCTTGATGCAATTGGGTATGTCTCAGGGGCACTCTTGTAGGAG
Organism: Sorex araneus; assembly: GCF_027595985.1. NCBI lineage: Eukaryota > Metazoa > Chordata > Mammalia > Eulipotyphla > Soricidae > Sorex > Sorex araneus. The sequence goes on along the minus strand of NC_073308.1, from coordinate 6,042,652 downwards.
TAACTCAATAAACCTAAGCTCCCTGCGGGAGCAGTAAGGACAACCCGTAGTTACCGAACAGAGCTACCTGAAGAAGACTCCAAAACAACTGTCTTACTGGCACTCACTGAAATGAGGACTTCTGTGCAAGGTAATGTCAATACAAACAACAGACATCTGAGATCAGCTTGAGAAAAATTCTAGCAGGGATAATAGAGCTAAAGAATGTAACAATTGAAATTTAAAAATTAGAATAGAGGGCTTCAACAGCAGAATGGAAAATAAAAAGAAAAAAGAAAAACCAAATCAGTGAACTCCAAGGTAAAGTAGTGTAAAACAAATTAAAAAATTTATCACCAGTAAACTGACCATCCAAATAATATTAAAGGCAATTTAATAAAAAGAACCAAAAGCCTCCTTTGGAGGTAGTCAGAAACCGTGGAAGAAAGAAAAAGTAGGAGAGAAGTAGACTGATAATGGGGACTCATTGTTTTGGTTTTGGGGGGGGTATTTTTGCTTTTTGGGTCACAGCCAGCGATGTACAGGGGTGACTCCTTGCTCTGCACTCAGGAATAATTCTTGGCGGTGCTCAGGGAACCTTATGGGATGCTGCCAATTGAAGCCCCAGACTCATTGTTTTTAAGTTTGATGATTCTTATGCTGATTCTTTATGCTACTTAGTCAATTTTAAATTTTAATGATTTATTTTTTATGGGGGTCACATTCAGCAATGCTTAGGGGTTACTCCTGGCTCTGCACTCAAGAATCACTCCAGGCAGTACTGGGGGGAATGATACGGGATGCCAGGGATTGAACCTGGGTTGGCTGAGTGAAAGGCAAATGCCCTACCCGCTGGACTATTGCACATGGCTCTTAATTTTAAATTTGAGACAACATATCTCTCAGTCCTAAAAGTTATTCTTTTAAAGTTCATCTTCTTTCTGGGTGCCAGAGTGTTAGTGCAGTGGGAAGGATGCTTGCCTTGAAAGTGGCCAATCAGGGTTGAATCCATAGGCCCTCTAGGGTCCCCTGACCACCCCCAAGAGATCCCTGCGTCCCACAGGGAGCCCCCAAACAAAAATAAATAAAATAGATATATTTCAGTAAAAAACTTTTTGGACCCTTCATATGTGACCTATTTTATTTTGTATCCATTTGGGTAGATTATTTTTTGTCCACCTACCGATAATGTCTTTCATTTCTTTTCTTTCTCTTTTCATTCTTGTTGGAGATTTATTTTACCGGCCTTTCAAGAAATCTTTAGCATTTTAATCATTTTCTCCATTTTTTTTTTGTTTTCAGGAAAATAGTGCTCTTAAATTTCCTTATCTATTTTTTTCTGCTTAAATAAGATTTACTGCTCATTCCCTTTTCTAGATCTTAAAGAGGAAAATCTAGATTACTGATTTTAGAATGATCTGTTTTTAAATAATATAAACATTTAATACCTCGAGTTTCTCTCTCCAATTTTATTTCAAAATATTTGTATAGAATATATAACTTTTTAAATAAAATTTCTCTCTTTGACCCATGGAATAAAAACACTTTGCTTGATATTAAGAATTTAGAGTTCTATTTTTGTGGTAGTTATCATTGGACACTTTTACTGTCTAATTGTCAGAGATTCAGAGATGACTGCTTGACTAGAGCTGTTACCGACTGGATTCCACAGCACGTCAAAAGACCAAGTGGCTGCCCACCAACGAGATGGTCAGACTTCTTCATCAAAACCCTGAATGAACAGTTTGAGGCTCTTCGTGTTTCTGGAGCGAGCAGATATCATTGGGCTACACTACACGAGACAGGGACAAATGGAGATGTTACTGGCGCCCACTTGAGCAAATCTAAGATCAACGGATGACAAGTGACATCAAAAATTATCAAAAATTATCACTATCACTGTCATCATGTTGCTCATCAATTTGCTCCAGCGGGCACCAATAATGTCTCCATTGTGAGACTTCTTACTGTTTTTGGCATATTGAATACGCCATTGGAGCTTGCCAGACTCTGCCATGTGGGTGAGATATTCTCGGTAGCTTGCTGGGCTCTCTGAGAGGGGCAGAGGAACGGAATCCGAGTTGGCTGTGTGCAAGGCAAACACCCTACCACTGTGCTATCGCCACAGCCCGTGTCGGAAATTTTTTGAACAAAAATTAAGGGAAATAAAACTGAAAAAAAAATGAAAAACATTGATAAACAAATTTACTGACTTATTCAGTTGCTTTATTTCATATGTGAAGTCTATATGTATATTTTTTTTGGTGGGGGATCAATCCTGGCGATGTTCAGGGGTTAGTCCTGGCTGTGCACTCAAAAACCACCTCTGGCAGTGCTCAGGGATCATTTGGGATGTCAGGGATCAAAACCGGGTCTGCTGTATGCCCGGTAAAACACCCTATTTGCTGTACTAGTGTTCAAGCCCCATCTATTTTTTTTACCCTGATTTTTATTTTGGAAATTTCAAAGATATACAATAAAATACCAAGCTTCAGCAGGTATAATTTCTTGTTTTCTCCAAGCTGTGCACTTGGAACATATTCTAGACAGCAGACAATTCCATCCACAAATATCTGACTTTCTCTAAAAGATACTTGTATTCACTTTCAATCATGTGAGAAGATGTTATATTGATTGAAGAGCACAGTAGTAACAGTTTTATACCAAAATAGGTGTTCATGGAGAAACTAAAATCACTTTTAGATATTATTTATGTATCAATAGTTCTGGTTTGGTTTGGGGCTCTGTCAGTGGTGTGGGGGATCGAACCTGGGTCAGCTACGTGTGAGGAAACACTCTGCATCTTGTTGTCCTGCATCCTCAGGCTCTCAGATGCTGATGACTGTTACTATTTCTGAGCTGATATTTTTTTCCCTTGAAATTCGGTCTTATTATTTTGAGTTCCTTTCTGTGGATTTTATCTCTTTCTCTGTACCCCCATGAGGGGGCAGAAGAAGGAAGAGCAAAGAAGAATTTAAATGAATCTAGCTTGAAGTTCATCTTTATTCATCAGTCACTAAACATTTTTGGAGTAACTTTTCAGAGTGACTCCTGAAACAATTTACAATGCCTTTTTACGTTTTTTACAGTAATAACTGGGTACTTCTAGGGGGAGTTAAATTATAATCTTTAAAAAAGCATTTCCAGAGATCAGAGCAATGGTGCAATGGGTAGGGCATGCAGCGTTGCATGAAACTGACCTAGCCAGGTTCCATCCCCAGCACCCCATATGGTCCTCCAAGCACCACCAAGAGTGATTCCTGAGCTCAGAGCTAGGAGTGCTGGGCATGGCCCCCAAACAAAAATAACAAGTAAATGATTTCCCAAGCACTATCCGAGTATTCAACTTTCTCAGTCAATAATTTGGGCTTCAGGGCCGGAGAAATATCTCAACGGGCCAGAGTGCATGCTTCCACACAGAAGTTCCAGATTCTATTCCTGCACTACAGGGATCTTTAAGAACCTGCCAGGAAAGACCCCCAAGCTCTTAGCCCAGAATAACTTCTGAGGTTTGAGCGTATATGTAGTTTGAAAGTTACAGGTTTGAAAGCTCTTCTTGAAATTTCTCATCAGCTGCATGGGTTTGGGTTGCTGGTAGGTCCGTGCTCCGGGACCCTTCATAGCGCCCAGGCCAGAGCAGGCTTCGGCCCCACACCATTGCCTGGCCCTCCCAGGGGACAGCAGGCGCTGAAGCAGGTCACATAGTACAAAATAGGGGCAGCGTGTTTGAGTCATAGTGCCTGGTGACACTGGAAGACAAACATGCTTGATGTTTACATATTTAGATATTGACTATTTTCAGGGAGCCATTCTATGGAATAACCCTTTATCACTTGAACCACATTTTTACTTTAATGATGTCCTATTTGAATACACAAAATGTAGTGTGATTTAGTGATAGTTTTTATTTGTTTTGTTGTCACTCCTGGTGGTATTTAGGGCTTACTCCTGTCTCTGTGCTCAGGGATCACTCCTGGCAGGCCTAGGGGAACGTATGGGGCAGAGGGGATTGAACCCGGGTAGGCTGCATTCAAGATAAGCGCCCTATCCACTGTACTATCACTCCAGCCCCTGATTCAGTGATAATTTGTAGAAACAACTTGTTCAAAGTAAATTGCTATGAGCTAAATGTCTATTTGAATTCTTAAATGTCTTTTTAAAGTATTGGTTTGAAATTCATTAGTGAAGTTCTTAATGGCTATTCTCTAATTTTCTGTGATATAATCTGTATAATTTGTATATTGATTCCTCCGTCCTTCTCGGAGAGCCCGGCAAGTTACCGAGAGTACCCGCCAGCACGACAGAGCCTGGCAAGCTACCTGTGGTGTGGTGAAGTCTCCCAATGGAGACATTACTGGTGCCTGCTCGAGCAAATTGATGAACCTTGGGATGACAGTGATACAGTTATACAGTGAAATAAGTAAGTAAATAAGTAAATATATGTATTTAGTAAGTGAGCAAGCAAGGAAGCAAGCAAGCAAGCAAGCAAGCAAGCAACTCGTCATTTTGACTTAGATGCAAGTAAGGTACAGCTAGGGAGGAAATGTGAAGTGGGTG